>NC_136737.1:22732933-23185433 GCF_936440315.1 Barbus barbus | reverse complement strand
AAGATCGATAACCATGCTCAAGTTTTTACAAACCTGTATGAGTTTCTTTCGTTTGGCGAACAAAGATATTTTGAAGAATGTCAGCAACCAAACAGTTGACTGTAGTCATTGACTTCCATAGTACAGAAAAAATACCACAGGAGTCCATGGCTACAAGTAGCTGTTTGGTTATTAACATTGTTCCAAACATCTGTTGTGTTCAACAGAAGAAAGAAACTGATGTTTTGAAATGGCATGAGTAAGTAATAATAAGTCACAGAAATGCTATTGTAGATTTTTTTCTTTTGTATTTCGAGAAAGTGTGAACGCAAAAATGGTAATGTAATAATTTCGGTCACCTATAGAATTTTACTCAACTAAGATGACTTGCACTTCTGAGAGCCCCGGAAATGTGAAAAGGATCCTTGAGCGAGTTTTAAACCATCTGATCGCACTCATAGCTCACCTTATTTCTCTTCTCCAAAACGTCACTGGGGTTCGTGTTCAGAGGAACAAATTGGTTGGGATCTTCAATGCGGATCGGAGTCCCGCTGGCGTTTCCACCGTCATCGGACTTCATCCACTGCAGAGGAGGAGTATGAGAAAGAGATTTAGTATAAAATTCAGGAAAATAAATACAGGCTGAGATTTTGAAGCATTTGAAAGCATTCAGAGTCAGCGTAAAAGTCTAGGGACTGCTGTTTTGAAAGAGTTGCCACAAAATGTTGAACTCATTTGTTGAAATCACAAATTTCCGCCATGAAAACATATGCATAAATGTCTAGTTTTGAAATTGATTTTATTGAACAAAACTGTTAAAATACATAATGTATAAACAATAGAGCTAATGTACATTACGCATTATAACAAATGCCTGCAGAGGGAGCCAACGGCCTGACAATTGTTTTACACTTTACTGCTTTATCTAATCCATATTGACCAAACAACATTTCATTTAAATGTCTGCTTAATCTTTAATCAGTTAAAGTTAACCACTTAATCAGAGCTGCTCTGAGAGTCAGATTCACCAACATTTCACCATTTTGGTTGATAAAAATTATCATCATATATAAAAGTTCACAAAAACCTCTCAAAATAAAAGTTAGGTTTAACTCAAGACAGAAATATATATTACAGCAGTACAGTAGATTGTACTTCTCAAAATAAACAATAATAATAATTATTTTATAAGTCACAATTTTTTCCTGTTTTAATTTTAACAGAGAACCTCTGCAGTGCAGCAATTTGCCAAAAGATAACTGTTAAAATCGTCATTTATTTACATTTTAAGATTAACTAAAGGATTAATTAAATTGTTAACGTCGTATGCCTTTAATTTGCATTACATCAAATTCAGAAAATTAAAACAGACATCAAACATTTCTAACAAAAGCATTTCTTAGTACTCAATTGTAAAAGGTTTAATAAAAAATTTAATTTTTTTAAGTTTTATGAATGCAATGCATACACGTTTTTATTCGAATTTAATTAAACCATTAAAATTGAATTCAGGAAAAAATTAAAAAAAAATTCATATGGCTCCAAAGATGTAATATTTGTTCAGCTTTTAATAAATTATTGATAAATTGTATACGTTTCATGATTTCAATTATCTAGACATGCTTATTAATTAATTAATTACATTTAATTAAACCATTAAAACAGAAAAAAAAACAATTTGAGAAATTAAAACAGAATTTGAAAAAAAAGGATGTTATAAGGTCTCCAAATTGTGCGTTTTGTTAAACTTTGAATAAATTGGATAGGTTTCTTTATTTCTATTAATCAAACATGCCTTTTTTTATTTTTTTTAAATCAAAATTTACTTCATTTACTTTAACCATTAAAATGGAATCCAGAATAATTAAAACAGAAAAACATGGAATGCAGGATACTTTCATAGGGCCCTAAAAATGCAGCCAAAGCTGTAATACTAAAGCCTTGACCACTAGGGGTCAGGACGGAACTGTGTTTGGCACCAGGCTTGAAGGCAGTCAACTGACTTAAGTTCTATGAGGCTTTAAAAGTTTCTGTGATGACAGAAATATGAGTTAATTTAATCTACTTCCAGGTATGCTCAGGAAATAACCACTTACTTGCTCGTCCACAAAATCCTCCCTGATAAGCAATCCCCACTTTTTTTTCATTCAAAAGGCTTTTAAAAACTGGACTGCCCAAATCTCAGATGACCATAACAAAGATGAACTGAGCCTCACCGTGGTCTTGGTGCGTCTGTTCTCCTCGCTCGCCCCGTCTGACACGTTCACCTTCATGTAGCAGTTGGGTGAATTGAGCCAGCGTGTTTTCTCTCTCTGCTGCCGCTGCTGCAGCAGCTTCAGAGGGAAGCGTGGAGTGTCGTCGTCGTCGAACATGAACGCCGTCACTGTCGCAGGAATCTCTACTTCGCTCTTGTGCCGCAGCTTCTCCCGCACGATTGGGTGCCGGTACGTGTAGCCTGTCCTGTAACCCTGAAAGAAACACACAAATCTTTAGAATATACATCAAAAATAGAAAGTATGCAAAACTACTTTATAGTAGAAACAGAAAAAAAAGCTTGCAAAAGAACAAAATCCATAAATACTATGAATACATAAAATCACAATTTAATAAACAGAAAAAATGAAAAACTAGTTAAATTCTAGTAACTATAAGGACGAGACCTATTCTTAAATAATTTAAATGCCTTTTATGAATGAGCTTAATGAATAATTCAACTGAATTGGTTTATATAATCAGCCTCTGCTTGGAAACGGACTTTGCAGAAAGAAATAGCCAACTACAAAAAGCGCTTTTTTAAAAGTCCATCTGCATTTCAAGCACATTATGTAACCGAACTCCCCAGCAGAAGCAGGAAAACCGTATCGGCTCACTGAGAGCTGGTGACGGCGGCTCACTGAGCGACACACCATATCATTATCATCTTCCACATCACTCCATTCTTCTGCCGCGGCCGAGAAAACAGACTTTCCACATGCCTGCGTTCTTCCCTATCTCACACGGACAGAGAGAGAGAAAACAGCACGTCTGCACAGCTGGAGAACGAGACTGTCAGCAAGAAGAGAGAGGAGTTTTGGCTCTCTCTCTTTACGCCTATCTGCCTAATAGGAGGAAGGAGGGCGGAAAAAGAAAAAGACAAAGACGAAGAAAGAAGTGATTTTCCAGTCTCTCCGCTGTGATTATTCCTCTCAAACACAGCTGGACTGGTAGTAAGTAGTCATTTAGCAGATGCTTTGGGCTGTTTTTGGCTTGACAGCTTGGTCTAAAGCGAAGTTGCGCTGTATCTGTATCACACAAGCACTTACCAGGTTGTCCAGCATTCTCATGAGCGACTCAAACTCCAGCTCTCCCAGCCTCCACTTGTGCTGAGAGCCCATGTTGACCCCGGCTTCTGCCACCCCTTGCGTCCGAGATTTGTACTTCTCCAGATCCAAGACGATCAGGTTCTCCACTCCTCCAGCGCACGAGAATGCATTCACCTACAGAGAAATGTGCAGATATTTTACAGAAATCTATTGGCTTTATTGATATTTACCTGCTGTATCAGCTTACAGACATACAGATTCAACATTTAGTAAACAATACAAACTTATTATAAAACAAAAACAAAAATTTGATTAAAATTAATCTTCTAATAAGACTGTAGACGATGCTGATACAGTAGGATGGAGTCTCAGTGTAAAACTACTACTACTAATTATTAAAATTGTATTTTTTAAGGAACATTTAACCTCTATTGCACAGCACTTTGCCTTAAAATTAAAGGGGTTGTTTAACATTTAATTAAATTACCAGAAAAAAAAACACAACATAGAATTTCTGAGAAAAAAACAAACACACAATTATTTAAACCATCAATACAGAACATAGAAAAAAACCTGGGAAAAACAAACAAACAGAATTTGTTAAAAAATAAAAATAGAAAAATAAATAAGCATAAAAAAAAATAAAATAAAAAAAAACATTTTAACTTGATAAAACTTAATTTGTTAATTTATTTTTAATTCGTTAAATTGCATACATTTCATGATTTCAATTAATTAGACATGCTTTTTGATTACCAAAATTGAATTGAACTATTAAAGCAGTGCCCAGAAAAATTAACGAGTAATATATAAAAAAAAAAAAAAAAAAATTCTTAATTTTTTCTGGGTCTTACAAAAGAAGCCGTTCAAAGTTTGAGCTTCATTTGTAATGATTGCCTCATCACATTAAAACTTGGGCAGACCAAAAACATGTTCTACAGACAAGTTAGTGCTACAATACTAACACGTTGGTTGCTATTTACCCTTCAATAAATGCCTGCGAGTCAGTCTAGTATGGCCTATAAGATACCTTGTATACACAACTTGGTATAGTGATGTTTAAATGCACTACAGCCATCAGAATTACCCAGTCAGCACCAGACTTTCTATTAGCCATGTGTACCTTTGTGTTTAAAAAGCATCACAAAAATCCAATAAACTGTAAAAGTCTAGGAGAATTAAGAAAGTTTTACCTGTATTTCACAGGCAAACTGAGCGTTGTAAATGTAGTGAAAGGCCTCTTCAATGGTCTCCCCGAGAGCTACAACCCCATGATTCCTTAAAACCAACACCTGCAACACACACAACACATACGTAATTATTTTGCACATTTACAAACTGCATTTTTCACTTTCGTTTCCATCCAAAGTCACGGATTAAACTTGCGCGCAACATTGGAATATTGCGAATAAAGCATCATTTCCATCCAGTGAGTTGAAGAAAAAAAAATTGTCACTGATTAAGTTGCGCTAAACATTAGGAAGAAAAATTACATTTGCCGCAGTAGGAGAAGGCACTGTATATAATAATTTTTGTATACAGTAAATTACGAACTTCAGAGCGCAATTTTATCTTATTTTCCGAACCTGCTGTTTGGGAACGCAGTTTTGGGAGTTAATTATAACGAAGCATTTGACTTAAAGTGACGCTGCAGGTGAATGACATCAAAGTTGTAAGTCGAATACACCTAATGCTGTCTGCTAGACTAAGCGCGCTCATTTTTGCGTGTATATGATTTTATTTTTACCACCTGCGAACTCACAAAGAGCTCATAAAAAGCAGTTTACCTCCTTGTTTGCCCTCTGCTCATTTTTGCTTTGAATACGCCGCTTGTTCTCTTCATGAAATGATGTCGCATCTTGTCATTACTTCCTGTTTTCGGTTTGTTTAAAAGTATTTGGTCTATGTTCCGTTCATATTTCATTTGAACCGCACCAGAGTTCGTTTGGAAGTTTGGTCCACATGGCAGCATTCACACTTACTCAAATGAACTGCACTAACAGAGCAATCGCACCAGAGTTTGTTTTAATTTAACCAAAATACGACAAGTGTGAACACACCCTTAGTTGAATGCATACGTTTTTTTTGTGCATTTTTAGAATTTTTGCTCATCTTGGTGTTTCCATTCAACGTATTTTATGCGATATCCCAAAATGCAAATAAAAATAGGTGGATGGATACATAGCTAATGACAAGCACAGGAGGTAGTTCACCTTCGTTGATGGTCCGAGGGCTTTCTGCAGCTCTATGCGCTCCTCTTGCTCGTCCAGACTGCCTTGGTAGTTGTAATAGGCAATGTCACCCAGGATCAGAGCTTCCTGAGAGATGGGCAGAAGGCCGCACTTCATAGACGACACCTGACATGGCAGAAGAGATCAGTGCAAGTCATGGTGATTTACAGTTATAATGTAAATTTCAGCTACATATTACTTTGGAACTGTTAGAGCATGTGGAGCAGAAGCATGTGTGACTGCACGGACACTTACGGCAGCAGCGGCCGGTGTGCTTATGTGAATGACGCAGCGCACGTCGGGTCTCACGGAGTAGATGGCAGCGTGAGGGCTGAAGCCAGCCGGGTCGATCTGCAGGTTGGTGGAGCCCTGATCGATCACGTCACCGAGAATATTCACCTTCACCTGGAGAACCAAAGAAACACAATGCAGTTTATCACTGAAGATGATTGTAAAAATGTAGGCTAGAACCCTCCTAAACCCCCAAAAACTGTGAGGCTACACAAGCTTTATTAAAGAAATTCATATTAGCACAGATACAGCATCTGATCGCTCTTTATTCCCACATCCTACACTCTCACTCATTTCCTATTAATGCTGACACTGTGCACCTCAGGAAGGAACCGTCATCTGAGATACACTGAGAACCGGTGGATGATTCGGTTAACATTTTAAATAAGCCTCCAGTTCCTGGTATCGTCAACAGATGATGACCAATGGGGAAATACTCCAGGAAGTTTACAGCCCGATTAAGCTGATTTACACTAACATTCAAAGGTTTGGTGTCAGTAAGATTTTTGTATTAAAAGGAATTAATACTTTCTCCAGCAAATTGATCAAAAGCGACAGCAGAAACTGTAGAGAATTTCAATTTCGAATAAATGCTGATCTTTTAAACTTTTTATTGAGCATAAGAGAGCTTAAAAAACTTTTAGTGTTAACTAGTATTAACATTATTCATAAATCATCGGTTGTGTGCGAGTGAATGAAGGTGCCTGTGCATGTCCAATTCTTCTAGAGCTCTGACCGCATATCAGATTGCATCACATGCTTGCCCTGTAACAGGCCACCCAACATGTCTTTCACATGCTTGTCAATGCCACACCCCATATCACTACCAGCTTAAAATAAACACACTGTCCCGCTGCTGTTAATGAGCTCAGAATGACATCCAACCTCATACAGATCATATTTATACACACAGCTACTAATATCATACGACTGTTCTGACACAAAAACACACTCCCATCTTCCTCATGCAATTCTTACTGCAGCGGTTACTAGCACATCCCCACAGGAAATAGGTTCACTTTTGTATGGACATACCTGCTGTATTATGCCACCAAACTAATGCTAATGGACTGAAACCAGACCTAGCTGTTCTCTCATGAGATCTTGCGAAATCTTGCATCTCACTTGGAGAGAGAGTTGTAGCTTAAAGTTGGTTTTAGTTTATGATGTAATAAATGGTAAAAGTAGGGTAAATCCCTGAGGAAAACTAAACTTATGCTTTAACCAGTGTGTGGTTTGATTTCTGTTGTCATCTTGCTTAAAAAACAGTCCAGAAAAAGCATGAATATAGTAATCTTTATAAATAAAGCACATTCCTAGATTTTTAAGGAGTGAAAAACACATTTAACAGGGCACATAAAAAGCATAAAAAGGAAAAAACAAAACAACAAGTTACATTTCCTGTTACATGAACATTTGGATGGGTTTACAGCGGTTGCTCCACAGACATGAAATCTCATGCCACATTATGTAAGTGTTACAGTGATGCTTGCTTTAGCAAAACTTTACTAATCAACATTGCTCATACCTGCGGTTAGGGATTTGAACACATTTCTTAAGGTGCGGCCATATTTACTGTTCTTTGGCAGGTTTTCATAGGGAAAATCCAATCATTTCAATAGAAATCCAAGGGATTGGGAACTTCCCCCAGGCATTTTTCACAACAGGCTCAGATTGGATTCACCATGTTGACCAACAGAAAGCTGCTTGGTTTAAAAGTCTGTGTGAGATGTGCTTCATACATTGAAACAATGTTGACATTATATAATGGGCATTTTTAGCCTGTAAAACTTCGCCAATGTGTCCATATGTTTATTTTTAAGTAGTCTTAAACTTTGGTGCGTAACCCATCCTGCACAATGTGGGCCATGGACATCAATAATACCCCAAATTGAGTTTTTTTGATTGTACATTGAAGGAAAGGCCCAAGTGATTTCAAGAGACCAGAGGTTGTGTCCCAAATTACATACAATACAATGATACCATAGGTGCATCCCAATTTGCGTATTAATGCACTATTCTCTGCCGTTAATGTAATGTTGTTCTCTGTTAAGCGGGTTTAGTGAACTAATGAGTATAGAAGAGTGTGTGAACGTGAGTGATCGTGTAGAGGGTTAATAAAACTCTGACCCAGATTGCTGGCCTCGTTCCAGCAGGCACCGTCCCAAAGGCCACGCCCACAGAAGAGGAGAACTGGAGCTCTGAATGACTGTGTCAGCAACACTGAGATCTCGCTCTATCGCTCTCATACACACAGAGACAAAAAATCCTGTGTGCTCTGACTATGCAAAAGAGTTCAGTCTTTAACTCTAAAACACACCGTCCATGCAAACAAAATGAAACTGGACAAACCTGTAATGGCTTTGATCCATGCATAAAAAGGTCAACATGCACCTATTATAAATGACCAAAAAATCTCATCTGCCCTAATCCTGAAATGGCACAATGACTTTGTGTGTTTTTCATGACCGTGAAAAATGTGTTTGTGGCAGTAGTCGTAACTCAAGCCCAAACACAATTCAGCATAGCGCTGCATTAACAGCATTAGCCAGCACAAGAGTGCAAGTCAGACGCAGATGCTGCCGCCGCTCACCTCAAGCACATTCAATTCGGTTTACTGAGTCATAAATGCTGCAGGCAGGAGGACAAATGTGCTTCACAAATTTGTTCCAGTGTTAAATCACCTGATTGGCAGGAATTTGTCAAAACAGCATCCACCACGAGCAGCGTGTTAAAACTCATTAATATGCCAGCAGGAGAGAAAAACGCTCAAAAGCGAAACCTCAAGAACTGGTTTGATTCTATTCATCAACTATTGGGGTATATATAGGGTGCAAATGCAGTCGCACATGCTTGTATAAACTTGATATGTGCACTTTTGTTAAAGCTTTGACTTTAACAGAATCTGATTTGACTCCAGATCCAGTGTGAACAAGTGTAGACAAACACCTTGAGGGTTTTTGCACAAATTAATTGGTCCACAAGGTCGCAACAATATCTATGGCTTTTTCACGATAAAACGATAAACTACTGGAGATGAATACGAAAAATAGACGTTTGCGTTTATGAGCGCTTGTGTGGGTTAAGAGATACACGCAATTCTAGTTAAAATGAGTACAAAGACATTTTAACCGTTCGTAACTTCTGGAGAGATATAGCAGACACTGGACAAAGATTATATTTTCTAGTGCACTCTAGTGTTCTCTAGTGTGTTGAATACCTGTGTTCGCACATGCTCTCAAATGGTGTATTAGCCAAGTGTTCATGTCAAAACTTAAGTATACTTTGGCCTTTTTTGCTGGGGTTTTCCAGGACCAGGATTTAGAACCACCGCAATACGATTAGAAAATAATAAAGCATGAACAACTACAGGCACTAAAAGCCTCCGACGGACATGAACACACAGGCTAGTACAAATCCAAAACCCACTCTGAGATTTCAAAGAAATAACCGGCTGATTAAGCCCTCGTCAAACATTGGCAACGAGCACTGAGCTCAGTCAAGGTCTGCCAATGCATTCCCTCTGTGCACAGCACATATCAGACTGCAAAAATCCCAAGCGCACAGGAAAACACACATTAAGCTCTAGGCAATATTATTGTCTCATTAATAATTTAAACAAACTGCTAGAACACACACACACAAAAAATGCCAAAGCAGCACAAAATATAACCTGAAGCTATCACAACGGTAGTTATTATTGTAATTATTGACCATTTAATAAACATAATTTGTAACTGATAAATGAATTCCAACGGTAAGAATCGCACAAGCCTGAATCTAATCTATTTTAAGTCTTACTGGAATGTGAGTTCAACTAAAGCCACCACTCAAAGTGACCCCGGTAGCCCTGTGGTGTGATGCTCGAGCCGTTCCCAGAACCGCTATCAGGCTCTGCCATGATAATGCAAGACAGACAGTTTGTTTACCAGATTGGACGCAGAGGCCTCAGCGAAGGACAGTCCTCTGGGGATGATGAGTATATGATCCTGCTCCTTACTGACACGAACCTAGAAGTTAAAAAAAAAAAAAAAAAAAATAAGCAACTGTTTTTCCTCTACTGATCAAGTTAGCTCAGGGTTTCCTCATCTATTCCAACAGGCATCCAGATACTCAAAATTTGATATTTCCTTATTTAGCACACCTGTTAAGATCATCAGCATGAGTGCAGATGCAATAACAATAACTACAGCATTATGAAGACAAAAAGCATCTTTGTCCATTAACAACCATTGAAAAGTAGACGTGTAATTTAATAATAATTTGATTTGATAATGAATGGGAAAGCAGATATCTTTCTCCATGTATTAAACTGGGAGTGTCTAGTTAGTGGAACTATGTTTATCGCCTGCAGGAATGGATGCTAAACGCTGGATTACACAATGTACATCATTGACTTTCACTTCCTTGTTTTACAATATTGACACCAAAAACAAGTATAATATTTAATCTGTGGCAGCGATATTAATGATATAAAGCTGTGCCTTACAGTAACGTAACAGCTTGCGAAGTGGGCCCAACTGAACAGGTCCACTAGTCTGTAGAGGCTGGCAAGTTTACAGCGGATCTGTTTCTCTCCCTTCACCATAGTACTGGACTCCATGCTGAACATGTCGTTTATTGGGATCACCATGCCCAAACCTGAGAAAACAGAGCAACAAGGGACAATTCAAGAACAGGTTTGAACCATTTTATAAGATGGACTTCACTTAAATATTTATTAGCCCACTTAAGCGCACAAATTGAAATTGGTATTTCTATACTGCTGTCATGGGAAAATGGACAACAAACGAGTGTAAATCGAAACCTTGATACTAATCAAACTCAGACTAAATAAAGTGAGTGCAGTGTCCTGATTAACTGATAACACCCCGAGAGTGTCCATGAAACACTGATGTACCTGAATCTAATAAAGATATTTCAGTTAGACTGATGTAGTTTACACAGCTAAAAACATTGCTGTAATCAATTTACCGTAGCTTATTTAGAACCTTCAGGGATTCTGGTCATAGAACAGTAAGGAAATCCAATAATAGTTATAAAAAGAAAAGCTCAAATTCAGCTATACAATAGATCCAGCTACAATAAACAGTCAGCACTTCACATCTAGAATGCTCACAGACTTTTTAGAATGGCAGTTTGTATATTACAGAACTCTAGTTGCAAAAAACATTCTAGAAATCATTCTAGAGCTCCAGTTGCTTACGCATTCCATTGAGTTTCACTTGGCTACATGCTCCAGAACTCATTTCAGACCTCCAGTTATTACAAGTATCAGGAAATCATTCTCAAACTCCAGTATACTTTCCATTCCAGAACTCTCTCGAGCTCCACTTGACTAAACATTCCAGAATTCATCGTTAAACTCCAGTTCACCAAAGGGTTTAGAACTTAACCTTGAAAATTCTAGAAACTTCACGAACTTCATGACTAAATGTTCCAAAAGTGTCTCAGAACTCCACTTTACTAAACATTGCAGAACTCATTCTACAGCTTCAGTTGACTAAACATTTCATAACCCACCTTTGAGCTCCAGTTAACTAAACATTTCAGACCTCATCCTTGAACTTTAGATCGCCAAGTATTCCAGAGCTCTTTCCAGAACTATGCTCCGGAACTCATTTCAGAACTTGTTATAGAACTCCAGCTGGATAAATCTAGAGCTCAGTATACAGCAATGATTGAGAACTTCTGCTTTCAAAATCTCCATTGAACAGACCTCATGTGCGCAAATGTGGGTAGCCATTATTCAAAAACCACAACTGGACACATTTTAAATGGCCTGTTTTTGCAACTTTGTTTACATAAATGGTGTGGGCAAAGAGTGGATGGCATTGAGAGTTTTAGATATAAAAATTATAAAATGACAAAGTCTTATTTCTAAGTCTCATACCTTTTTCCATTATATGTCCTAGATTGTGCTCTAGATTTGTGCATAGTCTACAGACACCTATGGGATTTAAGCTATGACTCTGAATGTACAGAAAGCACTAAAAGGGGCTCACTGAAGTTCTGCTGATTAGTTCCGCATAGCAGAGCACAGAGAGAAAACAGATACATGCGTGGAGGGGCTGGATGGGGTGATAAGGGAGGAAGTAGTAAGATGAAAGAATGCAAAGGCTTTCCTGAGTCGGCTAGTCGTATTTCCTCCCTCAATGTCTGTTTATGGGAATATCTGATATTTAGCGACCTGTGTAACTCTGAACAGGTGGAGAAGTGGGGCAGTCTGGGACATCGGAGTACTGGAGGAATGTTGCAATCTGTTCCTGTGTAGATGAGCCACACTATGGTGTGATACTCACTGAGGGGGGAGGTGGAGAAGCCGGCGACGGAGCTGGCCATGAAGAAGTCTGCGATCTGCTGCAGAGCAAGCAGTCCTGTGGGGTTGTTCCCCTTGTTCATCTGTTCCTGGATCATTCCCTCCAACTCATCCCTAAACGCCTGAAAGAGAAAGAAAACACAGGATTAGAGATGACTCACACACTGTAATGAGAGATGGACACAGAGCCGTAATCCTCTCACGCTCCTGCATGTTTAAACCTTCTGTACTCAGTTTTTTCCACTTGTATCTTGATGACTAATTAAGTCTATTAACCCATAGGCCTACTCCACTTACTCTGAAGAGCTGAAGAAGACTCTAAACAGAAAAACAAGGTAGTGAAGGATGAAAGTACCATCTTAAATTCTTTGGGTACGCCCAAAATCCATTTTTAAGTCTACTGGAACAGTTTATTTTCAATGTGTAGGGAAGAAAACCATCCGGAACTGGTTTAATAAGCAGCACAAAGCTCTTCTGTATGAAGCGCTGTCATTCTACACACCTGCTTGGAGTCTCAGGCACAGGGTGATCAAAGAGCTCAGACCACAGAATGAATCACAGGATAAACAGACACTGACAGAGCACTCAAACTGACACAATGCCTCAGTTACGATGACTGTACGTTCTTACTTACAGATTACTTGGCATCAAATCTTTGAGAGATACACTATATTGCCAAAAGTATTGGGTCACCCCCTTCTAATGAACATGTTTGACTACTTTAGTCATTTCTATGAGTACAAATCTTAATGTTAAAGCATATAATGATATTCTACAGAATTGTGTGCTTCTAATTTTATAGCAACATTTTGGACAGGACCCTTTTCTATTCAAACATGACAGTGTCTCTGTGTATAAGACACGTTTCAAAAAGACATGATTGATTCAGTCAGTGTGGAAGAACTTGACTGGTCTGCAGAAAGCCAAGTCCTGATCCTAGCTGAACACCTCTGGTGTGACTTTAAATGTAGACCTGGAGCCAAAAACATATCACCAAACACCAATGACTTGTATAGACACTATAAAGACAAAAGTGTTGGGACACCCCCTTCTTTAAAACAGAAAAAGGCACTAACAAAACTGTGGCAACAAAGATGGAAACATAATTCATGTATTTAAAAATTGTATTTCCATCTCTGTTGCAACAGTTTTGGAAGCGTCTAAAATGACAGTACCCTTATGTACAAGTCATTGGTGTTTGGTGATGAGTGAAAACAGGATTCCTCTTCAAATCTACAGATTCTCTGTCAATTCTGGGATGTGTTTTTGGCTGATGTGTGTGTCCCATAAAGCACTTTAACTTGCCACCACAAGGGCATCCTAGTGCACACCACAGGTCTAGAGAGATTGAGCTAAAGAAAGTCTGATTTCCACAGTCACCATCGGCAAGCAGCCACAAGGAAGTGGGCATGGTGTGTGTGTATCCATGTGCAGGCCGTCCCTGCCAAACTCTCAGTGACTTTGTGTGTGTGTGGGTCAGTGAAGTTCATTGGGGCTTGATTTCCTAATCTAGGGTGAAACAAACTACATGGGAAGCAAATTAAATTGGCCCTCAAATTTGTTTGGATTTGAATAAGAGCCTCATTCAAACATACACTGGAAAAAAAGAGAAAGAAAGAAGCCATAAATTCATGACGTTAATGCACACGTAATAGCCCCAAGTTACGGTAAGGGGTTGCGGATCTTATCTGTAAAAGTGAAGCACATTAACAGCTGTTCGGTGACATTTTGCCCAAATTTCGCTGCAGCCTTAAGAGGGTTAGTTTACCCAAAAATTTTATTTTTTGGATGAAATCCGAGAGCTTTCTGACTATAGGTCCAGAAAGGTAGCAAGGACATGATTAAAACAGACCATGTGACATCAGTGGTTCAACCGTAATTTTATAAAGCTACGAGAATACTTTTTGTGCAAAGAAAACAAAAATAGCGACTAAATTCAACAATTTCTTCCCTTCTGTGTCAGTTCCACAAAAAGTATTTCCGTAGCTTTATAAAACTACGGTTGAACCACTGATGTCACATGGACTATTTAAACAATAGTCCATGTGACATGTGGCTGTCTATGCAGGGTCCGAAAGCTCTTGGATTTCATCAAAAATATCTTAATTTGTGTTCTGAAGATGAACGAAGGTCTTACAGGTTTGGAACAACATTAGGGTGAGTAATTGTTGACAATTTTCATTTTTGGGTGAACTATCCCTTTAAGTCTGGGTAATAGTAAAACTGATGCTCGTCTTGAACTCAATGACCTAAAATAATTTAACTAAATAGGTGAATATTTAAATATTTGAACAAAGTGCTTTTAGGAGGTGAACTGCATCATGATGGAAGATTAATCGTGGGAATCATCAAACATGCCACAAAAAACAAACCTGCAGCCAACATGCTCTTGTAGGGATACGCCATCACAAAAAAATGGGCTAACATGCCCACACTTGTCACTAGATCAAAGCGGTGTCAATCTAACCTCACAACAGCACAAAACATAGTAACTACATTAATATCAAACCTTAAAACTGTATCTGTCATGGGGGAAGATGGGTGTTATATGAGCTTTGTGATATTGTAATGTGGGTCAGCGTCTGTATTGATCAGAATTTGCTTTAGTAACCCATCCACCTCACACAGGCTGCACTTCAAACGAAGCAGCCCGAGCCAAAATCGGCCAAATTACAAAAGGTGAGATGGGTATACCCTGGGACTCTAGTTCCCTGTGTGAGTATTAAATTGTGCTTGAATGAGTAGTGCACGCCCGGGACGGGGTATGAACGACCCTGCCTGCCTCTTAGCACAAATTCCTCTCAAACGTAAGTGTCCCGACTGACCCAAACCACAGCGCTCTTGGAAAACAGCTACTACTCTGGGAATGGCATGCTTTAATGCTGAAGAGGGAAACAGAGGGGAGTGGGGGAACTAAAAATAAACCAAGGGAGGAAATTGGAGACAAATTAAATTGTACCATTACAGTTTAATATCATTAACATATTGTTTCACCTTCTAAGTAAATATCAGTGGCCCCTCAGTGCAAACCGCTATTTTTCCGCTTGGTTCCTGAGTGGGATACGTTGACGTTGAGATGTCTTCATTTGTTTTGGTTGTGACAGCACAGATGAGGCCTAAGTATAGCAAACTCCGCCCTGCCTATAATAGTCTGACCTTAAACACAGTCTACAGAGAGACGTGTAATTTAAGCAGCGCTCTTCTGCGTGTGTGCACATATGCAGAAACCCTGCAGAGAGAGAGGGAGATGAAAGAGTGGCTTGTTGAATCAGCTCGGATGGTGCAGACGTAAACACACAGGCCTGTGTTTCGATACACCTGCCCTGCCTGGCTCGTCTCCACACAGAGTGAAGGATGAGTGAGACGAGTATATAGTGTGTCTCAAACACGTGCTCGGACAGCTGCTGCTAATAAAGCCCAGCGGCGCTGCCGTAATTAACCGTACGGTCACACCGCCTCTGTTTTTATCACAATCACAGGGAATAACAGAATCCATTTCAATTTCACAAACTGAAAATACAGTGCTCAGACTCTACAGAGCTTCTCTAGTTTTTCTAATTGTATATTTTTTATATTTATTTAATGAAAATTACAAATAATTTTGCACACATTTTTAATTGGATGCTTTTTCTTACAATACATGTATGCAGTAACAACTGGATATTACACGGTTTAAAAATTATAATTTTACAAGAAACTTCAAGAATCTCAACTCCAAAACATTCACTACCGTTCAAAAGTTTTGGGTCAGGAAGTTTTTTTTTTTTTCAAGTTTTTAAAGTCTTTTATATGCTGCACTTATTTGATTAAAAATGCTGTATAATAGTAATACTATTAAATATCATTCAAATTAAAAATACGTTGAATATATTTATATATACACATTATTATATTTAACATGTCATTTATGATGGCAAAGGTGAATTTTCAGCGACTGTTGGTGCTCAAAACGAAATATTATGCTTTTATTATCAATGTTGAAATCAGTTGAAAACAGCTTAATATTCTAAACCATGATACTTTTTCAGGATTCTTTGGTGAACAGAAAGATCAAAAGAAGAATTTATTTTAAACCGAAACCTTTTGTGACATTATAGATTATACATCCCTTCCCTGGTGGTCTAGTGGTTAGGATTCGGCGTTCTCACCGCCGCGGCCAGGGTTCGATTCCCGATCAGGGAACGTGCTTTTGGGGAAGTCGTGGCCTAATGGTTAGAGAGTCGGACTCGTAATCGAAAGGTTGCGAGTTCGAGCCCCCGGCCGGCAGGAATTGTAGGTGGGGGGAGGGAACGTCCAGCGCTCTCTCCACCCTCAATACCACGACTGAGGTGCCCTTGAGCAAGGCACCGAACCCCCAATTGCTCCCCGGGCGCCGCAGCATGGCTGCCCACTGCTCCGGGTGTGTGTTCACGGTGTGTGTGTGTGTGTGTGGATTTGTTCACTACTCACTGCTGTGTGTGTGCACTTGTATGGGTTAAAGGCAGAGCACCAATTTCGAGTATGGGTCACCATACTTGACAATACGTCACGACTAGATGTCTTTACTGTGACTTTTAACTAATTGAACGTGCCCTTGCTGAACAAAAGTAGTTGTTTTCACAATGTATTGGATTTATTTGCGGTGGTAATCGACAGCATGTGACAGATGCCATCCATACTGCTTAGCTTGTATTGAATACAAGTAACTCTGAACATTCCTTTAAACACAGTATGTGTTTGCTGAAATGTCTGCAGGAGTGTAATCTGTGCAGTATGTTCACTGTAATCTCTCCGGCAGTGTGTGTGTTAACTAATCTCGCGTGTGTGTGCGTTCGCTATAATCTCTCTCTACTGTAGGTCAGAGGTGCTTTTGCTGGCTGGATTGTGTTTATATACAAGCTATGGAAGTCGGCGGTGTGCGTGTAATACGGTGTGGTCTTCCAGATGGTTTTATGGTGCAGCTGTGGCTTTGTGCGCACGATTTAGCTGTAACTCAAAACATCACAGCAAACACATAATTAAGTGACTGACCAACCTACTCATCTGACAAGAATAAACCATAAATCTTTCATTGTCAACAGAGAGGCAGTGTAAGGTGCAACCAGCTGGGTTCAAAACCAACTTTAGAAGTTTTAAAATGTAAACTTCATGGCAGTGTGGCATTTACTCAAAACCCCATGGCTCGAAACAACCTATAAAATCTATAAGTAAACACTGTTATGTTGAAAGCACATTCTTGCTGATTAAATCAGTGGAAAAGTGGAAAAACATCCCTGTACAGTACAATAACTTTACAAAACATTAAAAATAAAGGGTTTTTCTCTGTGATGCCATAGAAGAACCATTTTTGGTGCCCCAAAGAACCTTTCAGAAAAAGAAGAACCAAAAGAACCTTTTTTTTGTTGTTGTTAGTGTGATGGACATTTCACAAACTAAAACTTTTTCCACTGTAAACAGCCTTTTGTGTGTTGAAAAGATTCCATGGATGTTTAAGGTTCTTCAAAGGTGAATAAAGGTTCTTTTATTGGCATTGATGGTTCTTTGGAGAACTTTTAACATCTATGGAACCTTTAAATTGCACAAAAGGTTCTTTACATTGGAAAATGTTTTTTGTAAATACCTTTTTAATGTTCTTCACGCTAAGAAAAAACTGTTCTGAGAACTATTCACTGAAGGTTCTTTGGGAAACCAAAAATGGTTCTTCCATGGTATGGTATCCCTGCAAAAAACAACCTTTTGGAACCTTTACTTTTGAGCCTCATGTTGTGTTCTGATCACTTTAAGCAAAAAAAGATCATCTTTTTCCTGAAAACGATAGTTAATGTTGTCACATTGGACTAAAACTTACAAAAAATGTTTTGAGTTGTTACACATGTGGTGTTCCCAGACAAAAATGGTCAAATGCTTCTCATTTTTCTATATTATTACCAAATATAGGATTTCATATTTTTATCAACTTGTTTTCTTTCCATTAGCGCAGGTTTTGTATTTCGTTTTGGAACTAACTGATCATAGGTCTCATTTTTTGAGTGAATATTTCCAAAATTATCCACAATTAATGCTTTTTAACTCAACAATTGAGCTGCATAAGCTCAAATAAATGAGGCCTATGATCAATCAGTTCCAGAAAGAAATACAAAACCAGTTGCTGAAAGGGAAATAACAAAAAACAAGTTGATAAAAAGATTGAGTCCAAGATTTGGTGAGAAATAGCATAAGAGATTTACAAGCAATTTTTCCACTGGGAACACCAAAGTGTCATTTTAGTGTGGGTTTGTGTTTTCTTACTGGACTCTGTAGTATCTGTGTGACCCTTTTCTTCTGCTCCATCATGTTGAAGTCCTGTCGCAGGTCAGGTGACATGTTGCGCGCGCGCAGGTATTCAGGGTCGTTTTCATTGATGCGGTCGAAGTAGCCCTCCCTTTTCCCCACGCTGGGGGGTGGAGGGGTCGTCACCACCCCCTGACTCGAATCACCACTCATCTCTACTGTATTTTCCTGCTGTCTTCACCTGGAGAGAAAGAGAGCGATTTAGCTTGAGTATGCGCATGTTCATGAAAAACCTCTAAATACTTATTTTTGCACATCCCTAGTACACACCTAACAATGCATACTGAATCAAATAACCTGAGAGAGGAAGTCTGTGCTCTTCATTTGACAGGCAAAACAGTCTCGATCAGTAATGCCCTAAGGACAGACTCATCATCCCACACAACACTCACATAAGTCCACCGATCAATACAGTCAAAAACCAGGCAACCGCACATTAGTTGAACTCACTTGCTGAGAGTATCACTATTCACAATGGACCATGTTCTTCGTTCATCCTCGACAAAAAGAAAAGAGTGGCTGTCCCGCCAACAGTGAAGGGTGGCGTCAGGTCAACCAACAGGAGGGCAGCACTATCCTATAACACTATCAGGTTTAGTTAAGCCTGATTTTTGTTCTCTCTCTCACACACACACACCATTGTCCCAGACATGTGGATTTCTCTCTGTAGTGTGAGTAAAGCTGTAGAGCATTAAAAATGACAGAGAACTGAATTTCTCCGAATGGTTCACTACCATTGATTTGTTAGATTTTTAAAGAAATTAGACTTTTTCCGTGTTTAAGTGCTATAATCGGGTCCCTGGTGCATCTACCAACCTAGAAAATGTGAAAAAGAACAGCCCAGTAATTTTTTTGGTAAGCCTTTCTCTGCAAAGTTCTGAAAAAAGCCTCTAACGCCATGGCGAAAGTTGAGCGAAGCATGCAAACCGTTCTGTCGTTGGCTGCACCGATGAGCACAGAACGATTTAGAATCCCAGCCTCAGAGGAGACGAGAGAGCAGTGGATTTATTGATTTATTTACTGGATATTACGCTGCTGCCACACAGATCTAAAATAAACATGCTATTTCTTTCCCAGCTGTTTACCTTCACAAACATAACCGACTGTTTTTGTAACTCCTGTGTTTTTAACAATCTTGTTTATTTGAGAGTTTAAGAGCAATAAGACATGAAAGAGAACTTAGTTTAGTATTCAAATGCCGCATGATAGCTGCTTTCGGTGCACATACTTTGGATGCGTGTGCTCACTCAGAAACCCTATATCAGAAGTTTAAACTACTATCGTTTAAAACTGATTATTTCAACAAAATAGACATGGTAATCAAAACCAAAACAGATGTTTTTATCAGAGTATCTGAGGACCGAGCTGTAAAGACATCTCTTTTCTGGAAAAGGGGGCAGCAGCTCATTTGCATTTAAAGAGAAAATAGCATTTCAGCTTCCATTCAAAATTGGCATTTTCAAAACAATATAATACATCATTTGTTGGGTATTTTGAGCTGGAACTTCCCAGACACATTCTGGGGCATAATAGGTCTCCTTAAAGGCTTTTATTCATCAAGGATGCACTAAATTGATCAAAAGTCATAGGAAAATGCATTTATGACGTTGCAAATTAGTTCTTTCAAATTAATGCCGTTTTTTTTTTTTTTTTACTTTCCATTTATCAAAGAATCCTCAACATATCATGAAATTTCATGTTTCTTGAGCATCAAATCAGCACCAGAGGAAATTAAATTAGCATTTTAAGAATTATTTTCACACATTACAACAAAAAAAGTTATTTTAAATTGCAATAACATTCCTCAATTTTTACTATAATTTTGATCAAATAAATGCAGCCTTGGTGACTATAAAATACTTTTTTGAAAAACATAAAAAAATAAAAAATCCCAAACTTCTGAATGGATTTAAAGATTCGACTGAACCATTTTACCACTCAACGGGTGGTAAGTTTGATCAAAGTAAGTTTGATCAAAGTAATAGCACACCTCTCCTGAACAGACGACATGATTTCAAGAACCATGCGTTCATGGGGCAAAGTTGCCATTCGAGGTTTCTTCGAATCCTTAATCCTAGATAGCTTAATAGTGAACAATATTGCAAACTCCAGACATTCAGCTGGGACCACTGTGCCAGAGAGTGACAGGCATTTCCCAGGCCTCAGTAAAAGCTTTCACCTGTACCTCTCTAGGCTTTCACACTCACTCTCTTCTGCGATTCACTCTGGAGGGGTGGGGGGCTTCTTTTCTCTGCTGTACGTTGCTAAACTGCTCATTCAGGTCAAATGGCACTTGGAAAGATGGTTCAGATTAGAGACACACAACTCTGCCAGAAAACACACACACACACACACATGTATCGAGGGTGGGCTCAATAAAATAGCCCAAGCCAACAAGCAGCAATACTACACCACACATTTTTAGGCATGTGAACACACGTGCAAGAAAGCAAAAACCAAATTGACCTGAATAAGAGTTGCATTCTTGGAGGAAAAGCCAAGCAAGCACAAACAAACAAATGCTAAAATGGATCAAATAAATCTAAAGGGGGAGATTAAGGGGACAGCGCTTAAGTTTATTATGCTGTCAAGACAACAAACTGCACGCGTACACACAAAGCTCACGTGTTTCAACTCATGATGCAATATTCAAACCTAGCAAGCACCATTGACAACTGTTGTGCTGACCGATGACGACAACTCTGACACACCCACCCAGAAACAGAAACACAACACACAGGCTGCCAAGCCTGAAAAACAGAACTATGAACAACTCTAAACAATGAAAACAACAACAGGTGGGTGGATATTACCAGACAATAACCACAGTATTTGTCCCTTTAAGATCCAAAAATGAGATTTAGTCAGCCTTATGTCATTTCAAAGCTGTTATTGACTGCCCTTCTTCTACAAAACAAAGTTAAATGGTTATGATGCTATTTCCCGAAAAAATTGAAATGAAAGAAGAAAAAGAGACACCTTCAATACTGTTCAAATGTTTGGGGTCAGGAAACTTAATAATAATAGCACTTCTATTCAGCAAGGATGCATTAAATTAATCAAAAGTGACAGTAAAGACATTTATAATGTATTTCTATTTCAAAATAAATGCTGTAAATAGAAGAATCCTGAAAAAAAAAAAAAAAAAAAAAGTTTCCATAAAAATATTAGCTAAGCAGCACAACTATTTTCAACACTGATAATAATAGGACATTTTTTGAGCAGCAAATCATCTTATTATTAGGATTTCTGAAGGATCATGTGACAAAAAAGAATTAAGTAATGATGCTGAAAACTCAGCTTTGCAACGCAAGAATAAATTGTATTTTAAAATACATTCAAACAGAAAACAATCTTGATTTACAATAATATTACAGCTTTTACTGTATTTTTTGAGCAAATAAAAGCAGCCCTGGTGAGCACTTTGTTCAAAAACAAAAAAAATATCTTACCGACCACAAACTTTTGAGCAGTAATGCAGTCTTTTATGCTACGTCTGACAATATCATTTTTGCATCAGCTAACCATTTAAAACTTCCCACCATCTGTTAAAAAAATATGAATCAGGATATGACTCTAACGTTACTGGGACAGGCGGCAGATGTCCCATACATGAAATTATATAACACGAACTGTCAATTTCATCTTATCGACTGCTTCATGTAAAGCTGTATGTTGACGTGTGACGCGTTATTGATTGTTTCAAACTGTCTGGGTGTATGAGAGGGGGGAAAAAAGGAAAAAGTGTGGGAAATGTGAGGAAAGAAACTGGGAGGATCCTTAATCCTCACTACAACAGCTGTTCGGTCTCTGAATACAGGCAATAATGAAGTGCTTGTGCAGGATTTCTCTTGCATAGACAGGCTTGCAATAACAGAAAGGACACTAGTAATACAATAGCCACACAAGACAATGAAATGCACTACAGGGACACCAGCAGTACGAGTCACAAGATTCAGTGTGCCCTACAGTCAATGGCTCTTTGTGTAAACCCTGCTTTCTCTCACACAGTTTAGATGCAGGGTGACAGGAATCCCATTTCAGACAGCAATAATCACCATCAAATGAGCCATTACAACCACTACTCACCAATCACAGCGTTTCCGGCTGACCTTTGCACTTTTAACACACGAACCGACAACCAATTCGGATTAAAAACAAACAAACGGATTTAACGAATGTTACGACTTTCATATGTGTTACCCTTGACTACAAAACCAGTCTTAAGTAGATGTAACGTTATAAATGTCAATTTAAAAATAAATGACACTTATGACTGGTTTTGTGGTCGCACATATTTATAAGTGAGTCCTAAAGTACTGTAGAGTGCACTCTGCATCCTCCCACACCCCCTCATCTTTAGGATGCACTGCTATTTCTCCTCTTATCTTTAGCAGCTCTATAAATAGGGCGCGAAAGATTTTGGGACTCAGATTTCAGTCTCGCACCCAGAATAGAAAAGAACGACAAGGTAAGCGAAAAACCCCACAGTAACATTAACGTTACGTTGTAAACTCACAGGGGATGCGACAAAACGCGTTTAAATGACAAAAAAAGTGTCGGTTGAAGAAAAAGAGCCTCTTTTGAAGCTGCTCAACGCTGTTGAAATTGCATCCAACGGTATTGTGTGACCTGCTTAACCACAAATCTTGACTCTAAACTACAGTTCGTCGTTAAAACATAACCCAGAAAACAAAACGGAGTGTTTATCCAGAATTTTAAGGCGTTAAACTCACCTGTTTGCTCCTCACAGAGTGAAAGTCCAGTGAGCGCCCGAGCGCATCTCTCTCATTCCCGCCTCAAGTATCCCAGATTACCTCAAAAGATTAAACACGACAAAAACAGACCCCAATTCCACTCAGTAAAGCGCAAAACGCAGCTCTCACTCAGCGACACTGCTCTTCCCTCGTAAAAGGGGGATTTTCGGATGTGGAGTGTGTGTTTGTTAGGATCTGCTTCAGGAGTGAGAGAAATTGAAGCGGTCACGTGACCCAACTAATCCGCCCCTTCTCTGAGCGCATAAATGCGATCGACCAATCGGAACGCAGGATGTCCACTATGCCCCGCCCACTCGTGTCCTAGCTAGAAGAATTAAAGGTCAGTGTTTACCATACTCGGTGTGTGTGAATGATATATATATAAACGACTGTATGACACAAATCCACACTGTACCTGAATTACACGAGCAGTCAGCGCACAGATTAGAAGAACACAGTTGTGATTCAAAACAACCTTGGAAAAAATTGTGCCAATACAAAATACTGGCAAATTGTGTTCCAATGCATTCAATCAATGTTTTGGGTTCAATACAATCGACAGCATCTGTAACATGCTGTGGATTATCAGGAAACGATTTAGACTTGTGAGTTTGTAAAAGCATGTAAAATTAGCAAAGTCTAGTAATCAGATCAACATTGTAAACGAAATTCTGCAAAACTTAAGTGAAAAATCGAATTATCATGCGAAGCGATAACATATCTTATCTTTCCTGCAAACAATACAATGAACAATGTAAATATTTAACTTAAAGGGCTAGTTCACCCAAAAATGAAAATTAGCCAATGTTTTACTCACCCTCAAAGCATCCTAGGTGTTTACGACTTTCTTCTTTCAGACAAATCCAATCAGAGTCATCTTAAAAATAGTGTTGGGCAACGATTAATCGCGATTAATATTAAGAGTGTGATCCTACCAGTATGGCGGCGGCGCCCCAGCATGCAACACGGCGTGACGTAGCTTCAAATTCTCTATTCATTTAGCAACCTTGCATACCTTATATAGCTCCGCCCCTTTTCAGCACTGCACTCATTGTCTTTTGTTTTCCGGATTGGATTCCCACAGCATGAAGGTAAGACCTTATGTATTTATGAATGAACTGCTCATTTAAAAATCTTCGCGGTCTACTGACATTTGTTATGACATCCAAAAATTGCTAACTCTACAATTCGTAAATCCACTTCAACAGTGATGTATACAGAGCTACCACAAAAACAGAAGCTCAAAGACAAAAATCTAAAGATGGCTGCGCACTTGTTTCTCTGGCGCGTAAGATCAACATTCCTATTGTGTTTACATGATCCTAACAGAAGTACGGTCATAAATTCTGGATGTAATTTTACTCAGTTAGTAAGCGATCACTCTAGTCTCACGTTTGATGTCTTATAGGTATAGTTTTGAAAATGTATTTTCACAGGTACTCTGGTTTAACGTCTTGCCCCATACATTTATTTCTTTAAAATGAGCAAGCAATTTTAAAATCACACTAGGATCCTGTTAACGTGTTTAATGTTTCACTCTTATGGCTATGATTTTGAAAATTATTCAAAGATATTCTGGTGCAATGTCTTGCCCCATACACTTCTACTGTAAGACAATTACCTAAAATGTGCCTTTGTATAACAAACAAAATTAAATTATGTAATGATACAGTAGTATGAATCAGCTAGTAGTGTTTTGAATATAAAACAATTTAAAAACCCGCTACAACAGAGAATCAAATTTCATAACTGGCCTCTAAAAGCATCCAGCACAAGTAAAGTTCCCCACAACTCGGCATCCAGAGGGTTGGAAACACTTTATATCTCACACTCACTCTCTGATAAACTACATATTCTTCTAGTCCGTTTGTTTGAATGTGTCAGTGTTTAACATCTATAACACAATTCCTGACTAGAACACGAGGTCAAGGTTAGCATAGCCTACTTTGCATCTGCAGGCATAGTATATTCGCTGTGTACCATGCCTTTTTATATTTCGTCAAGAAACATGTAAAACCACAAATACTGTATTTTATTACAGTCGTTATTTTAGCATTTTTTTTGGTACTTTTATAAATGGGTATCAAAAGAGCAGACAGACATGTCCCACACTGATATCACACTCATAAATCTCTCTCATGTAAACCTCTTCCTGTCAACGTAAACACACAGATAAACATAAGACACACACACCTTATCTCAGATGAAATCAGGGAAGTAAGGATCATGATTGTTGTGTACACAGACATCCAACAGTACAGTAAAACAGACCAAACAGACATGAATTCAATCCAGGATATCAGAAAACGTGCAAATTCTATGCAATTTAATGGCAGCATTTGGATATGATCACTAATTAAAGTGAACCAATATGAAGAGAAAAAGAGACAAACCTAATCAATGGTTTCCATGAGACAGTTCACAAAAGTCCAGTGGGAGGACAGTCAATCAGATTGACAGCCAGAGGACATGCAGGAATTCCTGCGAGCCGGCAAAAGCGATCGGAAAATCTTTGTCTCGTGGTTTGGCCTGAAATAAAGCCTCACTTTTATAGAGGCTATGCCCTGTTATCACTCCCTTTCCCACAATTCCCTCTGCCTACTATTTGACTTGAGCAATACCAACAGAACAGGTGCAGATGTGTGTGCGTACTTCCCTGTGGTCTTATGCAAACACACGCCATCACTGTTTACTCCCTCTCCGATGGTTCTGCTCCATGTTTCCCACCGGTATCTCACTGTACGAGTGCTTTACGTGATGCAAAAATGTTGGAATGCAAACACAAGACCTCATCGCAGACCACTTTCCCCTTCACTTACAGACATCCAGGTCTTGCACATTGTTTTTACACTTGGTTCAAACTGGATTTGATAATACTTGCCCTTTCATACGGCTCTTCTGTGGATCATCAGTGCTTATCAAGTGTTTGCATTCAGTGTGAAACCTATTGTTTGCTCTGATAAAAACTCTAAAATATAGCCCACAGTTGTGGCTTTACACACACATTGTTGTGATATCAAATCAGGCCATCATTTCTAATGTTTCGTCATAGTGCGGCTCTTTTTGTGTGGTCTCTCAGGGAAGGGCAGAATCATTGTGGCCAGAGACTACCTCCCCTGACTTCTGAACAATGCGGACAGTGTATGTCAAAAAACTTCCACACAAACACGCACATTTAAATGACACTCTTACTGAACCTGCACGTAAACTTGGAACTGAGACAAACTCATTAAATTGGTGATCTCAAGCATTTCAGAAGATCATGAACGCACACAAACAGTCTCTAAAAGAGACTGTCGTCTCAGGTAGTGAGGGATAGAAATGAATTCATTAGGTAAACTAGCTCTGGAGTAGTGACAATAGATGGGCAAATGCAAACTTTATGGTCTAGACATGAAGGCACATTAAAAGTAAAATCCTGTGTTTTCCATTAACCATTATTTTGGTGTAAAAGTTGTCAAAAAACTGAGAAAATCACATTGTCAAAAACTACGTCCAGACATAATCTATGTTCAATCTATGATCAAAACATTGATGGATTGCACCAAGTTCACAGAAATTGGTGGTCTTCTTTTTAATATGTGGCTATAGTATCACTAGCAAAGCATCAAACTGACATCCTTAAGTAAACTTTGAATCGCCCGTGATAATCCCGCTGCTCCTTAAAAAGGAGGGGGAACTCTCCGTCCTCTCTATATCTCAGGATTAGATGGACCCAATATTGCCTTTCTTTTTAATTTAAGAAGCGAGAGGACAAGAAAATCATCCCCAATGCTTGAAGACTCCATTTAGTAGGCTACTGTTTTGCCAATTTATTCGCAACGGATTAATTAATTGACGAATTTTTAGGATAACGAATACGAAAACGCATACGAAAATGTCAGACTCTGTGCAGAGACCTTTACTCTTTCAGAAAATAATATCACGTTCTACTGTATATAACGGTAAGAACGCATAAAGCCAGAAAAGTCCGTCAATGGCAGGGAAAGAGTTCATTTCAGCGATTCTTGTGTCAGATGAATTTTCAATTATTAAACTATATTCTATCTGCTAACAATCGTCCTAATCTCAAGCTATCAGAACCCAGTTGACCACTAGGCCCCTTTCGAACCAAGACAAGTGGATGCATCTTTTGTAAAAACACTTTTTTTGTGAGTCTTTAATAGTCTGACTGTCAATAGTGTGTCTGAAATCATATTTACATTAAGACTGCTGCTTTGATGACTGTATTGGTATTCTTGCGTATCAGTATCATATTTTCGTGTTTGTCTGTCAGCCAGACAGTAAAGTTCATGGCTGATGTACAAGCATGTGCTAAGATCCGCCTGTAGCACTGCAGCTCCAGGAGGGCAGCCTCACCTGACAGCCGTCAACACATTCCCCAAGTGTAGGAAGCGTAACTTAGGGAGCAACCATCTTGGAAACAAGCACACAGTAGACAAACAATCTCTGCTGTATCACTGTATGTTGTCATTTTTCAGATTCTAAACAGATAACTGGTAATAATTACAACGGAGATGCACAAAAAAAAAAACTCTTCTGAATGCGCAACCATATCAACTTCAATCACAGATAAGCCTAGATATTAAAATCGTAGGCTGAATAAGTGACATTACCTTCATATTTCGTCCAAAATCTGACCTGGTCAGAGAGTAAAAGGTGAAATTTCCTACTAGGTGCACCAATTTTTCCAATAACAGCGGATGCAGCTTGACAAATACTATAAAGCTATGAACTCTCCGTGCTTGTATGCTTTATCTAGAGAATCCTCAAGGGAAATATTTTACCTTGAACTGTTTTGAGCCGATTTCAGATTGTTTTAATTCAATCCAAGCCAGAGCATCGCAGGATGCAAGGAAGACTTTAAAGAGAACATAATGGAAAACAGGATTTTCCTTGCACTTTTGAAATAAGAGTCTGATGTACAATGCTGTCATACTTTAAAGTTTACAATATAAAGCCCCCTCCCTCATCCACATTTACGAAAACTTGCTAAACTAAATTAAAACAAACAAAACAACACAATAGATAAGTGGCAAAGAAGCAGTATAAGAAAGCTAAATCTTCTCCTTGAATAACCTTATACTGAAAACCCAGTACATTCTCATCTTGCTACAGACCTGTGTTTAATTAGCTATTCTTGGTATCCTATTATTCTCAATGTGGATCAAAGCCTTTTCCGAATAAAGTAGTGCCAGCATTAATTTCACACGAATAACCTGTTAGCTCGCTCGCTCATTCATGTTTAGGGATTATGTAATGGCTGATGACAAAGAGAGACAAGTTGCTCTTTTGATCACGAAAGCTGGAAAAAAAGACGACAAGCTGTAATTTTGAATAATAGAATTGGCAACAGTTCACAATACAACATGTGATGCTATTGGCACCTATATCATTTTGCTAAATCACGACTTCATTGTGCTAGACTGCTGCTTTGTTCTTATTTCACTGAAATTAAAGATAGACTGAACACTTATGTACACTGATGCACACGCTACTGAAGTAAAACAAACACTTTATAATAAAATTCATCTCAACACAATCAGTTAATTATGAGTTAGTCAATTTGAATTATATTATTTATCAATCAACCAACTCACAGACCAAGTCTTTCACAGATTATCAGATGGATCACAGTTTGAGAACCACTGACTGCCCTAACCAAACAAACACCAAAATAATCACCATATAACTGATCCATTGAAAACATCCTTTCCCAAAAGAACTATCCAGAAACCATTCATCCATGTAAGGCCTCATTTTGTGATGACGCTGATAAATAAGCTGATAAAGAGGATGTTTGTGTGCTGCTATGTATCACATGGCACTACTGTGACTCCATGTCATGACCACACAAGTTCAAGCCCCTCGGGACAGAGTCATTTCAGAGGCACAGATTAGATCCTGATGGAGGATATCACATTGACAGCCAAACCTGTTCGTAATAAATCATGCCTTTAAAGGAACCGAATCACTAAACTAAAATTAGTGGCGGTCACAATGTAAACCCTCCAATAATTTACAATACAATTTATTTCTAAAGTTATAACAGGATTCTCAAGGAAATAACTGCTGTCCTATCTTTTTCCGTTTGTTCTTTATCAAAATTACCAAGATAATTATTAAAGGGTTACTGCACTCCAACATTAAAATACTTTTTTGTACGCAAAGAAAATAGAAATAACGACTTTATTCAACAATCCGTCTCCTCGAAAATGGTGCTAAGCTGATGCGGAGGAGATGAATTGTTGAATAAAGTATTCTCAACACTTTATAATGTTACGGTTGAACCACTGATGGCAGATTAACTATTTTGGCGATGTCTTTCATACTTTTCTGGGACTTGACAGTGTTAATTACTTGGCAGTCAATGGGACAGTTACAAGCCTCCTGGTTTTCATCCAAAATATCTTAAATTGTGTTCCGAAGACGAACAAAGCTTTTACAGGTTTGGAACGACATGGAGGTAAGTGATTGACAAAATGTTCATTTTGGGGTGGAGTAACCCTTTAACAGAACTATTAAGGAACAGCACACATCAAATGGGATCAGAAATGGAATCTGTAAATTTTGTACAAAATCCCATTACCAACTCCAAGTCTCAGCTCTCATGTTACTTATCTGATATCAGTATAACCTGATCTGATCTTAAAACTTTACTTTGTGAACTCAGAAACGAAGGGAATGGCAACAAGCGACCTTTAGCACAGCATAATAACCATCTCACTGTCCCTGTGGAGCCATTTCAACATTTCTGGCACAGGAATGAGTAAATAAAAAAAGAATGAATATTAGAGAGACAAAGGGAACAATAGACTCATTCATATCTGCAGATGCGATTGTTGCAATCTAAAAAATTTAATTTCACAGTCACACCATGTCCATTGTGGGGTTGATTATGAGAGAGATGATTACTGCAAGTTCATGAGATGAAGCTGAACTCCTGGCCTTAACCAAGTCTTGTGACAGTAGATTTGCATTGACTTGACTTGTCATTGAACAATATTGAACAGAAACAATCAAAGCTTGCATGGATGAAGGAAGGGTTTCCTGGAAGGGTATTGCGCAGTTAGGAAAAATAAACACAGTGTGTGTGTGTGTGTGTGTGTGTGAGTGAGAGAGAGAGAGAGACAATGATGTATTACCCCATGAGCCAAAAGACTTTCTCACAAGTTTTGTATGACCACTCCTCCACTCACACACTTAAAAACATCTGCTGTCCACTCCAACTATCAGAGGTTTCCAGGGAGACAAACACAAACAGTGGAGATGTATGTTGTGGCCCCACCTTGTGCCCTAAGAGAGCAATCAACCTGGGTAAGTCCCCTCCTTCCCTTCCTTCAAACTTCACATATGGTTCTCTTTACCATCTTCAAGGGACTCATATATAGAAAACATCTCAAACACACGATAACATAAACCATGTGTACAAAAGCTTTAATAAGTAATGGAGCAAACGTGCAATTATATGGGATGATCTTCCGTCTTCGTTCTTTGTATGAGACCTCACGTCGAGCCCTTCGCTAGATTATGACGTTATTATCAGCCACCTGCTACGAGTAACCAGCTAGAGGTGAAGATTTTCATAGGCGTCCCAAAGGCGAGAACAAATACATGCTAGGTCATGAACTTGAACTTTGACCATTTCAGCCACTAGATGAAAGAGTAATTTGTAGAATGAAAGGTTACGGAGGGGAGTTACGAGCTTTCTTTCCTCTGGGTCTTTTTGTGTTTTCAAAGCACATTGACTGAATGAAGGAATCACGCAGAACTTTCTCCTACGCGGTTGTCATGTCATGCTCAGGAATTCCCCCCAGCTGAAGGAAAAAAAAAACTTGTTTTATTCAGGGGGTCTCATCTGAAAGGCAAGAAAGCCTTCTGAAAGGCCTGTTAACACTTTGATCTCAGTTCTTTCTGGGCTTGTTTTGGATAGTCAAGCTACAAGCAAGTCTAGATGCAGGCAATCAGCAATGTTTGTAGGTGCAACAATGGTTTCCTGCATTGCTTAGGTTCTGGCCTATTAATGCAAGGTAGAGTCTCTTGGGATGGATTGAAGACTGGATTTGTTGTCTAAAGGTTGTTCTAGTAAAATGGTAAAAAATGAAGTGGCTCTCAAGCAAAGTCAAGATCCTGCAATCATTTAGGGCAGGAAATCCCAATGCAATAGGCAAGAGGTATAACTCAAAGTTTAGGACGAGTAGGGACCGGAGAATATGGCTGCAAGTTGCATAAAAAGCAAATTAATTCATAGGGAAATCTAGGAAAATCCAAACAGTGTTTCTCAATATTCAAGGTCGGAATTGATCTCTTTGGGATGAAAGGAAACTGTGGTTGAATATTGGCTTTGATGATAATGTATTAATTATCAATGAGCTATTCTGCAAGGCTCTGTTCCAATCTGGCATGTTTGTAATAGCAGACAGTTCAGCTGGAGGAAGTGAATCAAGTCCCCACCGAGGTGGTTATTTCTCCATTTCTCTGAGAGAACTGTGGATGCCCCGCTGTGTATCAATGCTAAAACACCCATCGGCAGGGGTTTGGAAAATTCCGGAGCCCCTGTGAAGTGAGCAGAAGGTCAGCTCCAAGCTGAACTAGCAGTAAAGGCCAAGATAGAGACCCATAGATGTCCATTCACCCAGCAGCGGGAGCCATCACTTCCCCTGCCAAATCCATTTATAAAGCACCACCTCCTGCAGACACACCATTCAGCAAGTAACACTGTTCAAGTCTAGCTCTTCCCAAACAGATATAAGAGTTTGTGGGAGTTGCTTTGTCCATTCAAGGGAATACAGGATCTGTCACTAGATTTGCTGCAAAACCTTGGAAGGAGAAAATCACAACTAAATGGAGTAGGGACAAAAACACATTCTATTTCTTGTGCAATTGGTCATTAATGTCTGAGTGGTGATGGGTCTCCGCAGTTGGGACGAGGCAGATCAAGAGAACTAAAGAGACAGAAAGCAAGGAGCCAAACTTCCTGACAGACAAAGGGATCCTGAAGGGTAGCAGGCATCCAGCCAGAGTCCGCACTGTCTACTGGGATGACATGCAAAGAGACTGAAGCATGAGTAATACTCAGAACCAACAGTAAATCCTAAACTCTAAAATTGAATTCCAGTCCAGAATTCTAGAACATTAAGGAAAACAATTGCTGTCAAGTTTAACAACATTCAAGTCCAAACAATTATTTCCTACGTAAAATAAACGTGAGTCATACCGATTCCCACAAACAGGGCATCTCATTAGGATCTGGAATATTGTCCAGGATAAGGGGAGTCTTTTTAAGGTCCTCTATGATATCGCCTACTCATTGGGACTGTAGACAAGCAAGCCAACTTCTAAAAACTTTATCCCGGACACTGTAAATTTTACCAGCAACCCTGCCCACAAGTATGGAAAATTTGCTCCTCAGGAAGAGCCTTGACAATGGACCACCAATGGACACAGCTGTCACAATCAGGGTTGTTGAGCTGGTCTGAGGGGGCATGTCAGCGCCTTTTAAATGGAGTAGGTTGCGCTCAGTCATATGAGTTGTATCCCTCCTGGATTTAAGACGAAAGGTCACTCCTTCCAGCTGTTTCCTTCCACACTCCATGGAGTGAAGAAGTAATGAATGAGTGTAGACCATTCGGGGAGGAAGGTACTGACTGGTACTGACAAGGTCTCTCCCTGCAGCTAATTGTAAACATGTACACGTGATGCAACACAGGCAAGTCATTTTTAGTAACAAAGTTTTAAAGAACAAAGTAAGGATGTGACCCTAAAAAAAGGTAAGGAAAGTTTTTTGAACTGCATAAATCACAGTTTGTAAAATCCTTTGATACCTTACACCCGTGATAGTGCTGATGTGATCCAGACAGGTTGTAAAATGTTTCCTCTTTGCAAAGTTGCCCATCACAAATCACCCACCTTGACCATGCCAACTCAAGCATGAAGATATCTCCTCATAAATGGCCCTGGGTGTGGATCCCACATGCCTGAAAGGCCAAGAGAGTGAAATATAATCCTCAGCTAGGGAAATGTTTTTTGAATGTTGAATCTACACCGAGCCAAATCACCCAGCTCTTCTCAACAGGCCATTTCAGGCTGAGTTTGAGTCAAAAGACAACGTGTCACAGAATGTGAGCTTCAATGCGCACAAAGGACTCATGAAGTGAGAGAGGAACAAATAGAGAGATCATGCTTACTGCAGATGCTGCAATGCACAATTTTGTCCCCAAAGTACACAGTACTTCCACACACAAGTATCAATACCTCATTCTTGAATGTAATTTCATTTCCCACCTTTTTTCACCTTTCTCACACACAGGTAACTGTCTAAACAGGCTACTGGTCTACCTGGCTGGATGAATGTTTTTGCCACAAAGAAACCCTGAGATCAAGAGACAATATTAGACGCGAGGAGTGTGAGCACAGCAAGATTCTTTAAAGTTGAGGCAGCATGTGTCTGAATTTACTGGTCACTGGTAAACCAATAAAAACTTCCAGACTGTCTCACTTCTCAGCAGTGACCAATGGGGAGAATATCACTTTCATACACCCGCTATGATCTCAGTTTCTCTTTTATTTCTCTCTCCCTTTCTCTGTTTAAGGCATCATCTCTCTCTCTCTCTCAGTCCTGAGCAGTGTATGGATTGTGTGAGCTCAGAACTGGTGGATGACTCATTTTCCATTTTTTCTGTCTGTCCCTGAAATGGATTTACAGCATACATAAGGAGATATTAAACACTACACTGTGTGTCCATTATGGTAGAAAGAGGTTTGGTGATGGTCAGTGGAAAGATCTTTTAAGGACAGCCTGCAAACTAATTTTCCCCAAGAACAACCTGCTGACACTAATATCGTCAGACTCCAGAGTAAAGGTCCTTGCAAACGGAGTCTGAAATTTTCAGAATTTCAGTTAGTAATTTCAGATCGTTTTTTGGGGGGGTTTCGTATTCGTCATCCTTTCCTATCAAAATGCTTGCTACCGATGCAAAAATGCAGAAAATCGATCCTGGTCCAAATTTTTTTTATGACGGACGAAAGTTTCAGAGGCAGTGTGTAAACGTGATCGACACAATGTGAGGTCATATTTATTTTTTAACTACGGACTAGAATTTTGGACTCTGTGTGCAAAGACCTTAAATGCAAAATGTGTAGTTGCTGGCAAGTATAAAACAGCATATATTGATTGTATACTTGCTAGATGAGTTGCTATTAAATTCCCTCTCTTTTTTCTTCCTGTTCCTCTTGGTAATATTGGACTGGGACATTCTTGCATAGTCTTGTTATCCTCTGTTTTCTTTGCCGCCGCTCTCTCCATCTCTTTCTATTCCTCACTGCTGCCATCCCTCCACCCATCCAACCAGTACTAATGCCTCTCTTTTTCCACCTCACTGACTCCCAGCACTCGTTTGTCTTTGCTCTTTGTTCGGCAGAGTGGAGAGGGCGGAGGGGTCCAGGCCCCCTCAGAGAGCATATCTCTGTCTCCAATGACGGACAATGAAATACTCTCCCTGCCCCACCCACATATGGAAAAATAAACAAGTGTCCACATGTTGCCACAGAATGTTAATAGCTTCCATAACTCTGCTCTCCACCTGCCAAAATGCAAGGAAGTCCATAATACAGATATATTGCATTTACACCATTAATCTCTAGAGTCAGCGACTACTAAGAATCTTCATTCAGAGAATCCTGATGCAAACTGAGGTAGATTTTTTTGGCAGCTCAACCAAAACAGTCTGAAAAGAGTTTGAAACTTTTAAAGTCATCACTTTTGCAATTCTATTTGATGCCATCAGTGGACCAAAAATGCAATACTTTACCTTGAATTGTCCATATGCCACGAAGGTCTGAATCAATTCTAGACTTTTAGCCAAAAAGTATTACAGTGAACTCAGGACCACTTGGTTGTCCGATGCCTGGATCCCAACCAAGCCACACTACTGTTGTGTTTATTTCATAAACGATGCTATTTACTCACAGAATGTCTATCAGATGGCTCCTGCAATGAGGTCTGGCCTCAAAACATGGTCTCCATGAGCTCCTTCACTGGGGGTCTCTTGGACACTGGGTGGTCCAGAAGACTAATATTGAGTTTTATAGTGGTGTTCTTCTTTTATGACTTCAACATACAAGAGCTCTTCTTGAGCCTGAGGGTACTTTACATTGGAATTTTGAATGGCTGGTTAACTGGTTGTCCAAAAAAATTGTACAAAACTGCCATTTTCATAACTGATTAGTTGATATATAGGACGTCCTATATAAATCAAGTCAAGTCATGACTTGTATTAGTAACGGTATGAATATTTCTCATGATTATAGTGACCAAAATTATCACGGATATCAATATTATCATGGTATTGTTAAAATGTGCTGGAAATGTTCAAAAAGTACTGACACATAAATCGCTTCAAGTTTGATATTTAAAATCAACAAACAACAAATAAAATGACTCTTGTTGGCATAAACACTAAAACAATCACATTACCAATGATGTTCGGATTTTAAATTACAACAGGACTGACAACAGTTTATCTAATAACATGTACAAGATGTCAAATAAAACTTTGAAAAGGTTTCATAAAATGGTCAGCCTTTAAATAAACAAAGGGGTTAAATCAAAATGATAACTGATTAATAAATTATGTTTTCTCTGTAATTCTAGATACTGTATTTAAATTTTTAAATGTGTAGAATCCACATAAGCTTGTTTTTCATCAACGGGTCCAAATTTACAGCAGGGCATGCAAATTCGGTCCTTTTTTTGGCCAGACAAAAACTACACACAGGCTGAGTATACCCATTTGTATAATTTCCTTCGCACTCTCTTAAAACCTTCCAGCTTTCCACCATGTTTTCACACAAAACGAAAATACTCTGTGTGGTGTGCTTAATTTAAACTTAAGCAAAAGCTTTATGCTGGATAGTATTTATTTATCTTGACTTGTTAAAATTGCGGCAATCGAATACGGTTTTAATGATAATTAAAAAAATGAAATGGTAATACTAACCATGGGCAATTTTATCATGATTTATTGTCAAACCGGTAATCGTTCCATCCCTGTTAGGTGCAATTATGGATATATTGACATTGCCTTCAAGGCTACTTAACTACAACTCATTTTGCACAAAACAAGTCTAAATCTAATGCAGAATGACACAACCCCGCTTAAATGATGCACTTTAAATGTAGCCAGAGAGCAAAAATTCATAGTATGGCTGCGAAACATCCAATTCAAGGCATCCAACAGTTTGTTTAGCCTTTTTTCCTACTTATTAACAGTTTAACACCATCATCAGTTTGGCTACAGTGCTCTGAGAGACACCTTGATGTTGAGTAACACCCTAAACAACAGACTTCAGAAAAATAGCATCATTTAATCTATCTACCGCACTTTACAAATGAACCTGTGAATTCTGCATAATCACATGAATTTGATGTACACCAGGACGCAGTTTGTGGAAGGCAGTAGAACATGCCACAAATCTAGTCTGTACAATCACAACCTTCAAGTATCAAGCTTGAAGCACAACTACCTATTTGGTTCTTTGATGACAGAAGATTGTCCATCTATCCTGACATTGTTGTCTGTGATGCTGCACAGAGGAGCACCCAAACTCATGCTGGGTAAATGTTTAGTTTTCCAAAAACTGTGTGTTGTTTTCGCCTCTCGCCTGTTCCAGCTGCAGAGGAAATGACAATGCTGTATAAAAACAACAGCCGGTGCAATTCATAACCTCCACATCTCTCTACAGCTGCTATATCTTGAGTATATGGGGTGCTTCCTCAACTGTGAAAGGGGTCCTGACCCTGAAATCCGATGTGTAATATAACGAAATAAAATATTGGGTAACAAATGCTCACATTTGATGCTTGTTTCAGGAATCCTTTCAGGCTTTTTGAAGAAAGACTAAGACTATGACAAAAAGCAGGATTATGATTTGAGTGAATAAAGGCCCGGATACAAAAAGTGTCTAAGTAAAGCATGTGTTAACAGGCAAGTCAGCAATTAGTTTTGGGTCACTCAAGGAAGCACACAAGTCAGTAAGTGTGTGTGTGTGATATTACTGTACAGGCAAAAGTTCTAAAATGTCGATAAATATTTTCATGTCACAGCCAATAAATGATAAATGGTCATTATTTAAATTATATACTTTTTTTGTCTAACTAAATAAAATATTAAAAACTAAAATCGGTTAAAGTTGCAATATAATGGAAATAACTTTGACATAAGTAGGGTTATTTAAAAAGAAAAAGTAGGACTGGGTCTTGGTTCAATCCACTGGTTGTTGATTGGATGGAGGAAGAGTTAAATATAAGCTTGAAGTCGATGATAAAAAAAGGAGGTGGAGTTTATGTGGGATAAGTGATTAGAGAAGTCTGACATACATCACTGGAAGACTGAGTTATGGCATTTTGATGAACAATTATAAACTCAGTTTAAAAAAAGAAATATGCCTTTATTAAAAAAAATATATATTTATATTTTAAGAGACTTTAATGCAACAAGTGAATTATAATATGAATGAAACATGAATATTTATTTTTAAAATTGGCAAATGATTACATTTTACAATGTTATTAGATGTGTTTTTTTAAGATTCACTTTAGGTGAGTTTTAGATGACGACAAAAGTAAGTTATACATTAATAAAAAGATTAAACAAGCTTGTAGGGGTGTAAGAAAATATCGATACACGTATCGCGATATTTTGTTTGGCGATACTGTATCGATTCTCCAAAACGGAAAATCGATATTTAAAAAAAAAAAATAAATAAATCATACAAGATTCATAGCAGTTGTTTCGTTTTGAGTTCATATCCCGACCGCTAGTCTTCATCTCTGAACTTAAACAGTGACAGGAAATACTAGCGCGGGGTACGGGGTAATTTTCACCTTTGCGCGGGGTACGGCGGGCGGTAGAGCCGCGCAGCTGCAACTTTCTTTCGTGTTGGGGGCGTTTTGTGCTGTTGGGGCGGTGCTCGCGTCGCGGTCTCTGCGATTCCACGCGGATCATAAATACAAACTGAAAAACCTGTGAAATCCAAGTTAAAAAGTTCTGAGAATGTTTAACATCTGTATTTATTTGATGGTTTTACAATTGTTTTGTTTTCTTTAGGAATCCTGCAAGCACTTTATTTTTCATTGATATTAAGCAGATGTCATTTTTTGTTCAGATCAAATGTTACGACATTGTATGTCACAATTGTAAACTTAAACTGTGAAACTTTAAAGTAGAGTCTATAAATATATATTTTTATCTTTTTATAAAATACATTTTATGCATTTAACTAAACAATCATGCAAGCACTTGAATTTTTTTCCCCTTTACTCATACTGCACAAAAAGTGGTTCAATAATGTTGAATGTTATAGGGACTGATTATTGCAAATGTAGATCCCAGTGTGTTCTGCAGTGTGTTCTGGTTAAACTATTTTTATTTATTTATTTTTTGCTAAGGTTTGCATATGGTGGTGTGTTCTTAATGACAGCTTTCCTAAAAAATATATATATCCTATTCCTAAAATAAGAAATATCCCAATATATCGCCTTGCTTACAGTATCGTATCGCAACCCCTGTATCGTGATACGTATCGTATCGCCATATTCTTGCCAATACACAGCCCTACAAGCTTGAATCTCCAATATCGTCCAATGTCAATTTTTTTTTTTAAATAGCTCTAATATTGACTGATATGATACCGATATGTTGTTAATTTCTACTTTTTAAAATCCAATTACAGTTGTCCTTCTTTAAAAGTGATGTTTCTGAAAGACACAGAAAATAGTGGGGAGGTGGGTTTGACGGGATACAGGATAGGGAGTGTTGGCCTTGTGGTGTCTGGATAACAATGGATATTCCATTTCCCTCCCTGAAGACTCCAGCCGGCTAAAGAGGCCCAAAGCTCAGCTTAAAAACTTTGTCATGACTTCATCCCTTCGCTCTCCCACCCTCTTTCTCTGCCTCTTTTCTCGCTCCTCTTAGTCCTGACTTTCCCTATGCACTCTCACAATTCTCTCTCTCTCTGTCCCCCTGTGACGATGGTTCACATGCCGTATGTGTGGCCTCATTGCCTGACATTTCCTGTCCCTTTCTTCTGTCAATGCAGCCACAGGGCCGGCTGCTATATCATGAAAAACTTTACATGGATTTTGAACCCACAAATGGGCCACAAAGTTTCCTGATTTCAGGGTTTTCAATGTTGCAATTAGAGGCTTGAGTGGTTTATTTATCGTTTTGTAATACATACTGAATCGTAAAGAAGTTTGTTTTTTTTATTTGTCATTATTTACTTACATTTAAGTGGATCCAAACCTGCCTGAAACCTGCCATACAATGAAAGTCAATGGGGTCCAAAACTAAATGCTGCTTTGGACTCCACTAATTTCATTGCAATAGTGAAAACATTCTTCAAAATGTCTTCTCATTTTCAAAAGTTCATTCGGAAACAATGAGCAGATCTATTTGTGCCTTAGCTCATATCCACAATCTCCTATGAAGATCAGTGATGCAGACCAGATGTGGCGCTTCCTATAAAGATGCATTCCCTGGATCTGTCACGATATCACTGTCAGCACCGAATCAGAACTGGCATTGTGTGACAGATAGCAAATCTGGTAGGAAATGAGACTTTGAGGGCTTGAACGATGGAATGTGAGTGCCGTGATAGTGGGACGGGTCCAGAGGGAGTTGGATCAAATCCCAATGCACACCAAAATTGTCAGTCGCTATTGACGTCTTGGATTAAATACAATATTGAAAATGCATGACGACATGGACAGCATATGGATACTGGGATATAAGGATACATGTATCTATATGCATGCCAATATGTTACCGATATATTGGTTATCAGCCGATAATGTATGAATCTACATGAATCAGAGATTTTTAAACTTACTGACTGTTATTGGATATTCACTGTTCATGTTAATTTCCCATTTTTTCTTTCTGAATGATCTCTGCCATCATTTAACAATTACTTTAACATTCATGCAATTTGTACAAACACTTTCACAAAATGTTTGCATATTTTAACATTTATATCTTTTTTATAATGTATATTAGAATGTTTTGATACTTGTAGCATTGAAAATAACTTTTTAAAATTTTTAAATTAATTTAAAACTTTTTTAGCATTATATTGCTAATTTATGTAGACAAAAGACTATAGAATTTGATTATCAGCATTTTTATCGGTTATCGGTCATAATATGAAATTAATTATCGGCTTATTGTATGGGCTAGAATTATTATATTAAGATCAAAAACAACTGCAGGAAAGCTGCATTACGTAGTTCTCTAGACATGAGAACTGTATATTGCTACAAGGAAATGATGATTAACTCCTGCATCACCATAGTCCTCCAAATGAGCTCCAAATGAAACCAGACACATATACGTTTATCCTCATGGGTCAATCCCTCTTCCTGGCAAATCAGGCTCTGCCACCCTAAATCAAGCAGAATTTGGCCTGATTACACAAAAATAACTTCAGCATGTTCATAAACTCTTTTCTTTTCTTTGATTGTTGCAAGCATGTCACATCTACATCACTGCAGAAGAATGTCGTGAGTCCCGGCCCGTAAGCTCAGGTCCAGCCCAAATCCATTTGGTTCAGTTTATCATGGAGCCTGACTCCACATTACTCAATCTGTCTCACACAAACACCATTAGTCCACACACTCTGGGGGCTACGACCCGCCAAGGCACACACACTCGGTCAAACACACACACATCCATATGTTACATGCACACCTGCAAATACAGAGGGAGAGGAAGGTTTCCTGTTGTTTAACTTCCAAGTAAAGTTTGACTGATTAAATGGCTAAAGGACAACAGAGACTGAATGTTACATAACAGTATTTACACTCAATGCATCATGCATGCCTCTTACCATCAGTCACATTACATCTCAGGATAGGATCTGTTCAGAATTGGGAAGTGTCTGTTCACAATAGTATGAATGTTTTGAGGATTATTTATTTTGTACATCACAGTTGCAAGCCATGATTGGATACCATTTGCTGGCAGATGGTAATGGGGAGGGACTTGTGTGAAAATGATCTGCAATCCCAAAGAACAACCTAAACTTATTTCTATATATATATATTAGATTAAATATCTTGAAGCAAAAATAAGGCAATATTTGACACTGAAATTGGTGTTGAAAACATCAAAGTACTACAGAGATGCTCTATTACATAACATGATTTATAGCCCTTAGTGCCAGTGTGAATTTCAGATCCCAGTTTACAGAAAAAAGTAATAACGTAAAGTAATTTACTGCAAACGTTGAAACCACAGGCAACTGGATACTGTCTAGCTTTTGGCGAAACGCAAACTTTCTCTTGAAGTGTAGTTTTTAAATCTCTTGGGACAGTCGTCAGGAATTTTAGTAATGGGGAAAGCAGCACTCTCTCCAGTTTATTGACTCTTTAATGCACATATCTGAGTAACCCTGGGGATTCTGGGATGTATGGGCGGAGCTTGTGAAGTTGAGTGATAGCATCTTTTCACCCTGTAAACGGGATAAAAGAATGATTTACGTTTAGCCCGAGGACTCAGGAGCGAGCTCTTCTGCTTCACCAGTGTTTGACACAGCTGTCGTCATATAGGGCAAAACTTGTTCATAATTATACATCCTAACAAGGGTTCACACGCTTGTATGCGTTTTCATTTTTTCAGCTCAAGCTTAGGACAGCACAAACTATTCCTTCACTGTGACAAGACAAACAAATGTGTGTGAACATTGCAATTTTATGTTTTTTGTTTTCTTCAAATAATCAAGCCTCAAGTATCTCAACATGTTCCTACTTCAACACCAACTGCCCTTAAAAACACTTTACATAAATGACACTACCAGTGTGAATCTGGAAACAGTAAATACTACATGACAGAAAAAAGAAAGGTCCTTTTCAATTTTTAACAATGTTTACTGTGTTATAATGTTAAATCTATAGAATAGAAGAATAGAAGTTCAAAGAATAGAAGTTCAAAAAGATGGTTTACTTGTTTGAATTGTTCTGAAACTGTACCAATTTACTTTAGCAAAGAGAGAATTTCTTTCATCATTATTATAACTAAAATATCCAAATGAATCCAAATCCAGTCATAAAGAATTTGGAGTCGGAATCAAATCAGGAAATCTGTATCATGAGGTTTATACAGAGGGCTGCAGCAATCATGTGGACTAGGGTGTAGTTTTCACAACATTTCATCTATGAACGGAAAGCATTCATCTGGAAACGCAGAGCATAATGGGCCAAAGGGTCGCGAGCAACCTGCTTTTATGCCCACTTAAGATCACGTCGGTAAACAGAAACATATGAAAGACAAACACGCCTGCTGACTGCTGTTCTCAAATCCTCGTATATTGCCCTTCAGGCAAAGAGTGTTTGGAGGAGTGAGATGACAAGGCAGGGCCCTGTTTCAGCATCAGTTTACATCAAACACACTTTTGGACCTTCGCTTACCAGTGCACACACAAAAAGCCAGCCCTTAGGCAAAATGGCTCCTTTCGCTATTAAACCGAAGCACATTGTTGACACCCTGATCTCTGACCCACACAAAGATATATTTGTCAAGGTTTTTCCATGCGGACTGCTTAAGACTGCTTTGCTGAAACAAGTTCATCTGACTTTGATTCAGAGTTGGATATGGGCCCATGGTTGCTGCCTTGTCCGCTAATTATTTATTTATTTGCCCGACTGCAAGATAACAGCTCTGAGAATTTAGTTTGAATTCAACAATACACAAACACCTCCACAGCCGAGGTCCAGGAGCTCACATGCACGCTCATTTTTAATTACATTTTTGACTCTAAATGGACATGGTGATAGGGAAAAAATGAGACTAGAGGAAAAATTCTAATTCTTTGGAGATGGAAATAAGATGAGGTGGGAGAAAAATTCATATTATTGGGTTTTATGACTGGGGGAACACAATATGGCTGCAAACTTGTGAGAAAAACATAATATTTGCAAGCAAATGCGATATCTGGAGTAACTTGGTAAACATTTTGGGAGACAACAAATGTTTTGCAAGCAAATGCAAATTTATAGAGGAATCCAAAAGTTTTGCAAACAAATGCAAATTTCTAAGGGAAATCCAAAAGTTTTGCAAACTAATGCAAATTTCTAAGGGGAATCCAAAAGTTTTGCAAACTAATGTAAATTTCTATTGGAAATCCCAAACAATTGCAAACTAATGCAAATTTCTATTTGCAGCCTATGCAGATTTCTATTGGGAATCCAAAAGGTTTGCAAGCAAATGCAAGTTTCTTTAGGAAATACAAAAGTTTTGCGAATAAATGCTAATTACTTGGGGAAACAGATGTATTGTAAGCCAATGCATAAGCATTGACATCTAATTTTTCTTTAGGGGCTCCATAGGTTTGGAACAAAATAAGGGTGAGAAAAATGACAATTTTAATTTTAGCATGAAGTATTCCTTTAATTCTTCAAGAAATGCGTGCAGAAATGCAGATTATCAGGACAGTGGCGCTTGGCAAGGAGACTCTGCTTTGCATCTCTGGTCCAAATTAAATGCAAAGGAATGTACCTCAAAAATGCAGAGGAGATAACAGCACACTAACCTCAGCAGAGAAGAAAAATCGCAAGAGAGAAAAATTCACCTGCTTGCGTTCCAGAACTTCCTGTTCTCAGAGTCTAGTCTGTCCTCAAACTCAATGCGCAAATCTCCAACGTTCCTGCATGGGCTCTTCAGTCTCCACATGAGAAGATATCATACTACTATACTTATCTTCACGGTTAGGAGTGGCTGATAGAGAGAGGCAGAAGCAAAAAGAGGGAAAGAGACACACACACATATGGGAGGGGTCTCTGATTAAAATTCTCCCAGCACATTGTAGAAGACTGTCGCAGCAATAAAGCCCAGCCGGCTGGCTTTTGTTCAAGTTTAAGTCTGAAGTATTTTTTTCACTCTGATTCTGCCTCTTTTTAGTCTTCTGGCAGTGTTTTCTGGAACTGAAGGGAGGTGCAGGGAGGCGAAATGAAAAACTAGCAGGGTAAGAAAAAAGCTAACCCCCTCCTCTCCTTTTCCCCTCTTTGCACTCTTGTCTTCTCACTTTCTTCAGATGTGGTATTCATTAGTCTCTGAAGGGTTACCCGGTCCGAACAATGCCTAGCATCAGACCGCAACAAAGCCGAAGCAGCTTTCAAAAGGTCTTACAAGCTAACAAGGCCTTCAAAGCTGAAAGACTGCCAACAGTTTCCTTTGTAGATCCATGATCAGAAATGGAGAGTTAGCATGGACAGAGATAAATCTGATTCTGACTGTATCAAATCTAAAACTGTAAGAAATCTAAAGTCAGCATTTTAAATTCATGAAATATCCAACTGTAGACCACCCATAATAATAATATTTTCACTGATAGACCAATATATTGCCCATGACGATTAATTTATCTAATGTTTTCATATTTTTAAAGATTTAAGCATTTATTTAACTTCCAGGCAGGACCGCACTGCCCATGAGGCTCCATATTTGGCTATTTGGAATGCATAATTGGCCAGTTTGCACCTTATTTCAATTCCATGTATGGATGCACTGATATTTAAATTCTGGTCAATACCGATAAACGATAATTATGTTATGGCAGATAACCGATAAATGGACAACAATAATATTTTACAACTATTTTGTCTAAATAAATTACTAACGAATCACCAGAAATTAAAACCAATGATTTTAAATGATCCAAGTAATAATGTAAAATCACAAAATTATAAATGTTCAGCATGGAAAATTTATATTTGTTTTGGGATTTGCTAAAGATGACTTTGAACCATGTTAAATTATTAGTTTTTTTTTCGTAATCAACTTTAATTGAGCATTACATGATGGTAAAGGTCATGTATATGTATCAGTAGGTGAAATGTGCATGAACAATTAAATATCCAATAAAGACTGATACCGATATATAAAGAAAAGCCTCAACCGATAACCGATATATTGTGCATACCTGGTTCCATAGCCTATAAATGGCCTTTTAATATATCTTAATCAAATATTTTGTAAAATAAGCTTTAACTACATCTTATTTGTGGTATATTTAGTAATCGTCTCCTCTTTAGTAAATATTGATTGGTGTTTGGGGAAAAATATTCAGGGAACGAAGGATGAAGAGAGAATGAGAGCTGCGGTTCAAAAACCCACTCTTGCATTCTCCATAAATTCACCTCCATTAAATTCAAACTCAGCAGATCTCTCTCATGGGGTTCACATGCTAAAGTTGGTTAACACCTCACGTGTGAGAGCTGACACTATAAATGCCACAAACGTTACGACTCCAGTGTTGGTGGTGATCATAAAGGAGCTCTTGACAAGCTAATGCTGTGCCAGTTTCTCCTGCAACATTTTTTAAAGAATCTTCTAAATGTTTCCAGAACAAAAAGTGGGGCTCTCAACTGGTCGTATCATTTTAAGGTGTTTTTAGTATTGCTGAATGATTGTCTCAGGGTCAATTTGTTAACTAAAGAGGCACAAAGAGACACAGTGAGAGTGACACCAAATTAGCATCTGAATAACTTGGCCTATAGAGCCTTTACTTACTATTCTGCTGAGTAAGTCATCAGTAAAAGTGTGTCTAGTTTGTCTCAAAAGCTCCCGTTGGAGTCTCCAAAGAAAGAGTTGTAAAAGTAATCAAAATTGTACAAAAAAATAAAAATAATAGGCCAGCCTAATACATGCAAAGCATCCACGTAGATCTCGTTCTTACCCATCCCACGGTTCCTGATGTCTTTTTAATTGCTGAGTGAACCGCCGAGCTCTTCTAGGGAGTGCTGACCAAAGGAGACAGTGAAGAACAACAGTTATGGGAAGATAAAGTATGACTGTGTACTGTTTACCACAGAATCCCAAATGAAAGCCCTAAGCTGGGCCTCTGCAAGTGTGGGTCTCCCGGGGGATGTTAAAAAATCAATATGCAACCAATTATTCATGTGGGAGGGAAAGCCTCCTGCAGTCCAAAAGCTGACAAGAAGCTGGAAGCTACAAGCCCCATTCTGCTAATGTATAGTTGAGAGTTACGCAACAGAAATTCTGCGATTTCTGAGGAGTTAAGGCTTTGGAATCAATGAGTGTAAGTTCCTGAATCTTCGGAAAACTAGGCCAACTGCAATGTCTGACACAGGTGCCCTCAGGCACAACAACCTAAAAACTGGAAACACACCACATATAGTACCTGCCTATATAGACTAAATGATATTGGACATCGGAAATCCACAAGTCCAATGAAATGTGGGGCCCCAGAGTCCTTTGGAGCCCTACCATATCTTTTCACCAGACTAGATTAGAAGCAAAGCACAGAAACAAAATGTGGAGCCTCAAGAGGCCTCTGGGTGTCCCTACCAAATTTTTGTAACAGAATACCATAGACATACGAAGGTGGATTTTTGATTTGGGGCAAAGTAAAGAATCCAAATGTGGGGCCTCTGCCATATCAGTTCACCAGTATACCATAGACACATGGTGGTTCTCTCTTTTGATTTGAAACAGAATACAGAACATAAATGTGCGGCTTCAAAGGCCCTTGGGGGCCCCTAGCATATTTTTGCACAAGAAAACCTTATACAATTAAAAGGGGACTCTTGATTTGGGACAATGTAAAGAATCCAAATGTGGGGCCCCTGCCGTATCATTTCACTAGTATACCACATACATATGGCGGTAGGCTCTTTTGATTTGAAGCAGGGTACAGAACCTAAATGTAGTGCCTCAGAGGCCCTTGGGGTACCCTACCACTTTTTTTGCACAGAAAACCACTGACATCTTAAGGTAAATTTCGTGGCTGATTTGAAATATTTTACTGACATACAAACTTTATTACATTTTTCATGATTTTATTCATCCTTCATTCAAGTAAACAGCAGCTATGTTGCTGGAAATTGCAAAGCTGCTTAGGGTGTCACCAAGATGGCCACCGCATTTTGCGTTAAACTCAGTTCCTGGATGGCCACAGCCAACTTCATCTATACTCGAACAAACATGAACCAGCTAATCAAGGTCAGCTGCTAGGCTTGCACCCATTTTAAAATATGCATCTCCAAACAGATTTGTAGTTGCAAACTCCATTCAACCCACTTCCTCAAAAGAGTTTGACAATGTTTCACAAAGGTCAACATCCAGATGTGTGTATGAAAAAATTAGCCAGGAATAAGCAGCTCAGCAGAATTTAAAAAACTCTGTAGGGGGAAGTAAAATCTGTTTGCATGAGTAATGGACAGACTTAAATTGTTCTCCATGGGGACGAATAATAAATGAAAAACATTCACATATTATATATTGCAGCCATGCTGCAACCAAGAGTTAGCTAATAGCAGGTTGCATCAATTGAAATATACAAAAGTTAACAGCCAAACAACTGATAGAAAGTGTCCAGTATGTTAATTCAGATTTAATTTAATTACTTTTTTATTTGTGGGCTATGGCTACATCTTGACCTCATTCTAAATGCATTTATTAATTACAAAATACAGTACTTTCTGACAAATTGACTGGGCAGCTTGTTAATGAGCTATGAATGCCATATGAAAAGCAATCAGGCACCCAGCATGCATGACCTATAGTGTACACTTCAATATGTACAGTGAGAAATCACAGACTGGCTACCATCCAACAAGTGCACACTTTATGCTCCTTTCTAGACTGCATACAGAAAAGTGGTGTACTACATTACTCAAGTATTATGATCAGGGTCTTTAGGGGTCTTGCAAAATACCACATGAAAAACAACCACTGGATTTGGGCACCATTCAACTGCACTGACATTGATTAAACATTAAGAATTTGCAGCTGTACTTCACCACACAGACAGAAAAATGCTGTTCATCACCAAACTCAGCTTTAAGTATGTTCAGGATTCAAGCTACATTAAAATGAGGCTTTATAGGCATTTAAAAAAAAAAACTGGGCTTTTAAAATCTATGACTGTGATGCCGCCTATGCTTAATTTCCCTAGAAACAGTTACGAGACCTCTATTATTGGCAAGGAAAGTTTGAGTTTTTGTAAAAGAATCATATTTACAAGGCTTCTCCTGTTTCCGTGCCAGATTTAGGGTTGATGTTAGATAAACAGTATTTTTGGACAGGGTCGATAAGTCTGAAACACTGAGGGTGATGAAAGGGGATGAACCCCTTGATGGTCATTCACGCTTCCTGTGCCAAGACACGGATAATGACCGAAAAAAACACTTTGTGATCTGAGGTGATTAATGTGCCTCCTTGTGATTTGTGAAGGATGTTGCAAAATGCTCAAAGTATATATTTTCATTAAAAAAAAAGAAGTCTTCCTCAATCTTCAGTGCTCAAAGGAATGGAATTCAGAATGTCAAACTGAAGAATTGTCATTAAACAACCTGCAGTTTTTGGAGATACACCACAGTGATGAAAAATAATAAAAAAATAATAATAAAGTGAGTAATAAAAAAAGAAAAAGTTTAGCCTATTTCAAAACTGAAACTAATCTCTCTTACAGAGCTACATGCCATATCTGAGCTGGGTCAAACAAGGTGACAGACGTCGCTTCAGGGTGAATCTATTACAGCTAGGTTCATTTACTATGGTTTTATATCAAAGAGCTTCTGAGGTCTTGGCGCAGCTTGGAGCAGGTTGCTTTGACCTTCCTCTGGCAACCCCAAACAATCAAGAAAGTGTCTGAGAGAGAGAGAGAAAGCAGTAATAAAACAGTCCTTTGAGCATCTCTCTGCCCTGCTTGCCCAGCCAGGGAAGCCAAATGCATCACTGCACACTAGTTCAGCCCAGCACAATGTGTCTGTTGATGGGGACACACAACCTATCAGATCATGCCGGGAAGGGACGGCATGAGACGGACCCAAATGCAACTGAGAAAGACAACACGAAGAAGAATACAGTAGCTCATTCAACTGGTAAAGGCAAAAGTTAATCTGTGGGACTGGAGGACATCTCAAAACTTCACAAGGAACGTGCAAGACGGCGGTCCAGATGATGGCGCTAAACTGGACCTTTCAAATGTCCCAAAGTAAATAAAACAAACTGCAGTATGATGAATCATCCCACACTGAAATTACACCAAACAATCACAAAATTGCATAGGCTATTTGCGCATTATTGTTAATGTTTTCATGATTGATCACTGCTATCCTTTCAGAGTACTCAGACAAACACAATCTTACTGGTTTTTCCGCAAATCACTTCCAGTAAGTGTGCAACAACCTTTGGTTTCCTGCCACAAGGGCTCTTTGAAGTTGCCTTCGGTAAACACAGACACAGACGCAAACATACATGCAATTACATGCAACAGGGCAACGGTGCAGCGCAGTGCCATGATCCATCACGTTTAGCTCAGCTGCTGCCAGTGAGGAAAACACCCAACTGGATAATCACACACAATAATCCCACCCTCAATACTGAGTGTCTGTGTTTTAACTGTGTTTTCGGCATTCTACAGCAGTGAAGTCACTCGACAGACTGTACTGAGTGGGAGTGAGTCCTTTTATGCAGTCAGGCTCTTATTATATTACAAGACCACAGAGCAAGGAAAACAACAGCTTTACAATCTCATCAGTCCATGTAAGACAAGGGCTCTATTCCAAATGCTAGATTGTATAGCTGTCTACATAGGCAATGGGCACCTTTTCGCCCAAAGTATACTTCAGTTTTTACGCTTACTCTAGGATTTGTATACAGTGCGTTTGATGTATATTTCGTCATGAGCACAATACATGCAAACTTTTGCACTAATTAGTTGGTCCACAAGGTGGCCAAACTGTCCCGGCTGTTGTTTCACCGTTGAAAAGAAATGGAAAAACAAGACGCAACAATAATTGACACTTGCATTGTGTGAGAGGGATTAAAAGATATCTCTAGTTTAAACGTTTTAAGATATTTCAACTTCTGACGATGTATAGCACAAACACTGGACAAAGAAGAAAAGTTCTAGCGTGCGCGTTTCGATTGTCTGTGTTCGCGCAAGTTATCAAATGGAGACTACTTTGAAAGGTTATATGTTTGTTTATAGGAATAAGCTAAACATTTGCATCCTATCTGAAATTGAAAATAGAAAGTGTAAGCAGGAAGCAGTATTTGTGACAAAAATAATGCTTGTCAAATTAAGTACACGGGGTAAAAGCACATTTTGAGCTGATTCAACTATATTACGCTAAATCTTTTTTGGTACTGAATAAAAATATAGGCTTTGTATCAATATTTAGCTTGCTTTGTCGGCCATCTTTGATTTTTTTCACAAAGCATTTTGTCGGCCATCTTGAATGGTTTTCACAATCATGTCTGGGATTGTAAAAGTAAATAATAAAATTAAATTAAAAACACAAATGTTAAAATTGTAGGGACTGCTAAAAAAAATACAAATAAAATATAGAAAAAAAACAGCTTATGATGATTGGCTGGTCTTCGCTGGATTAAGCTTGCGCTTATGACTGCACATGCGCATTGGCAGTTCATTTCAAATTTTGTTGCTGATTTGAAATATGTAATTTAAATCGCAAGTTAAGCAAACAGTTTTTAAGATTCAGGATCCCACCCATTCATTTAGATAGGACTATGTCTTGGATGCCCAAAATAGCTGCCCGGAGACATTGCAAATATGGCCGCCGAGTAAACAGACTTTCATTGAAAGAGACTTTGGTCAAAACCTCTCTGAAACCAGCCTCCTAACCACCTACGAGCAACTTAAGAGCAGCTAAAACCAGCCAATCAGTTTAGTCAGGGTTTTAAGCTTTTTGTTTTATTCAGCAAGGATGGTTAGAGTCCAGTTGACTATTGGGAAATCACAATTATGACATCAGGTGCGTTTAAGTCACTTTGGCTTGCGCAAGATGGCAATGTACCATTTGTACATAAAAATGAGCAAAATATTGAATTCTGAAATCTAGCTGAATAAATAAGCTTTCCATTGTTGTATGGTTTGTTAGGATCAGACAATATTTGGCCGAGATACAACTATTTGAAAATCTGGAATCTGAGGGAGCAAAAAAATCTAAATATTGAGAAAATCACCTTTAAAGTTGTCCAAATGAAGTTCTTAGCAATGCATATTACGAATCAAAAATGAAGTTTGATATGTTTACGGTACGAAATTAGCAAAATATCTTCATGGAACATGATCTTTACTTAATATCCTAATGATTTTTGGCATAAAAGAAAAATGGATAATTTTGACCCATTCAATGTATTGTTGGCAATTGCTACAAATATACCCCAGCGACTTAAGACTGGTTTTGTGGTCCAGGGTCACATATAGAAGCATGTATTGTATATAATACTGAATCGCAGTTGTATAATACAGTGGTATTTTGTACATGCAACAACTCCCAATTCCGAAAACTCTGGACTTAAAGTGTTACTCCACCCCAAAATGAAAATTGTGTCATTAATCACTTATGTCGTTCCAAACCCGTAAAAACTTTGTTCGTCTTCGGAACACAATTGAACACATTTTGGATGAAAACCTGGAGGCTTGTGACTGTCCCATTGACTTCCAAGTAATAAACACTGTCAAGTCCCAGAAAAGTATGAAAAACGTCATCAAAATAGTCAATCAGTGGTTCAATCTGAATGTTATGAAGCGACGAGAATACTTTTTGTACGCAAAGAAAATTAAAATTACGATTTTATTACAACAATTTGTCTCCTCTGCGTCTCTTCCGAGTCACCGTAACGCTATTTTGGAGAATATCCGCTGAACGCAAACTGCGTACGCTGTTCTGTGTCAGCCGCAACACAAGGATATGTTTTCTATGTTTATTTATGCTTTGATTTGTGTGGCTGACACAGAACAGCGTATGCAGTTTGCGTTTAGTGGATACTCTCCAAAATAGCGTTACGGTGACTCGGAAGAGACAAATTGTTTAATAAAGTCGTTATTTTATTTTATTTGCATCTCGTCGCTTCATAAAATTCAGATTGAACCACTAATGGCAGATGGACTATTTTGACAATGTTTTTCATACTTTTCTGTGCCTTGACCGTGTTATTTACTTTACTTAGCCTCCCAGTTTTCATCCAAAATATCTTAAATTGTGTTCCGAAGACGAACAAAGCTTTTACGGGTTTGGAACGACATGGGGGTAAGTGATTAATGACAAAATTTTCATTTTGGGGTGAAGTATCCCTTTAAAGAAATGTCTGAGTTTCCCTACTTGTGGTGCCGTTCATGTGTGTCCAACTCATAAATATAATCTTTCCAACATTACTTGAACACACCATTTAATTGCTCAACTATACAAAAAGTCTACTGCATGTGCACATTCAGATAAGGGAAAGTCCTAACGCTGCAAAATATCTTAAACATTTACTTTTACCTTAAAATTATTTCAAGGTCATCGTTATCTGTGTATATATAAGTTATGAGCTACAAAAGATATATGCTCTAACTCAACTCAAAATGTGCATGGCAAAATACTCATACCCTGTGTCTGTTTAAACTCCCAAACTCTCGCACAAATGACATCATAACGGAGGTGGGGAGTGAAATCAGTGCTCTGTGTGTGCAGTGAAAAAGAGCAAAAGAGACAGAAAAGAAGGGAGGAGAGAGGTTGGGGAGGAAAGTGTAGGCTTGAGGAGTCATGTGGGACTTTTTTTGCAGTCCAGACAGGGAATGAGGCAGCAGAGAATGGCTTGCATTTCTGTTATATTAAGTTAAAGGGGTTTGCAGACAGAAACCAGTGTTTGTTTGTCATTTAAAGACGTTGAAAAAACCCCAGTGAAATGCTGGACCGCTGTCGAGACATTATTCACCTTTCATTAACATATAAAAAACACGAGCAATTGTGCCAGAGGCAGATAGAGAAAGAGGTCTGGACTCTACAAATGATTGCTCACATGCGTCATTCCTTTAGAATCCGAGAAAAACAGCGAACGAATCATCCACATGCAGCTCACTAGAGTCCCGTAGTGCTTTTTCGGATCAAAACCCACATTGCTCACACTGAACTATGATTTATGGGATTACGATAACAAAGCATCCAAAATCCACTTTACCAGTAACCCTGATTAGAGCTGTCGCATTAAGTGGGTTTAGCCTAAAATTACATACAGCAAGTAAAGAGAGACTAAGACCTTCAGCGACAGATTATTACGCCAATATCTAACCGCAATCCCGATGCAGAGTGTGGAAATGATCACAGATGACTTCACAACCGTAAACAGACCACAGGCCATCATAAAACAAAAAGAAAATTGAAAACGAGTTTAATGCAATGACTTCAGACTAAAAAGGAAAAACACTGAAATTCTGCACATATTTTGATTTAGGAAATAACAATGGAGGAAATGGAAGTAAAATATAGTCTAAATTGCAGAAATTTATATTGCTTTTTACCAATTTTACCAAATAAATCAAATAAAATACTGATGTATGAATCTTTAATTTGTCTACTTTAAAAAAACAAAAAAACAAAAACATTTACCCCCACCCACCCCACTTCGCTTAATCTTAATAAGTGCAAAATGCCAAAAAATAAATCTTAAAAAAAGTTGATTCAATCGTTATTTCTAAATGTGAAAGTAATATTGTAAGTTCATTTTTTATTAATTATTTTAAATGCAAATCTGAAAAATGTATCCACATTGATTTTATTGATTTATTACATTTCCTAATTATTAAAAATTGAGAATAAATTATATTATTATTACATTAAACCATTAATCAGGAATTGTTAGCGGTGATTAAAATAATTTGAAATGATAGAAAATCATTTAATTAAAAAAATATATAATAAAGTATATATATATAAAAAGTTTTTTTTTTTTTTTTTGATAAGAGGTGTGCTATAACAGTGATCAAACTTATGATAAAACAGGTGTAAAAACATTGAATGTCATTTGTGAGCTGAACATGTACATCGCAAATAAACATTTCTTACTTCTTAGTAAGAGTGGGGCTAATTTGAATAGAGCAACTCGCACACACACTGTTCTGTTTCCCAGCATTCCCTGCCTGTGTCCTCAAACGCCCCTGACTTGCAAAATCCTTGTTACAAGAGTCCAAGATTCAGAATGACTGATCAAGCAGACAAGAACCTCCTCTGTCTTCCCCAAAGCACAACAAACCCCAAAACAGCACTTCAAATTAAGCAGTGACTCGAAAACAAAAACCAGCTCGTATTCACCTCAAGTCAACTGTCTTCATTTATATTTTATGCCACTAAAGCCCGACAAACCTAACTAGTAAATCTACAGGGTTTCTGTTGTGTTTCCCAGATGCCAGAAATCACTCAGGAAGTGTAATCCAAGCATTTAAAATGTCGTTTCTGAGGGCTCTCCCAACAGACCCGTAAAGCACACTAATACTCAGGGACGCGCCGTCATCACTTTCTCTCAGCGGCCGAAGGAACGGGAAGAACTACAGCCATGTTATATTAACCACAAGAGCTCAGAAAGACTGCGACAGAGAGGGGAGGCTGTAAACTGCTGGTTTTGGGTTTGTGGTCATTACAACCGTCAGCGTTTCCCGCTCCAGGACTGTAAAACATCTCGCCAGGTCGTCGTGATTGCATCCATGTCATTTACTCAGAAAAAGGCCCAAACGCCACTTGACCAGCCATTCAGGGGTTTACTGCGGTCTCTTTAAGACCGAATGCATGGATCCAATATACAGTTACACATGCTTTTTCTTTCTCAACTATTTATGTTCACTTAAGACATAGCATTGTATTTACATGGATACTGGCCAATACAGGTATTTTGGCATAATTCAGTTTGTATTTGAGCATTTACGCTCACTAAGCCGCAAAAAAAAATAAAAATTTGAGAAGTGGGTTTATGTGAGCTTGCTTTGGGTGTGAGCGCACAGAAACCGTCTCTTAGAAAGAGCTTGAGTACTTTTTTGCATCATCTTGCGCTTGAATGATTTAAAACCGTTTAAATTGGTAAGACTTAAAAGCATGTGCAAATGATACACTGTCAGTTTTTATGAGTGTCTTTGACGCCGAATTGTTCGCGGGAATTTCCCACATTAAAAAACCTGCGGGAATGAGTAAAATTATGAGCAATACCCACAATCCTGCACAGAACACTCAATCCCTGGTGAAATATTGGCCGATATGTCATCCTTACCACTAGCTCGTCGTACTAGTCTTCAACAAAAAGTCGGAGAATGAAGAAAGCTAATTTAGACATGTTCGCATGAGAATTTATTTTTCGGGACTGTAGCTACATGATGCACATGATCTGAGATTAGAAATGAGCACAATAATGCAGCCAACCCACTAATAAAAATGCATTTAATGTAAACACCGCTTCCACAATACTTCTACAAAAAATTTACACTTTTCTGCAAGATTTCGCAACTTTCAGAAAGCATTTATAATAGCTGATTTATTATTAATTTAATATCATTGATTGATTAGGGTTGCACAGGGGTGTAAAAGTTCTGTTAAATTTCCAGAATGTTTCTGCTCTTTTGCAACCCTAATATAGATAGACCAATATATTAGCCAATACCTTTTGAGATTATTGGCATGTCTCTGTTCAGCCAATTTGACAATTTTGACAATTCATTTTTAAAGATACTGGTATTGGCCATTAAAACGCATATAAGTTGACCACTAATTTTTATGTCGTAACATTTTCTAGATATCTATAATGCATATTTAATAAGCTGATGCAAATTCATATGCATATCAACTCATTGGCACACACAGAACTTAAATCAACATTTTAACATATTCACTTTTAGACTCTAAAGCATTCCGATCCAAAAGCATCTCCAAACTCAACTGAAGGTCATACCCTGAGACCACGTCTCACTGTGCTCTGAATGAAAAGGTGTTGTGAGTCAAGGTTCAACTGAAGGTCTCGCTGTGGTAATGAGCTTTATATAGACTTACCTGCTGGGAGCCCAAGACCGCAAAGACTGTTAGTGCTCACGCTGCTGGATCACCTGCAACAAACAAACATAAACACACAACCATCATCCAAAGTGATAAACGCTGCCAAACAGCTGGAAATAAGAAACGAAACATAAGCTACCAGTAGATTTTGCTCAAATGGCAGAGGTTTATCAAAGCTCTTCAAATAGCTAGGTGTACTTCCTCTATGATCTGATGTAGCCTACTTTGTTATCTCTCCAAACACTTGGAATGCACATGAAAGCCAAAAGATTAAAAACGTAGACAGTCAACCCTCTAGTCAACCCCTCAAGTCAATAAATGCCAAAAACCATAAAATTGAAACTCCTGCAGTGTTCTGGATGCCACACATTGACTTTTTGTTGTTCTTGTAGCTATTTTTTTATTTAACATACATTTTGCAAGCTAACAACTCAACGTACAAGCTTACCACACCACTAACCAATTAGCCTGCTTACTTAAGGCCTTTTCAAACAAAGAGCGATAACTATATTAGTGTCCACACTAAAGGTCTTTGCACACAGAGTCCGAAATTCTCGTCCAAAATTTCTGCACGTTAAAAAATAACTACAACCTCACATTGTGTCAATCATGTTTACACACTGCGACGGAAAGTTTCATTCGTCATTAAATAAATTTGGATCAAGTTCGATTTTCTGCATTTTCGCATCTGTAGCAAGCATTTTGATTGGAAAGGATGACGAAAAAAAATTTCGGACTCAGTGTGCAAGAACCTTAATGGACGATAACATTGTTTATTATAAGCGCATACTGTAGTATTTTCTGTCCACCAATTTCATTGGTGGATTCTGATTGGCTGTCAGAATTTTTATCGTTCATCAGCTAGAAAACTGATTCCAACTATATTGTTACAGTTGTGGTGTGGACTTCTCTATTCTCACTATCATCCTTCGGGTGAATGGCCCTTTAGCCAAATATAGCTACTGTTCAGTTATACAGTTTTATATGCATTATATACTGTATTTTTCTTTGAGGCAATACAAACTGCTACCCTCAGTGGACAGACTCAACTCAATAGATGGACTAAATAGTTACAGCACTTTACTAACAAAAGCAGCATAATGATTTGTCTATGGTTGGGGTTTGGGGCACATTTGTTGTGATTTAGGAAAGCGTTGTGTGCTAAATCCAGTCATTTCAATAGAAATTCGCACAAATCAAGAATTTTAGCCTGAGGCCGAAACATTTTCCAATGCAGATTTCCGATCAAGTTTAAGTTGGTCAAGTGAATTCACAACTTTAACACCAGCTTTGTTTAAAAGTAGCTTCTCTGTACACTATTGACAATGGACTTTTTGCCCACAAAATTCCACCAAAATGTGAATACATTTACTTTATATTTTATAAAGTTTATATTTATATTTGAGGAAATAGGAGTGACGGCTTTATTTTGTTTACACAAAAGGGATCGACACCTGTGAATAAATGTGGCACATTTTTCCTGTTGCTCTCTTTCATACTAAGAGACAGTAAGAGCTCAACAGACCTCCATCAAAGAGATCAGCTGAGGGGAAAAACCCACCAAATTGACCCTGTCTAGAGCCCTCGGGGAGTTCCGCAGCATGTGATAGCCATCTTTATCGTCCGTACCAACACATCTGTCTAAACACTGCTAGGTCAACCACACAGTGGGTAGTAAATGCAGCGAGTCTCTACGTTATTTCACTAGGTATGTCCGATTATGATACTCTCTATACAAATAAAGTATCCAAATGGGAACCATAGAAGAACTTTTCAGTGAACGGTTCTTAAAAGAACCACTTGTTTTTGTCCCGTCTTAATAATCTGAAGAAACTTTTTAACTCTCAAAAATAATGATTCCTAAGGGGACTTTCACAACAATGCCATAGAAGAACCATTTTTGGTCCCCAAAATAACCTTTTTAAAATTAGGCTATTTCAAAAAATGTAAAGAACCTTCTTCCACTCTAAAGATCTTTATGTGCAATTGAAAGATTCCATGGATGGTAAGGGTTCTTTATGGAACCACTGACACCAATAAAGGACCTTTATTTTTAAGAGTTTAGTTACACGGTTCTGAAACTCAATGTTCACTAAACTCAAATTTGTTTAATCCTGTTATGCTACATGCAGATAATTCGGTCACGCTCCACTCACAGCACTGATGGGGTTCAGGGTCACTTAGATAACATCAGCACTTACATAATTGTGTCTGGCCTGTGTTGTCCTACAGACAGCTGGTGGCCCCTGAGGCGAGGTGATTCCTGCTCTGCCACTTATGCAAGTTTGCAAGCCACATTTCAGTTGCAACCGAAACAATTAGCATCTGTTTTCACACTTCCAGACCTTTTTCCAGAACCCATTAAATTTGGGGTTTTACAGCAGAGAGCTCTGTTATTTTAAAAAGCCGTGCCAATTGTGGGAAATGGGGATGCTTATGCAACACTGGATTGTTAGTGTGATTCTGTCAGACGGCTCTGAAATTCACAGACTCTCATTCTTGTGTTGGGCTCTTTTCATCACCCTGAGCAATATGGGGCTTATAAGAAGACTGTGCAGAGATTTTGCGGTGTACTTGGGTAGCCCAAACCATCATTACTCTAGTCTCAACCTCAGACGGCACACCCACTGTCCGTTTCCTGGACGCAGGCCTACAAAAATGGCTGAAATCACCAGCTCCAATCTGATTAGGGTTAGTCATGAATTCTGAACAATATTACTATATTAGTCTGGGAAATGCATACATGTGATACTGCCAGTCTGTGGTTGTCAGACATGGTTTGAATCCAACAGAGTGATCAAAGATCTGAGAGGAAGTCCACTTTGAAGGGCAGACAAAGTATATTTGACAGACTTACGGGCAGATGAGTGTTCAGCAAACCATCTCAATATGTAAGTATCGCTCTATGCCAGAACAGATGGTGCTTGGGAATCCCTTCAATAAATGATAAAAGCCCCTCAGGACCACTGCAGTGGACTGACAAGCCTTGAGAATATGAATACATTCATGCCAGTGTTTGCAAGGGTAGTTTTGAATGAAGATGGATCTCTGTGCAGTTACATAGCGGCCAATGCAATCCTCTCTTCTAAAACCTACCTAGCTTACATGACATAATGGGTCTTAATTACAGTCTTAATCACTTTAGCAGAAAAATAGGAGTGAAATATGCCAATAACAGCAAGTTTTCCTGCTACCAGTAGTTTCAATTGTATTCATGCTAGAGTCTAAATTCAACCCAAAATGTTTTATATTTTACATAAAGTATTTTTTTGTATAAAAATATAAAATATGTGTATTGTTTAATAAACATATGAATTATATACTTTGGTTCTTTATCAAATCATTACAAATCATGATATGAATCAAATAAACCATCAAAGTTTATCAAGCTGTATAGGCATATAAATAAATTACTTAATTTTAATGAGAAACAAATAACTGCAGTAAATACTATGTTTGACTGTAACTTACCCCTTACCATATACAGTAAAAAAAAAAGAAAAGAAAAAAAAAGACTTTACTGTACATTAAGCATTGTCCTGTTTTTTACAATAACATTTTATAGGTTTTGGAAGTAAAAGTATTCATTACTATAGAATATGTGACCCTGGACCACAAAAGCCGTCATAAGGATACTTTTTTTTTTTTTAATTGAGATTTATACATCATCTGAAAGCTGAATAAATAAGCTTTCCATTGATGTATGGTTTGTTAGGACAGGACAATATTTGGCTGAAAATCTGGAATCTGAGGGTGCAAAAAAAAATCTAAATATTTGAGAAAATCGCCTTTAAAGTTGTCAAAATGAAGCTCTTAGCAATGCATATTACTAATCAAAAGTTAACTTTTGATATATTTACGGTAGGGAATTTACAAAATATCTTCATGGAACATGATCTTTACTTAATATCCTAATGATTTTTGGCATAAGAGAAAAATCGATAATTTTGAGCCATACGATTTATTGTTGGCTATTGCTACAAATATACCCCAGCAACAATTTTCTTTACATTATAAACAGTGTTAAAATGATTTTCTTGCATTTAAAAAAAATACAAAAAAGATGTTATGATGAAATATGTTCTCACAAGTTCCTGCATGCATCAGTTTGAACATATTTGATCAAATGTGTGTTTTGTTTTATGTTGTTTAGTTAATGTTTATACCAGTTTTAGTGTGTGATGCCCTGATTATGTTTTGTGTGAACTTTGATTTATCATGTGCACAGTAAAAAAAGAAATAAAAGAAAGTTGTTTTTGTTTTTACAGAAAATCACTGTAAAAATACTACTGTAAAAAAAAATCTACCTTACAATATACATTGAAAAATTGTAAAAGGTTTAAAAATGTATTTTATTTTTTGACCCTGGCCACCATCTATATACGAGTATGGACATGCCACTTACGATTAACTTTGATTCATCATGTGGTTTTCTACTGCACCACCTGTATTTGTTATACTCCTTATCAGTACATTTTAAAGTAAAGGGCATATTCTGGTACTTCAGGTAAATAGGTATAGCAACATTTTATCATTTAATGAAATAAATCGTTATAAGTTGTAAAATACTCAGGTATCTTGTAATACCGTAAACACTGTCGCAGTAATTTTTACAGTAAATTTCTGGCAAAACCAAAGCTGGCTTTTTTTCTTTTTACAGTGTGATTTTCCATTTTACTACCTCTATTATTATGCTAATACGTATATTTTAAGACACAAAGCAGATTTTAGTATCAGATATGTTGGTATAGTAACATTATAACAATTAATGATCTATAGACTTAAGAAAATAAGTTCCAAACATTCAGTTTTTACCGTAAAGTAAACCAGATTTTTAAATGAGGAAAACTATGCATTTAAAAAATAATAAAGAAATAATTATTGATTGGTATACATCAGCTAGTATACTTTGTTTACTGACAGTGCTTGGTAAACAGGGTTTTAATGGTCCATCACTACCACAATGAAACCTGCTTTTAACTGGTCTGTGGGTTATCTGATGTAGTGACTCAGAATCCCCTGGGAACGAGCAGCTCAGTGATGACGAGAAACTCTGTGTGTAGTGACCGTAGCCAAAGCACAAACACATACAAACACTCAGCGGAGATACGAGGTCGTTGCAATCTCACAGCTGGAGCAGATGGACCGGTGACCTTGTGCTCCAATGAAAGGATGAGATTTTTAAACAAACAGCATGTGGTTTATGTACAACAGCCTGTCATTGCATCAAAGGGTGCTTCCTAACTTTTAATACAGCCTAAGTAACTGATTTATCTAATAAATTTATGAAGTTCTATAGAAATACAGACTCATTTCAGAGAAATAGGTGCGACCACTAAAAAAGCAGAAACTATGTTAGATCTGTTCATCAGAAAATGAAAAACTTTACTCATTTTTATGTTGTTCAAAACCCGTATGTTGTTATTTTTTTCTGTACAATTCAAGAGGAGACACTTTTTAAAAGAATTGTTTCAGTCCAATTATTTCAAAACTCTCTTATGAATTCACAAAGCATATGAACAACTTTTATAATACATTTTTGTTGTTTTATTTTGGTCCTGGTCACTATGAACCTGAACAACAATTTTAATTTTTTTGCTCAACTATCTCTTAAAAAGTCAGTTGATGCATGTTTATATGCTGGTTTGAATCACCAAACTGCTAATCGCATCAAAAATCTTCAGCCACACCTTATGTTACATGATTTGTATCTTACGGACATGACTGTGGCGATGGGAGCACTGTAAAAAATGATCGTGATTTAACGGTAAAAAACTGTGAAAATGCTACGGTAAAAACCTGTTACATGGTTAACGGAAACTTCCTGTAAAACTTACAGGGAAAAACCGTAAACTGATGTTCCCAGAATTCCCTGCGTTCCATTTCAAATTCTGTTTGAATTTGACGTTTTTTCTTTGAAATAACTATGTTTCTTCTTAATATTTTCTTATCAGTTATGTTTATTAGGGTTGTATGTTACATCTAATGTTGTTAAATTAATGTTTATAGCATATTTCAGTTTAATGAGTCTCACCATGATGGTGTTTAGTGCTTGTGTGAATGACACTGTATCTGCACCTTCTGTAAATGCTATTGTTTAAAAGTTGCTTGTGATGGGCTTTGGCTCATCATGTGACTTTCTCATCATCACCTGCATTTTGTGGTTATCAGTGTATTTCAAAAGAACAAGACAGATTTCAGTACTTTAATAGGTTGGTATATTAAGATTATATCAGTTAAAGAAATTACGGTATTTAACTGTAAATTTAAGTTAAAACACCTGTAAATTTAAGTTAAAACCGTAAAACCTAAAACGTTGCTACTGTATTTTATACGGTAGAATTCTGGCAACCACAGCTGCCAGTATTTTACCGTGAATTTGACAGATTTTTTTTTACAGTGAGGGTTTCGGTTCATCAAGCACTGAAAGAGCAACTGATCTGATACACATAGATCTCCTGCGAGGCGTGAGGACTGCACACATCCAAACACAGATGGACGAGAGAGGGAAACAACTGTGACCTTTTCATGCACTGTCAGGCGCATTCCTTCCTTAGTGTCAATCTTTTGTTTTAACAATGCAAATGAGAACAACATATGCCAAATGACATTTTGAACCACTCATGTGGATCCCAAACGTCCATTACCACATAACCTTTCTTCCCTGAAGCACTCACAATAAAGAAAAGCTCTCTTTAATCCAATAACACTAGTACAGAGAAAAACTAAGACGGTCGTTCAAACAACATTGACCAGACGTCATTGATTTCAAGCTGGTGTTGGTGATTAACAGCTACCGCTGTAACAACATTTAGAATAGTTTGAGTTCATTCAAATTAACAGCAATGTGGCAAATGCCAATGGGAGCAAAGACATTAGCTGGGTTTGCATCCAAAGTTGTGAGTTTAACTTATGCGCAAAATTGGAATATCGCATAAAAAAAAAACATTTGCGAAAAGCACTGTTTTCATCCAGCGAGTCAAAGAGAACAAAATTGTCACTTCCTGATAAACCGCCACTAAATATCACTAGGAAAAGTAGGAGAAGCCACTGAATATAATTATTTTCATGTATAATAAATTACTCCGAGTGAGCAGACAAAGCACAATAAATGTGGTCATTACTATCGGAGGTGGATGTCTGCTGTTTGGGAACACAGTCATATAAGGCAGTTCTGGAAGGCAATTATGCACAAATACTCTGACGACAAACTTTGCTCGAGCATTTAAGAATGACCATAAGAACATTTAAGATACTGTGCAAGAAGATCGGTATGCTGGTTAGTCAGGTTATGCCGTCCCATCTCACAAAGTCACAAAGTTTGATGCGCATGGAGGAATTTATTCGGCAAATGTGTTTCCATTTCCCATTATTCGCATTAACCCTTTTTAGCACAAGTCAAAAACCACCTCAAGTGAGCGTAAAAACCTTTTTGCAAATAAACTGATTTTTTTTTCTAAATTTGGCATTTCCATCACTCGTTTTTGATACGATACTTCAAAATGCACAACAGTGTGATGGAAATATTGCTACTGAGTACTGAGATACAATCAAACATCTACAAGGTGGGAAAAAATATGCAAAATTTACTATTTAGCCTTCACAACTAGCCGTCTTAAGGAAGCCCTGCATAAATGCACTGGATTACTAGTTCGCCTAATAGACATTTGAAGCAATTTACATAAGGGCGTTTTTAGACCTTTAGGTCAGTGGTTCTCAAACTTTTTATACCAAGTAGCCCCCCGGAAAATATTTGGCTCTCCAAGTACCATAATGACCAACATTAAAATACAGTAGTGCAGTAGGCCTAACTATTCAGCTATAGCTCTGCACAGTTAAAAAACGAGGCACTTTTATTCCTGAAAAGAATATTTATTGCTGTCAGCCATTTAACATTGTAAATACACAGTTTGAACATGAACACTGCACAGTGCTTACAAACAGGTAAATAAAAAAATTAAATAGTGTTTAAATTAAAATGTGTTGAACCTAAAAGTTAAATAAAAACTGTACTGTACTTAAATGTAAAAAAAAAAAAAAAAAAAAAAAAAAAAAAACACTTTACTCAAATAAAGATTGAATTGAAATGCATTTTGTTTCAATTTCCAAGCATGATTGCCCTGTTCATATGCCTAAGCCATTGGACTACGACCCTGCTAATTGGGGCAAACGAACATTCCAAATGACCCAGGTTCATTTAAGAAAATGCTAATTTGTAGGTGAGGTGGGAGATGGGAATGCTCAAATTCAAATTGCCCGCAAAGCATTCCAAACCATTCTAGTCATACTGCATTCCCGATAATAACCAATAGAATGCTGTTTTAGATGCCATCATTTTGGGAATGATGTAAAATGGCACTTCTCAATGCAGATCAATCTTTGGCCAATCAAACCAACTTTTAGTACCATTCCCAAAAGTGGAGGTGGGAGATCCAATCCTGCTCCTGGAGGGCCACTGTACAGCGAGTTTAGCTCAAACCCTGATTAAACACACCTGAACCAAGGTAATCAAGGTCTTCAGGAGTTCTAGAAACTTCCAGGCCGGAATGTTGGGACAAGCTGGAGCTGAATACTGGAGGACGTTAACCTTAAGGGGGTCGCACACCGAACGAGAAGCGCAGCGCCGCGTCGCGTCGCGCCATGTCTTTAAAATTCGAACACATTGTTTTCTATGTGTGTACGCACACCGGCGGCGTCATTCGGCGTCTGTCCGCGGCGCCCAGCAACGACTCAGGACACTGTTCAAATTCCTGCCGCGCCACAGCGCGCCATCTGCATTGTTTTATATTAAATAACATCATATTTGTCTCAAATCGTTGTTAATACATTAGCCTCTATACCAAGATACCACTGCTGCTAAATACTGTACAGCTTACATTAGTTTTACAGCTTGAATAAAATGAAAACATATTAATTAAATGTATAATAAACGTAATCCTTTTAATCTTTTATATTTCTCTTGAGACATTTTTATATACGCAAAATATTACATTCACTGTCGTCGGCTGCCACCTACTGGATTTATCAGGACACAACCGTTACAACACACTTCAGGTCATTTAAATAGCGGAGTAGCGGACCGCAATGGACGACGAAAAACTAATCAACGAAGTAGGGAAATACCCAGAATTATATGCCACAAACCACATATTCTTCAAAGACAACATAAGGAAGTCATCAGCGTGGAGGAAGATTGCCGATGTCATCGGGTTTTCAGGTAAGAATGTTTAATTTACGATCTGAGGTAAAATGTTCAGTGACAGTCTAGCAACAACTGCATGTAATTGTACAGTACAATCATAAAATAACGTACAGTACAGACATTGTCTTAACTTCATAATGTCCTTAAAAATAACAATAATGTTGACCACAAACTGACAATTGTTATTTTAAGTAAACAATCGTGTTGAATTATGACAACCTAACGTTACCTCAACAGGAATATGATTATAATTGAAGTTAACAAAGAAATAAGCATACCTTACACACAAAAATGTATCATCTTTGTTTTTATGGAGAAAAAAAATCATATTAGTAGCTACAGCATAAGAAATGTTGAAATTGCCTAGTCAACAGATACAACAAAAGAATAACAGATTTTCATAACACAGATACTTTTCATTGATTAACGTTTGAAAACTCAGCTATTATCAATTAAAATAATATGTTTAAAATAATAATAATAATAATAATAACAAATGACGTTAAAACTCACCCATCTTGCAGCTCAGAACATGTTGCGAATTATAGAATGTACGCGTCTGGTGTGCGATACCTCGAGTTGTCCTAGACGCGGCGCTGCGCGGCGCTGCGCTTCTCGTTCGGTGTGCGACCCCCTTTAGACTAGTAAGTACATGACCTTGATTAACTTATGTTTTTATATTCTTTCTCTACATATTTATAAATATAACGTGACGCAAGTTCACCAGAACATGTTGATAACAGAGTTGACGGTCAGTTAATCTACTCTACGTGTAGACAATAATATAGATAAAATATTGAAGAGGAGAAGTCATGACTTTCCACACCGTCTTCAAACTTCCCTCCAAAAAAGTTAAATACATCAAGTAATGTTGGACATGTGACTTTGGAACAAACCATTGCTGATTTATAGGGCGTTTTATAGTGAGTAACACAGTTGACACGGATTTCTCGGACGTACACAAAATGGATGATTTAATGTAGATTCATGAGCAAAATATTTTTTAAAACACCTTTCTCATAATTTAATGATTATTTTGCACAAATAATAAGAAATATATACAGAAAAATTAATTTTAGAGCCAATCTGAAGAGCAAAACCTCACATTTACCAAATAGGACAGCACAAAAACAGCAACTTGCAGTATAGAATAAGCCATTTTTGCAAGATAAAAGATGGATATCTGTTGAATTTTTGTATTATTGTATTATATATTAATTTCTAAATTAATTAGAAATGTCCCCTGATATAAAAGTGGTCATTGTTTGAAGTGAAAAGTTAATGAAAAATTCGTAAAATTGATAAGAGTACATGGACATGACATGTACCCCTAATTATAGAATCCCTCACATACTCTTCAGATTCAGAGGCAGATGTGATCTTGCTTGTCAACTTGTTGCGAAATGTCACTCTTGGCTGATGATACACAAGCACCATGCAAGCACTACCTCAAAAAACATCCAAATACTACAACTCCAACTATCCCAGATTGTTCCATTGGGGAAAACAGTAATTCTTATTGCAGCTAAATTGTTCTCGTCAAGGTTTGTGTGACACAGGCCATGGACCAGATCCATCCGGTGCACTGCCGTCATCACGGAGACCCATCTTGTGACATCACAGGGTCACTGGTTTCCCCTTCCTCCCTGAATAGAGCCATCACAATGACTGCTCCATGAGATCATATGGGGCGACCTACATACATCCACTGACAAAAGACAAATTCAAGGGAAGAAAGTGACACCATCAACATTGTCTTTCTTCAGAGCCTGTTGTGTCAACTTTGTAACCCACGAGACCATCTGTCAAAAAGAAAAAGAGCACTTCCTGTCCACTTAATCGAGAATAGGAAGAGGAAATGGAAAGCTTTCCTGTCCCTGCAGTGGATTGCATCTCTGTCACTCGGACACACAATCACAGCATAAACACAAAACAAACACATAGGTTTGAAGCAACTAGCTAAAAGTAGCACCATAGCTAACTACTACATTTTCCAGTAGAGTGACAATAATTCAGATGTTCACACAATATAGTAGCTAGCCTATATAACAGCTGATTTAATACTTCTTCCATTAAGCAGTGTACCACCACAACAAAATGCTGATCCTCTTATCCTCATCTAAACATTGGGAAATTTGATCCATTTTAGAAAATTAGTTCATTCAGAAGCTTGATTTAAATAGACTGGTTTAAAAATATATATATTTTATTTAATAGTTTAGTGTTGCTAACTCATTTATGACTAGCTTGACTGCACTATTAGGAGCAGCTAGCTGCTAGCAACAGTTAACTTGTATCTACAGTTGCTTCCCCAACCCTGATATCTGTTCATGGTCACACATCCTCAGTGGAAACTCTGATACGAGTTTGAAGCTGTGCTTTGATAAGCCTGAGACCTGCAGGGTTCGGTTCTCTCACAGTGAACCGTGTGCTTCTCACCATCAGGAAAATGCTGTGACGTAGCACAGTCCTGAAAGGATCTGTTTGCTCTATTTTCTGAGGTAAAAAGCTTCAAAATATCCACACAAATACAGTTAAACCTATTCAAAATGATGTCTTCACTAGCAAAAAACACAAATTAGCCATAAAATGTCTTACTTTTTTTTTATGTTGTAATACCTAGCAAGTATGATTAGCTTACCAAACATCATAAAAGTTGTCGATATGACTTGCTATATATTTCACTAAAAACATTTCACGTTTTCTGAAGCCACTGTAAGGAACATTCTGAAATTTAAGTTGTTACTCATTAAAAACATCTTCAAAAACACATTACATGATGCTTTAAACTCAAAGACGCAACAGGACTGTCCTAAACGCAACCACAAGGCCTTGATCTGAATACCAAATTTTGAGCCAAGCCTCCAAAAAGCCTCCATTTTTCACAAGTTCTTAAGTGCAGGAGTCAAAAAGGTTTAAGTACTTAAGACAAACAACAGTAGGAGACTCCTCACACAATGATATCAGCTTTACTCAGGGAGGGGGTCAATGTGTGCTTGCTGTCAAAATACCAACGCTAAACTAGCGCAGCGACCCATGACAGTTTGATTGATGCCGGTCAGTTCAAGAACTGAGAGCATCACATCGAGATCGTGGCTCGACACCAAAAGCCTTTGGGGTATGTTGGCCGACAATAACGGTCTTGAGCGAGAGTGAAACTAGAGTCATTTTTCCAGTGATTTTTTCTCTAAGGTGATAACACATTACAAACTTGATGCTGGTGTTGCATTTTACAGAAGACTATGACTGCAAAAACAGAAGGGAAAAGGCTACTAAATATCAAGAGGAACATCTACTATCATAAATGTCAAGAAAATACAATCTCAGGCAGACAGAACCTGCTGTGCCACGTACATTCAGGGTCATTTTTAAGAGTAAACCGCTGCCTCGTCCTTGACTAAATTGCCACATCCAGGAAACAGCCTGTACGTGGTAAAGAGCTGGTGGAAAAGAGTGTACATTTAGACCTCAGTCATTATGCAAGAACGCTGCCCTCCATTTGCTCTTTAAATCTTTCAGTGTTATGTCCAGTTTAGCAACACTATAGCAAAATTAGGACAGCATAACGCAATTGTTAACCACAGATGAAGAGTGGGCTCTGCCCTGTAAACAGTGCTACGAGAACAAACTGCAATATCCTTCTCCATTAAACTAGCCTCACCCATAGCCCATCTTATGGATCAATAAAATTTTCATAGTCTTTTTAGTCTATCAGCACATTAACAACATGCATAGAATTACATCAATGCACCTATTATGAGCATGTTTTTAAATTCTGAAAATTCATTTTAATAGTTATAAGAGGAACTAAAAAGCCTTTATAAAAGTTACAACTTAGTAGACTGGCGCAATCTTGGCCAGTAAAAAAAAAAATCAATGTCATGTGGTGTGACAAAAAACAAACAATCAAGGTTAATAAGTCTCTTAAATTTAAGATAATTTTACCCTTTAGACAAGGCAAGTTTAGTTCGGTTTGTAAAATGTCATGTGGTGCAACTCAATATTTATACATTATTTTTACATTTATAGTCAAATGTATGAAAAGTGTAAGGAATATAAGTTTTTACATTTTACTCGATGGTTGCACCACATGACATTTTTTAGAGAAATGAAAATGAAAAACATACTCCAGAAAATAATGATTAAGATACATTCACACATAACCTAATCAGAATGTGAGGAAAATGGTTTTGTTTTTTTATTTGGTCGCACCACATGACAGTTTTAGAGAAATGTAATTATTTTTTCTTTTTATCTTTTCTTGAAGTTGACGTGTGATTTTTTAACATGGACGAGCTCAAATGTGAACCAGACTTTATCAATAGTCAAAAGTCTACCTTGGCAAGATTAGATTTCACCAGACAGACTGACGGATAGCAACACTGCCATAAATTTCACCAGATCAGACACACAAACTTGCATCAACCGCTGCAATGTGACCACAGGCCAAACTCTGCTGTTACTCTACTATTAACTTTATCCATTACGACAGGATGCAACAAGCTGGATAAAAATAGCCACGCTTCTTCTCCATGAACTTGGACACACAGCCATGAACCAAAGGACTGTGGTCAAATAGCAGTGTGTTTGTTTGTTGAGTTTGTGTTGCGTGCAAATCGTTTATATCATTTTATGCCAACTCAAAGCTGGTTGTGCTTATCAGATAGCTGTACAGGGCAGCTAGTGTCTGTGAGGAACGTGATCCCTGATGTACACAGTGAAGCTCCAGTAATAGAAGGGAATTCCATGCATTTGGAACGAGCTTGGACGTCCATCCATAATTTGGCTGGAGCATCACCTTCAGAAGGCTTTAGTGCTCTTATTACAGCACACAGTAGTAAACTTGATCCTATCGGTCATGAACACTTCCTTAAATACCCACTGTAATATGCACAATCATTATCAGGTTGAGGAGAATGAACTTCCTAGCTGTGACTCCCATCAATCAATAGGAATTTTAAAAGAGCTCATAGTATTAATATGTATTCCTGATTAAATCATTGGGATTTTGTGGACCTTCATCAAATGATAAAGTCAGCGGTTGAAGCACTGAATGAATGTAAACAAGTATTTGAGTCACCAGGATGAAAATCAAAATCCCCACTACCAGTAAAAGCCAAAATCTTCAGGCTAAAACTTTCCCTCAATGGAAAAATCAGTCATTAGAAGTTTAACAAGGATGCCTTAAGATTTATCTCCAGAACACCACCGACATACTGAGCTGTTTATCACCAACACATAAGAAAAAAATATTAACAATTAAACTGTCTTGGCAACATGTCAACTTTAAAAAAAGCTCAAAATAATGTTGTGTTATACTTTCTCGGTTCACTCACTATGGGCAGGTGTGGCAAAAAGTAACTTTTGGATGTTGTTTGTGAATATAAATCGGCACTTGACAACAGGAACTATGGGTAGGGTGTGTCCACTCAGGCAGATGAGTCGTTATATTTAGGTTATTTTTTTTTCTTTTTACGCAATCAGTGCAATAGAGCACATTTCCTTTGTGGGCGGGATGCCACACACCACCCTTAGAGCCACGGTCAGAGGGTCACACACACACACACATATACACTTTATTAAACAAGATTTTCTATGCAAAAGCATATTGAAGTTTTACAATCTGTTTTTTTACGGAAATACATTAAAGGGCTGTTTCTTTTTTCTTCGCATAGCCTACACGCTGTGGAAAAGCTGGAATAAAATGCTGTTTTGCAACAAGTAATTATAAAAGTAACACACTAGTAACACTGATTCAGATTAGATATCCATGTGCATGCATACACAACATATACATGTGTATAACTTCAGGCTAGACCCGCACCTGAAGATGCTCTCTCTACATTCCTGGGAAAGCTGAGCTGTTTTGGCTGCAGGGAGGGATGCACAGCTGCCAACACATATATATCTTCATTAGCACACATGGCGTTCGGGTTTGTGTACTCAACCGTGAGAGAGGGCGAAAAAGTTTAAACAAAAACTCAAGCGCAAGAATTCCAAACGATTCGATGACAAATTGAGCCGAGACGAGGATTAGCTTGGCGATTCACACCTTCAATTACCTTGTCAAAAGACACGAGGCTTTAGGGAGGACGTCTTCAGAAAAGAGTTCGAATAAACGCTGCACATTTTAATCTGACCCCAAACCACACTGGGCTGTAAACCAACCTCACCCATGAGAGTTCAAGCCCACTTCCTCTAAAACTGACTGTGATTTAAAATCTCAGGATTTGTTGAGGAGATCCAAGGCTTGGTGTGATTTAAACCTTACAGAGAGTTAAATAAAACAAGCGCCTACGATCTATCAATGAAGAAAAGAGTGGTTGGATGTCTTTGTTTTCACGGCAGATTCACAAATGTGGAACGTTTTAAAGTCAGACAAACAGAACCCTGGGGATTTTATGGATACAAGTGTTGCTTTTAAACCACAACAAAGGTCCGTCGTCCATTGGAAGTAATGTAAAACAACTGCAAGGAGCTAGATTTAGTGTCGAGATGCTTATGTTTGTCTCTATATAAGACAAAAGTTACAATAATTTGACTTCAGGATGTGGAAAAGGACCCGTGTTTGACAGGGTCAGGGAGAATTCATAATATAACCAGTTCAAATGAATGTTCCTCACATGCTACTTTTGATGCAATGCTCAGAAGTTATATAAATGTAAGCTTTACAACAAAATTAATATATAAAGTGAAAGTGACGTGATATACGACCAAGTATGGTGACCCATACTCGGAATTTGTGCTCTGCATTTAACCCATCCAAAGTGCGCACACACACAGCAGTGAACCCATATATACCCTACCCATATATATCAGTTTTCACACACCTCAGGCACTTTATTGTTCTGATTTCATTTCATTTCAACTCTTAAATATACATAAGTGCCTGAAATTGACGAAACACCCAAATATAATATTTGTCAACACAAAGGAAATGTTTTTTTCTAAAATTACTCCATGTTTTAGTTCACAAGATCCCGGTGCAATAAAAGCATTTGAGTCAACATTTTGAAGCGGAAAGCAAGACAGACGTGACAGGCACATCTGGGAGTGATTGTGGCGCTTTCAGCAGATGTGAAATGACAGTGATTGGTCCCATTATACTCCTGACCTGGAACATTTTTACTGATGTGTTCCCAACACGGACACACGCCCCGCGGGTCAAGCCTCACCCTAAACACCACCAAACAACATTATTACCCACACAAGCCACATTTGAGCTGTTTGCAATATAGCAACTGTCAAACCACAGCTACATCCCTCCTGATACCACCAGCAAAGTCAAACAGATACAAAACACTGAAAGAAGGCCACGGAAAAGCTAGTTTAATCTCTATTTAATTAAAACGAAATTTTAATCACCATTACATTTATTTTATTTAGTCCGATTTGAATCTCTTGCGTAAGACGTCTGGCCTCTCAGACCCAGCATGCACAAAACTGGCTGGAACATCAAACGTTTTCGGCTCAAACTCATTTGAGTCAGCTCTTGGCATCTCGCGCTGGTTTTTTTTCTCTCCCTCTTGGTCAGGGTACGACCTTGTAACCATGGTGAAGGGCTGCTAATATCAATGCAAATGGATTCTCTGCTCGCAGGAATTCAGCCGGACCGGAGGAACCCCGAGTGCCACTCCAGAGGAGGAGTTTTTATTCCCACAGAAAACCAAAAAGTATCAAACTTGACAGGAAGAGCAGTTTATACAGCATGTATAATTGAAATATAGGTGAAATTTCAGAGAAAAAAAATCTAAATTTAGCTCCCTTGTTAAAAATGCAGCATTTTCATTGTGACATCTTGTTTGTGTTAATCTAAAGGACTTTCCTTAATCACTTATTACTATGCTACGCTAGTAGGCTAGGCTGTTAGCTTGCTAACTTATGACTGCTAAAGGATAGAACAACAAAAGGGAAATGCTAAGTTCATAGAAAACATACTCTGTATTCTTGTTGGTTTTGAAAAATGTATACACCATTTTTAACAAACGTTTACATTTGACTTTAAAATTGTCATGAGGTGTAACCAAGTAAAAGCAATCCTTGCTGAATAGAAGCATTAATTTCTTTCTTTCGAACATAAAAATCTTACTGATTTTTTAACAGCTGTGCATGTAACCCATAAAAATCAATTTGGTGTGGAAATTAAACCACAATTTTAAATAGTTTTTAAATAATTTTAAATAATTTCCAAATTAAAAAATAATCTAATTGTCACAATAAATATTAAAAATGTTTACAATGATTTTAAATTATTTTAACATGATCATTATTGTATTAAACATAATAAATAAAAAGTGAGGAAACACTCATACTGTATATCTACAAACACAGAAGAAGAAAATAACTCTACCACATCTAAAATTACTATTAAGTTCTATTCATGTCAGTTTTGGTTCATTACAGCTATATATTTTCAAGCTATAAAGTATTTGTACAGATGTGATGAATTATATTCAGTTTTGAGTGGTCGCACCACATGACATTTTACAACCTGAATTAACCTTGTTTTGTCATAAAATGGAGACTTGTTGACTTTGACAGTCACAAGGTCTTTGGGTGTTTTTTTTATTTCATGTTTCATGGTTTTTTTTTTTTTGCACATTGGTTGCACCACATGACTTTGATTTGGAAAATACAGCAAAATCTCATTTCTCCAAAATCACGCTCCACACAGCTGTAAATTAAACATCAAATATCTCCTGTTTGGTTTCAAAGTTACGTTTTGCCTTCAGCGAGGACAGAAACATAAGTCGGCTGTGGAAACTTGTCACATCTTCTCTGAACAGAAGGACGTTGAGTGTGTAAGAGAACATGGAAAAGATCTCTCAGGCCAGACATAAGCCCATTCAAAGTCTGTGAAAAGGGTCCTCAGTGTCACATCCAAAGCGGTCTCATGGGGTCTGTCCTCCTCTCACTTCCTGTGGTGGGACAGAGTTGTGTTAGGGCTGTGAGAACCATCTCTATGGGGCCTGATTCCACCCACACATGTATAAAGAGATTATTCAGACCCTTATCCCACAAACACGCCATTCCCGACAATGATGCCGTCTTATGCCACACCAGCACATCCAATTATACTACAAGACTTTTTCATGCTGCTGTCATTTATCTTGTTCATCTATAATCAAATAACCAAGCAGAACATGTGGACATGTCTAAGACCGCTTTATGCTGCTGTGCGCCTGTCTTGTGGGTTTATAAATCTTGCGTTTGACTGGTAGACGACAGGAATCTTGAATGTCAGTGCAGATGTTTTTGTCCAATGGACTTCAGGTTGTAAAACTTTCGTTTAAGGGGTCGTCCAAAGATAATAAGGGAAGTTCTTCTCTTAAAAGGCATTTCTTGAGTGGAAGACATCAAGAGAAAGGACATTTCCACATGTCGACTAAAACCCATGTCCTTGACCCTCACTTATTAACTGTGTTGTGTGTTCGTAGTTAAAGACACACATTTGCGTCTTAGTGTAGTATTTGTAGGGCCACACGATTATGACAAAAATCATAATTGTCGATTATTCCCTTAAAATTGTAATTGATTAATTTTCACTATTTAAATGTAATGATTTGTATACTATTGTTTGAAGCAACCGCATACCATATTTTTAGATTAGAATAAAAAAGCTGAAAATACCAACTGAAAAACTTTTATTGCTTTTCTAGTATTAAGCCTCAAATGTCAGCTATACATTAGATTGGTTTCTTCTTTAAATAATAACAAAAAAAGTAAAAATAGGCATGGTAATATAATGTTATACTAAATCTAAAATTAAAACAATGGACAAACCCTTAAGATAACCTCTAGAAAAGAAAAAAAACATCTTAAGCACGCAGAATAACATAAGTGGACTTTGAACGATTAATTGCCACTTTGAATGATTACGTAATTGTGGCATCCGTAATTGTAATCGCGATTCGAAATTCAATTAATTATACAGCCCTAAGTACTTGTATTTTAAGTCTAGAATATTCAAATATTTCCCCAAAAAATGGCATTATTATGTAGTTAAGAACAAATAATTATTAAATGTTCTTATAGTTTGGCACTTCAATTTTTCAGATTTACTGACTCAATTTACAGTGAAACGTTAGTTTGTAATAATAGACTTTAGCTGTTTTTACACAGAAACCCTCTCGGAAAAGTTGCGTTTCTTTTCTTTCCCTATTTAAAAAATATATATATATTATTTCTTGGTGGAAATGGACTTAATCACTCAGATAAAACACAGCTAGTCAATTTTAAAACGTAGTTAGTAAAATCCCTAATTTACACCGATTTATTGGCAGCGTAAAACACATTTACATAAAAAGAGCTTAGCTACGGGTGCAACCTTTCAGTTCCTGCGCAGCATGCAAATAGTGAAAAAGAAAACCAGGATAAAACAAACCTGAAATTAGACTCATATGGAGCGGCGAGACCAAAGAAAGCGAGAGTAAGTTGCACAATCAAAACACCACCACCAGCACTCACACACGCTCCACACATCCTCAAAACAAAATGAAAAGTTTCCATGGCAGTCAGCCTGTGGAGCTCATATGTTTCTGATAAGCTTTAATGGGGAACTGTGAGGTAATGATGAAGTCATGCTTGTCCGCTGGACAGGTTCAAATAAAAGACTGCTGCTTTCCAAATGGTTTCATACTTACTCGAGCACTGACACATGCTGTTAGGGCAAGCACACACACACAGAGAAATGAGACTATAGTTTGCAGAGCTTGTCAGGGCAAGAGAAGAAAAAATTACAGTTACAATTTGTGTTAATCTTCACACACGGCTAAATAGCAGATATTTCTATACGTATCTGACCTCAGAAAGCATACGGAGTCAGAAGGACCTTTTCAAGTTCAAGTAGTTCAGGCTTAAATTAAATATTAAAAGCTCATAAGAGGTTTTATTGCCCTTTTACGGCACATATACACCTTCAATTTTTATATCTCAAGTTCAAGCTTGACATAATTAGGATAATTTATGAATCAGGATCTCTAATTAGAGGATGCTAGAATTATCAGAATGCAAGGACAGCTTTAAAAGCAGCACATCAATACGCCTTTGACTTTTGACTATGCATCAGCAGGTCTTAACAATAAGGACAGCCTGCAGGCCCGGGCCAATGTGTGTGAGAGACTTTTGAGCCAGACAAAACAGTCTACGAGCTATTATCTTAAAGTTATTATTTATTTATGCATGTAAAGAAGAAACCTTCACATTTAATAATATATAAACAGAGTAGTATATATACATATATTTTTTTACTTTTTTAAAAACAATTTGTACAGTTTAATATAAAACACACATGACATATATAACTATACAAACTATATAAATATAGATATTTATATAAACTATATAGATATCTATATGCATATTTAATGTTTTTGAATAATATACATATATAACAAAATGTAATATATTATGTATTTAAAAATAAAGAATGTTTAATATATACTACTTAATACATTTTAAATATATAAATTATGAATTATATACTCAATCTGTTACTTTCACTTTCAAGTATTAAAATACATTAAATTATATATTTATTTGTTTTAATAAAACAATATTTTTTTATTAGCAAGTAAAAATACACGAAAGGCATTCATAATTATATATAGACTATATACATTTAAATATATATAATATATAGTTAAAAGTAATTTATCATTCTTATTATTATAATTATATATTCCATGTAGCCCATTATTTAAAATAAATAAAAATACTTACAGTTATCTATACTAACACAGTATGCATCAATGTCTAATTGACCTGACTAACACTAACATCCATGCATATTCCTTCCTCTGTTCATCTGCTCCATCAAACACACTACTACTACTATAACTGAACACACCTAATCATGACAGTGACTCTCTTATAACCGCAGCAGGGCGGGACGCGCTGGAACTTCAAAGGCAGCAGCAGCAGCAGCAGCGACGCATCCATAAACGCGTCCCTGCGCTGCATCTGAAGGCACGCGCAACACCATTTCCACTAAACACAGCCACAGATAGCCCAGTGTGACCTAACCTCAATAACACATCCGCGCAGAGAGTATTAAACGCCGCTTACCTGTAACGCGTTTGGGAAGTTGCGTCCAATCTGGTACTTTCATTCAGTCCGCGCGCACGTTCAGCCCTGGAGCACGAGCGTTTTGAACTGTAGTTCAGGGTAGTTGCAGTGAAGCGCGTGTGACTTCAGTAGCGCCGCGCAGAGACCAGCAGCAGAGTGATTGCCGTCACGCGCACAGCTCAGCGGCTTCTGCCGCTCCGCTTCTGATAGAGGTCTGCGGCAGACTGCGACGCGCACTATATGGCAGGAAATCACCGCTCCTCGCGTTTAAATGAGGTGCACAATATGGCAGCCACGAAAAATGTCAGCTAGCGGTCTTCAGAGATTTTGGGAAATAATAATTTGAAAATACTATTTCTATTGTGTAATTAATAAATAATATATAAGCAAAAGTTCTGCTAAATGTTTCATTGATTCTTGAAAAAAGCACTGAAAACTTATTTTTAATTATTTGTACATTTTATGTTTTTTTCATTCATTATTGAGAAATTTATTAATAAATTAGTTCGTCACATTTTAATTAAAATAATTCATGTTGAATAGTGAAAATGTCCTTTTTGTTTATTAAATAATAATAGGCTAAATTGGCATACAAATACAACATTTTGGTCCATGTAGCAATTAATAATATTGTTTCTTTATCTGCCCCACACAGTCATAGTGAATATCATTTCATTTTCAATTCTGGCTCATATTTTGCGTATAGTTTTCTAAGAAAATAAAAAATCTGGTTATCATTTTCATTTTCAAATTTAATTGATTTATTTAAAACTGGCAGAAAATACCTTCCGTAATATTGACCATTAACTTGATTAATGGCATAGCATTGAGAATTGAGAGACATACTAAATAAATTTAAACTAGAATTCACTCAATGTCTGCAGACTCTTACTATCCCTTTATGAGCAAATGCTTCTTTCTAGTGGTCAGAATATGTATTACATCACAATATGGGGGGGGGGGGGGGCCTAATCATAAACAAGCAAAGAAAACATTTTTAAAAATCCCACAGTGGAAGGTTATACTGCCAAACATGCAGCTTTTCACTTCACAAGAGGTTACTTGTGGATTATTGTGATGTTTTTATCAGTTGTTTGGACTCTCATTCTGACGGCACACATTCACTGCACAGGATCCATTGGTGAGCAAGTGATGCAATGCTACATTTCTCCAAATCTGTGAAGAAACAAACTCATCTACATCTTGGATGGCTTGAGGGTGAGTAAATATTTCAGCAAATTTTCATTTTTGGGTGAACTATTCCTTAGATTGAGCCAACATCCTTCCGACGGCACCAAAAATGTTAGATCGAGTCTCTAGCCAGAAATATTATCCAACACTGGATCCCGTTAGAAAAGATCTGTTTTGTCTGGTATCCAAAATCAGTGTTTTACTGCAGTTTTCTTTCATTCTTGGAGAAAAGAGCAGAAAGCAGGAAACAAAGCGGTAAAATGAACAGTTTATTGAATAATTTTAGTTGTGTATGTTTCAATGCTCAGACTTTGTCTGCCCAGTATAAATCCAACTAGTGTTATTATACAAGCAACAGCAATGGCAAATTACTGCTTCACAACATTGTCCTGTGACGTTCAAAACCTCCAAATGGAGACATTCTCTTATCTCTTACTCGTGAAGACAAATCCATTGAAACCACACAATCATAAGAATAAACAACAATGGAAAAACAATCTAAAGTGACTGATCAGTGAGTATTAAATGATTATTATAACAGATTATATGATAAAGAGTAATAATAACATGATTACAGGATAATAAATGGTGAATGAATGTTAAAAAACACACACAACACGCAGGCTGTGATGAAGCATCCTTTGATCCTTCAGCTTTAGGAGTAAAAAGACCATTTTCATTTGGCCGAACTCTGGATTGGGCACTCCAGCGACTATGTAAATGAAGACAACTACTGAAAAATTGGCTGAAAATCATAAAATGAGACACCTGTATTACATAGTCGTTTTTAAAACAAATCCCAAACCGTTTCATGTTGAGGTGAACGTGAAACATTAGCATATTACCCACCCTCTTGTTGCGCGCGCAGACCTGAGAAAACTTGATTTTTTGGCGTTGGTCTGAATGAAAATTTAAATTCATTCTTTGGCACTAGGTGCCGCTTTTGGAGTGTTAAAAGCTCACAAACACTGCTTTAAATGAAATCGACCGATCACCACAGATTATCGTCACGCAAAGGAGGGGTTTGGAAAAATTAATCGTTGAGCGAATCGTTTGGGAGTCGTTGAGCAGATAAGGTCAAAATAAATGCATAAGAAAATTAAAGTGTTTTTTGACCTTGCATGCATGTCAGCCTGTTGTTGAGGACTCCTAAAACCAAACTATGAACCTTTCATAATAAAAGTCACACTTAATGTCAGAATTTCATTGTGTTAGATACTAAATGGTGCAATCAAAAGATGCTACGATCGTTCTTAACACTAACTTAACTTTTCAGACACTTATTCAATCAGTGGTCCCAAGGTCCCTTTTGACGCAGAACCATCATCGATGTAGTTGATTATAATAACATACACAAAGTTTGACGTCCATAGATTTTTCTTTTTCACTTTGAACAACACCTGTTTATTGTTTAATTATTTCTCGAAACCAAACAAACCTCGTTTAGTGAAATGTTTTGGTTGAAAACTGTACTTCTGCTATAAAATAAGGCAGCAGCTATTTGCACTGTGTGTGTTTATAGCAATTATACAACGTACAATTATATGCCATTTACACTATGTGAAAATAGCATATATTCTTAGCAATAGTTGGGTGCAGTTAAGTGCAAAGTTGGGTTTTTAGAGTGTATCTTCTGTTTACACCATGTAAAAATATCAGTATTTTCTGCTATTTATACTACTTATTCCAAATAGTAGCAAATATCAGCACCTCAGTATTGTAGTTCATTATAAAACAGTATGCAATAATAATATATTGAGTGTAAATTATCATTTTAATTCAAATGATTAAATGGATGCTGACTTATTGGGGCAATAAAGCAGTTTTTTTTTGTTACCGTCTGCAACAGAGACGATTGTGTGCTGTGTTTGGAGCCAGTGTCAGATCAAAGAAATCTGCACAAAAGAAAAGAGAACACAATTAAGACCACAAAATACGTTCAAGAATCAAATTGGTCAAATTGGACTCTTTGGTTCCACATAAATATTTTTTGACCACATGCACAGAGTAAATATTTTATACTTGAGATTCTGGTCTTCTGTAAAATGGTGTCCTGTGACAAAAAACGAATGTGTAGACCTACATTTTAGGAGCTCTTCTCTACTCATATTCTCTCCACTGTGAATATAAATAAAAAGAAAAGCATAATGTGTCATGTTCTAATGATTGGACTCACCAAAAATGTTGAAGAAATAATTAAAAACACATATTCACAACAAATAGAACACAGTAAATATTCATTAAACGGTTAGTTCTTCCAAAACTGGAAATTCTGTCATTAATTACTCACCCTCATGTCGTTTCAAACCTGTTATTAAAACGGCGGCATCGCATTACATTTTAATCAACAGGTTATAAAGTTTGTTGTAGCTATATGGGCGCTCAGTTTTTCCTGTTGAAAAATACATTTGGCCCAAATCTCATTTTATAAAAGAGATGAAATGCTACTGTATGTACAGGCTATTTAAGTGTATTGACTATGACTAGATGGCAAATGCTATAGCCTCTCTCTCCATTCCCACACGTCTCAAACCTCAAATACATCAAATATGAGCCTTTATAGACAGTGTTTCTCAGGTAAAGAAAACACTGTACTTATTCAAACAACAAGATCTTTATTTACCCTTGCAAGACTTGTTCAGCTGCCGTGGAACTTCAGTTCATTCAATCCAGACAGAGTTTTACTGACAGTTTGAGCGAATCCAAAAAGATTTAGTCACAAGCTCTTTTTAATTCCTTTCACTGGCTAAATATTTGTAAAACAGGCAGACAAACGTAAAGGGTGACCAATAGCATTAATTTATTGAAAACAAATCACCACCACCAAAAAAGGGCACTTCAGAGTGTAAGGGAAAAAACGTGCCTGCCTGTAAGACCTTCATCATCTGAACACAAATTAAGATATTTTTGATGAAATCCGAGAGCTTTAGCTGCATAGACAGCAACTACTACATTCAAGGCCCAGAAAGGTAGTATGGACATCGTTAAAATAGTCCATGTGACATTAGTGGTTCAACCATTATTTTATAAAGCTACAAGAATACTTTTAATGCGCAAAGAAAACAAAAATAATGACTAAATTCAACAAATTCTTCTCTTCAGTTTCAGTTGACGTGCATTAACAAGAGCACCACGAGACATGCGTGATGCTGCTGATGCAGGAGGGTGAGTAATTAATGACAGAATTTTCATTTTTGGGTGAACTAACCCTTTAAATCTAAAAAATTATATTTTGCTTTCCATCCTTTACTAGACTATTTTTATGGTTTATTAGGGATCAAGAACCTAAGGTATCTTTTGTATTCGTTAGCTTTTGAGTCTATGGCCACCCATAGAACCATTGCAGGCACACAGATTACTTTTTGAACATTAAATATAGCACATTTTGATTGTCTAACACAAACCCTTTAGCACCACCGACTGTCCAAATTTGCACTTATGTTTGTGCTAATAACTTTTGAATTGTAAGGGTATGAAGATTTAATTGCCGTCATGTGAATTTTCAGAAACAGTTACATAAATTTTTCACCAACATTGGCTTAGAGCACATTCAGACTATGCTGGCAAAAACATTTTGATAAACAGGTGTTTTTTACAGTGGCTGAGAGAGCTCAACGTGCTGCAACTTCAGAAAACACATGCAAATAGAAAAAGCACCAGCAAATCAAGAAAACATCTTCATCAGTTTGACAGCAGGTGCTGCAAATGCTCACAACACAAACAAATAAAGAAATGCACTGCAAATGCTCACAACACAACCAAATAACTTTTATTTGCAGTGCGTTTCTTTATTTGGTTGTGTTGTGAGCATTTGCAGCGTGTGTGTTGTCAAATTGAAGAAGTTGTTTTCTTAATTTACAGGTGTTTTTTATTTTTATTTTTTCTATTTCAAAATATATTTTGCAACACTTTAGTGTATTCAGAGCAAACTTGGTGTGTGTTATAACAAACATGACCTGAGAATGCATAAGCGGTTTCGGCACAGTGCCACCTGGTGGTCAAGAGATATGAAAAACTTTATCTTTTAAACAGTCTGGCACTAATTCATCTATGGTCTTCTTGTTCGATTTGGTGTAGCATACCAAGTCAAACAATACCAAATTTTTCTGTAAGCCATTTTGGGCATTGAATGAATTTTTGAATTTTAGCATAAAATGCTGTATTTTAGGAATGCGTTGGCATATAGTTATAAAACTTGTGAGTTTTACTCACAAATGCCACCGTCACCTTTCCTTGCAGGTCCTGCTCCACCACAAAAGATCTGCAGCAAAGGTACATAATCAAGAATCAGAAAAGTGCTGTAATAGCTCTGTTTGAAATGACAATAATTAAACTACAACTTTAGATTTAAAATGTTTAATTCATTTCAGTAATACACTCACTCAAAGCCTTTGATGGCAGCATTCCTTCATCAGTCACTCTGCACTGGATAAACATTTGTGTCTCGTCTGTCCCTGTAACATCCAGACAAGATTCAGTTACCTCTCTGATTTATCTGCTCAATACTACATTATGTTGAGGTAGTTGCTGATGCGTCACTTTTTATCCAACACAAATGTTCCTCAATTTATCAACAGTACTAATAGACAAATAAAAGAGAGAACTTATATTTACTTTATATATTTACATTATGTTCATATAAAGCAGTGTTGAGAACATTCTACATAATAAAATGTGTTTTTACAGCAAAATATACTGTATTGTTTAGCATTTACACATTAAGCAATTCAACAGTTTGCTACAGTAGTTCAACAAATGCGATTTTAACACAGGGAACCGTGTTTTGGTTTCTAATACTCACATTTGTAAACAGCCTCGTTGCTGTTCTCCATCGCAATTGATGACGTATCCTCTCCTGTGGACTCCTGGGATTGAAAAGTGTCCATCTGATGCACACTTCAGAATCTGTGCTGAAGCAGTAGGACATCTGGGGATTTCTCGCCTACTCTTTTATGAATCCTGAGGTTTCGAACATACTTCTAATTTAAAGAAGCCGTCACCCGTCCCCTCTGTGGGACGCCTAAGTTTACTTCGCTATTTTACAATTAAATCCTAATCTAAATGCAAACAATTCCTAAAAATATACTGTATGAGCTGCTTATAGACAGATAGTGATTTGTGCAACAGATGCTAATTTTCACAAAACAGATAAATATTTATAAGCACACAGGGAAATGCACACACCAATCTTTTAATAAATGCAAATACTATATTAAAATGTACAGTTAGCTATAAATAAGGTTACCAAATTAAGTTAATAAAACAAACATTGAGTCCATAATGCAATTTCTGAGCATCTCTTTAATAGTCGCAAATAGAGAATACAAGTCATGTCCACAGCAAGCAATCTGAATAAAATCAAGTCTTCGAAAATGTTGAGTGGTTGTGTTTGAATGAAGAGATCGCCGTGGATTTTGATAACCACTGAACCGCATAATCAACAGAAGAATGAAGCAATCTCCACGTTGTATCTTGATGAATTTCCACACAGATGTTCGCAATAATAGAAGGAGGATGTTTTCTCGTCTTAGATATACCACTATCCGCTCTTGATTTTGAAAAACATTAATTATACATCTATAGTCAAGTATCCCCTTACGTTAAATGTGAACGCCGCAAAGGCCCTTGCACACTGAGTCCAAAATTTTCATATTTGCAAAGACAACATTAAAGAAAAAACTTCCCACAGTAGAAGCTTATACTGCCAGCTACAGAGCATGTTTTATGTTGTATATTTTTTAATGTTTTAGTTGAAAAGCGTACTTGTGCTATAAAATAAAGGGCACTTGTTTTGATATCATTAGTTGTGTCTAAAGAGTGCAAATATTTTTGGGGCCACTGTAGATGCTGTAGTGAATTGAAATGACTCATCCTGTTTTTTAAACATCACAGAGAGTCACTGAATTAGTATACAGCACAAATCCAGCAAAAAGGGGTTCAGTGAATTTGGTGTTGAATGTGTATAAATGTCTGAGTGTGTTTGTGTCAGAGATGCTGTAGAAGGACAGAATCCCGGCCGGCTCGTCCACATACACTCCTACTTTGTTTAGGGGAGGTGCTGGGGGAGGAATGTGTACTCCTACATTATTATGCCAGGCAATCAGTTTCTCCCCGAAGCAGCTCAGGATCCAGGATTGGTCATTGGCTCCGAACCTGCTTTCACAAACTTCTCCTTTCCTGCCGATTCCTTCATATGACACGACCATATCACCCAACCCGCTCCATTCAGCCTCCCAGTAACAGCGTCCAGACAGACGCTCTTTACACAGAACCTGCGGAAGGCCGTCAAATCTCTCTGGATTATCAGGATATATCATTGGATCTGGATTACGCACCAATTTTTTGTTGCCATCTGCAACAGACAGGAGATTGTGTGCCGTGTTTGAATCCAGTGTCAGATCACAGAAATCTGCACACACACAAATAAAGAGAACACAATTAAAAGCACAAAATATGTTCAAGAATCACATTGGTCTTGGATCTACTTTCTGGTTCCACATAAATATTTTTGACCACATGTACACAGCAAACATTGTATTCTTGAGATTTTATTCTGGTCTTCTGTAAAATGGTGTCCTGTGAAAAAATGTATGTGTAGACCTACATTTTAGGAGTTCTTCTCTACTCATATTCTCTCCGCTGTGCTCCATGATCTATACTGTCGAAGAAAAAGAAAAGCATAATGTGTCATGTTCTATTCATTGGACTCACCAATGACAAAAAAACCCCAGTAAGTAATCTAATAAAGGGATAATTCACCCAGAAATGAAAATTCGGTCATTAATTACTCTCCTTCATGTCGTTCCAAACCTGTAAGACCTTCGTTCATCTTCGACGAGCGTTCAGGAGAGTACCATGCATGCGTCCTGATACTCTCGTGAACACACGTCGACTGACACTGAAGAGAAGAAATTGTTCAATAAAGTCATATTTTTGTTTTCTTTGCGCACAAAAAGTATTCTCGTAGCTTCATAGAATTAAGGTTGAACCACTGATGTCACATGGACTGTTTTAACAATGTCCTTATTACCTTTCTGGACCTTGAACGTTTCAGTTGTGTTGCGGTCTATGCAGGGTCAGAGAGCGCTCGGATTTCATCAAAAATATCAAAATTTGTGTCTTATGGCTTTGTAACGACATGAGGGTGAGTAATTTAGATTTTTGGGTGAACTAACCCTTTAAATATAATAAGTAGTATTTTGCTTTCCATCATTTACTAGACTATTTTTATTTTGTAGTTTATTAGGGACCAAGCACCGAAGGTACCAAGGCATCTATTGTATCCGTTACAGGCTAACCAGAATACTAGATAAACTTGGTCTTACAGACATACACCCATATCACTTGTACTGTTCATTGTTCCCCTTTATAGTTTATAGTGGTGATGACGCAGTGGATAAGACACATGCCGTTGGTGTGAGAGACCCGGGTTCGAATCCACTGTGAGACACCAATGTGTCCCTGAGCAAGACACTTAACCCCTAGTTGCTCCAGAGGCGTGCGACCTCTGACATATATAGCAATTGTAAGTCGCTTTGGATAAAAGCGTCAGCTAAATGTAAGTATGTAGGCCTAACTATTTTTCTATAAGAACAAAATACTAGCACACAACAATTCATGTGACAATTACCTTCACCAATCTTGATGTAGTTAAACCTTCAGTTCTCACTCTGTACAGCCAAACCAATAATCTAGTTCAAATGGGTTTTTAAAGTTGCTGCCACATCACTTCCTGTAGGAGCTACCATTTTGGTGTGATGTTAGAGGGGGGAATTTAGGAACAGCTGTTTTCTCTTTTAATTTGCTGTTAAATCTCTCTTCTGTTAATGTTACATTATTTGTTTGGGAAGCTTCAATTAAGTTGTGTTTTGTCTTTTATATTATTTAATTTGACTGCTGCAAACTTTCAGTTTGAGTAGGTGGGGCTTATAGGCTTGCTACCCAAGTTTACTCAGTTCTAACCGCCAAAAATTAGTGATGGGAAACCAAGGCTTTCTGAAACGTTTGAGGCTTTCATCAAATTGTGCCGAAAAACGGTTCATTACTTGAAGCTTTCAACACAATATGCATTAGCGATATCTGGCGGTCAGACTTGGTTCCTCCACCATCTCTAATGAAACATCGCGGAGCAGTTTTTAATCTGTGCCAACTCATGTCATGCACAACGGATTCACATATTGATCAATAATAGAAAATATACAAGTGTGTGATTATAATTAATAATTGATGTGAGTATAGTTGCAAAAAATATTTTAGGTGAGCTGAATGTCATCAATCACGTGATGTTGTCAATTCAACACAATCATCATTTCAGTGTGTGATACAATAGTGCTTTGAAAATTGCGTCGGAGCATCGAAGCCTCGGTATCAATCGTCCCATCACTCGTTTATATTTATTTTTGTTTTGTTCTTCACTGTAAATATGCTACACCTTCCAATAAAGCACCAATTTTTGCAGTCTGCATCAATTTTTGTACAGCACGTCATTTCATTTTTCTGTTTGATACTGCCTTCCTACAAGTGTTTAAGAACATAGAGCATCAACAAATCTCATGAAGAACACACCTAATGGCCTATATATATATCACCGCAACACTTTGGTGTACTCAGACCAAACTTTGTGTGTGTTACAACTTATAACAAACATGACCTAAGAGTACATAAGCAGTTTTGGCATCTCTTGACCTGGTGGTCAAGACATGTGAAAAATTGTAATTTTTTTCTTATAGCTTATGAACAGTTTGGGGTAATTCATCAATGGTCTTTTTAGATTTGGTGTTGCATACCAAGTCAAACAATACCAAATTTTTCAATGTCAGCCGTTTCGGGCATCTGTATGAATAGCTGTCATAAAATGCTGTATTTTAGGAATGCTTTGGTGTATATTTTTAAAACTTGGTTTGTGTCTTCGGCACCGTGCCATGAAGCCATCTATGCAAATATTCTAAAACTTTTGTCTGATAGAATCTCACCCCATTCTATTGCTTGGCTCATACAGAATCCAATGGTGTATGGGGTTTTTTTTTTGACAGTTGACTTACATTTTATCTACATCTTTTATAACATGAAATTTTGGCCAAATGTATTCAACAACAGGAAAAACTGAGCCCTTATTTAGTTACAATAAACATTGTAGCCTTTAAGTTGACGAAAACTGTAAAGCACTGCATTTACTGTCTCAGATGCAGCTGTTCTGATGATGGACAAAACACAGATGTCCGACATTCACTGCTCAAAAACCTCATTAACTCCATCTGAGCTTGATTTTGGTGAAATGTTATTAATATAATGACGCATGTTAAATATGATGGCAGTGTTTTATTCAGAAACTATAGGGTTTTTCGCATTTCCTGAAACGTAGCACATTTAAGGTTCCCATTCAACAGCGACAAGATATATGATTTTAAAATTACCTCAGCTTCTCCAGTTGGCAGCTTCTTAGAAAGCAGCTTCACTCCTGAATCCTGAAGTTATTGTTAGTCAGGTCCAGTTCCTTTAGGCAGGAGTTTTGATGCTGATTGTAGAGCTGAAACAACACAAATCAGTGAACTTACAGGCGGATAATCTAAATATACAACACTGAAAGATTACGTAATTGAGCTGTAAGTATATGCCACACCCCTGGGTTACTGATGCTTTACAAACATTGCTTTAGAATTAAGCAGAGCTTTCAGTGAGCAGTGTAACTTTCAGTAAAATGTGCTCATAACTTGGAACAGATATAATGGATAATATTACTCTTACTCGGGCTAAAATCTGCTGTAACATGATTGAAAACTGTCAGACCTAAAAAAACTAGGCTAACAGTCTCATGATCATACACAAATAACAGTAGTGTCTTTGAACATCTCTCAGTATACTGTTAGCAAAAATTTAATGTAAATATCAAAGGTATAACACCATATCTCCTCAATTTTATGACTATTTTAAAATTACCACAGCCTTTCCAGTTGGCAGTTTGGACACAATGAGTCCAAAGTTCAGAGTTTAATGAATGACTGACCTTTATCACAGCGCCACACACGCTTTACAAAACTTTGAAAAAAAGTGGTGTTGATACTGAAAAACTCACTAGATATATTTGAAACATTAGATTCATATTGTTGTGAATGATCAGACTGAGTTGGATCCATTTGCAGCTTTTATTAAGAATGGTCAAACAGTCAAATACCAGCAAACAGAGCAATGGAGGCAAGGCAGAGTCGAGAGTCAGGCAGAGAATCGAGGCAGGCAGCAAGAATCAGAGTCCAATAAACAATCCGGGTCGGGGCAGGTAGTGAACAATCAGCAACGTAAACAGTCCAAGGTCGAAAGGTATAAAACAAACACGGGTAGTAAACGCTCAGTAGTGACAGCCAGGGCAAATCAAGACTTCGCAGGGAAGTGGTGTGTGTGAGTGCTTATATGTGTGTGTGTGTAAATGAGATGCAAGATATGATAAGAGGCATGATGGGAATTTGAGTTCAGTGAGAGAGTTAATATTCGGGAGACGGATCCCTCTGGTGGTGCGAGGGAGGCGGTGCAGGAACCTCCTCTGTAACACATATGATAAAGTTGGGTTGAATTTGATAGCTTTTAGCTCTCTAAACAGTAACTTTAAAATAAATTGAATAAGACCATTTCTTCAAAAAAATATATTTGGAATATAATTCCTTGCTTTATTTTTTCTTATTTGTGTGGGTTAGAATTTCTTTTGATGTGTAATTATAAAATTGAAAAACTTCCAGTCAAACTTTCTAAATTTTACCAACAAGTACTTGCTACCTGGAGTCTTATTTATAAACACAACTTCTCCCCTCATAGTTTTCTTATTTGGAATAATGCCAATATTTTGTATAGAAATAATCTTTATTTTTTCATAATTGGGTTAGTAATGGGTTGTTATTAGTGAATCAGTTATTTAATAATGAAGGGAATTTATTTACGCTTGCAGACTTTGTCTCAAGATACAAAATATCTATCACATTAAAAGAATTGAAGGTGCTTACTAAGGCCATACCTGCAGCTGTACATATGCTGTTCAAACATCCACACTTTCTGTCTGTCCTCCTAGACCTGAACATACCTCAGTCGGCTCTATCTGTTTCTCTGGGTTAAAGCCTAATAATTATAACATTAGATCCTTGTTTCTGAAAGAGATTATTTCTACACCTTATGTAATTTTTTTAATAATGTAAATTGGACTCAAGTTTGGTCATTACCTCAAAAATTTCTCCTTACAAATAAGGTTAAGGAAATCTCATATAAATTAATTCATAGAGTTTATCCTACAAAGGTATTGCTACAAAAAATTAAAATTGATATTGATTTGAAATGCTCTTTCTGTGAATGCTCCACTGAAACAATTTTTCATTTGTTTTGGTCCTGCCAATATACCCAATATTTTTGGAGTAATGTGGAGGTTTTCATTGCTGACAATATTTTAAAAACATTTTCTTTATCTTATAAACATGTAATTATGGGTCATTATATGAAGGATCGCTCTTTAAAGTTGTTGGTTTTATTATAAATTTTATTTTATTTTTATGTAAATTTCACATTCATAAGTGCAAGTTTACAGAAAGCAGACCTCTTTTTATGGTTCTTGAAAAAGAGATTGAAATGTATGTAGATGTGATATCAAAATCTAAAAATAGTAAAGCAATTAAAACGATTAATATATGCTCCTCCTTTAACATTTTCACATAATATAAAATGAATGGTGCAGTCCAGCAAAGTATATTGTCTGTATTTAAATTGCATTGTAATATTCTATGGAACTGTTAATATATGTATAACATATATCTGCCTGTAAACTGATGCTTACCCTCTCGTTCTCTTTTTTCTTTTCTCTTTCTCTCTTGTTCCTACTTGTTGAGGTGTGTGAAATATTTGTTGTTGTTATATATTGAGATATGGTACTGTACATGCTACCTGTTGATAATAAAGCATATATATATATATATATATATACATAAAAAGTGCATATATGTGAGAGCTGGTTTCCCATTGGCTAGTGAGTTTTAAAGAGACAGTTCCTGCTCCTGCGATTGGATATCCTGTGGAGGGAGTTCTGGGTAGAAAGGAAGACATGCAAGGCATGAAGCTAAATCTGTGGAGTGAAGAAACATTTTTTTTTTTTTTTCAGGGTTTGAAGCTTTAAAATATGGTAAATACTTTACATTACATTTAAAAGCAGGTTTACAGTGACTTTTTAAATTGATCCTCTTATTCAGTACCTTTGTGTTACAGTCATGTTTGACTATTTGATGGTGTTGAGTTCAAAAGTTGTCATACTATATTCCCACCACTAGCTGGCGGCCTAGCTCTATTAAACTGGATTGTTTACTAATCACAGAATAATAACACCTCTGTACGTTTTTGTAGCACAGTTGGTGTGCACCTACAGCCCAACAGATGCTGCTCTCAGCCTGAATGTGCAAAATTCATATTTATATTACATGCATTTGAGATTCTGGCATCAATTATAAACTTCAGGGATTGATTGACAGCTTTCTGCGTGACATATAACTTCCCACAGAGCTCCAGTGTGGCATGACTCACAGTTCAATATTAAGTCGTGAGCAATAAATCTACATGCATATCAATAATTCACGCGTCCTGTGAGTCATATACAGCGCATGTGCTTGTTTCTGGTCTAGACATGAGCTGAAGAACAAGACTGCTGATAGAAGACACAGTTGGTAGCTAACTCTGTAAGTAAATAAATAATAGTGCTGTCAAATGATTAATCGCGATTAATCGCATCCAAAATAAAAGATTTTGTTTAGATGATACTGTATATGCATGTGTGCTGTGTATATTTATTATGCATATATAAATACACACACATGCATGTATATATTTCAGAAAAATAGGTTATGTTTATATATTAAATTATAATATAAATTATATTAAAATAAATATAGACATGTATTTTCAGAATATATACTGTATGGGTATATTTCTATGCACCGAAAACACATATTATGCAAACAAAAACTTTTATTTTGTATGCGATTAATCGCGATTAATCACTTGACAGCACTAATATATACATACATGGGTAGTTGAAGTATCAATGTGTCCTATGGTGGGATGGAAAAATGTAAAAAGAAATAACCTCTAACATTGAAGATAAACCTCTCTCATGCTGTTTGTAACTCTTACGAATGAAGATACATTTTTTCTCATGTTATTTGTTAAGTTTTTTTCTACATTTTTGCTATGTCACACCATAGGACACAGTCCAATTTTTATTTGTCAACTACCCACATACATATTAGCAGCTCTATAATTTTGTGGAAACTTTAAACAGTATCTCTTTTGTGTTCCACAGAAATGGCTGTCTATACCAGCTTGCAGTTATTGAGAGATGAGGTCATGTGCTCACACACACACACACACACACACAAACAAATGTCCTGTTTGCTCTTGTTCTTTGAAGAAGTCATCTGTGATTAAGTAGACAGTAATTTTCTCAGTCCACAAGGAAGAATCAATACCACAGATCAAGGCCAGCACTGATTCATCCAGTGCTGAGATGTGTGTGGTGATCACTGATCAGGCATCAAAGGTGAGGAGGCTCTGATGAAGCAATCGACGGATGAGTAAAATAAATGAAAAAGAGTCGGGTCAGAATGAACTCAGAAATACAGTGAATTTCCAAAGCTGGACATTTTGTCAGAAATGTTCATTTGTCAGTGGATAGCTGTTCAGTTCTCAATTAAAATATTCTTATTATAGAGTGCATTTTATTTAGTGAATTAAATGGTATGATCCTGTGAACAAGTTGAGTCAGGAATATTTTGGTCTGTTTTTGTGCAGATTAATGTCAAATTCATATATCTGCTTTATTTTGTCATAATAAGCTCATTAAAACATGTACAGGTTTCACGCTTAATAAATAATAATTAAGTTGTGAATAAGGAAAGTCAATTATATTTTAAGCACCCTTAAGACTTTTTGCTGTTATGACATTGTTTTCACAATAATTAAGCAAATTCTACTTATATAACTAAATTAATTTACATAATGAGTCTGGATACTTTACTTTTAAAAATAATTTTTTAAATGATTGCCATTATTTTTAATAGTGATTATCATTGTAATATCGTAATACTGTATTTTTTATTTAAATGTACATAAAGACAGCACAACAAATATTATGATTTATAAATATTATGTTTAATAAATATTCAACAGTGATGCATTAAATTGATCAATAGACTTTTACAAATTGCTATTACCGTTACAAATCATTTCTATTTAAATAAACTCTGTTCTTTTGAACTCTCTATTCATCAAACAATTCTGATAAAAAATATTATCCACATATATATATATATATATATATTAAGCAGCACAACTGATAATAAGAAGAAATGTTTCTTTTTAGCAATTCAGCATATTAGAATGATTTCTGAAGGATCGTGTGACACTGAAGACTGGAGTAATGATGTTGAAAAATCATCTTTGCATCACAGGAATAAATTACATTTTAAATTATATATAAATAGTTATTTAAAAAAAAATCAGTTATTGTAAATTGTAAAAAATATTTCACAGTATTTCTGATTTTACTGTATTTTTTATTTAAAAAATGCAGCCTTGGTGAGAGACTTCAATAACATTTTTGAAATACCTTACCAACCCCAAAACTTTGAACAGTAGTGTATGTTTTTCCACATAATTAAGTTTTTTTTATTTATTTTTTTCATAAGATTCCTCAGTAAACTTTTAGGAGTTCAGCCGCATAGATTTTTTAACCTCAAAACTAACTCACATAGACTAAAAGCCCCCAAATTTTTACATAGATTTAAAGGCGTCTCAAAAACAACATTTTGTCGAAGCACATGGTGACAACAAGTGTACAAATACCCGGTACAGTCTGTGCTGCTGTATCAGACTCCACACTGCTCTATGGAGGCCTCAGAGGTGAGTAATGGCAGTTTGTGTGTATGTGTTTGTGAGTAACGATGAAGTAAATGGGTCACTTCCTGTGTGCTACATAATGGGACAGATGGGTGACAATGACAAATCCCAATCTACAGATCCATAAAAACACATTCACACAAAGCTAAATGTGTTCCTCTCTCTATTTTCAGTCAAACAACAGTGTGATGAGACTGGGCGTAGTTTTCAGTCACCCTGTTTCTTCACACATTAGCAAGATGTCCCTGATGAACTGGAAAAATAGCAAGAGAAGCTAACAAGGTATTTTTTTCTTTCTGTTTTTTTAGATCATGAATGTGCTGACTGCTGTCTCAGTTCGTGATGTCAGAGATGACACGTCCGTTCAAGTGTGAGGCTGGTTTGTGCACTGAATGCATAAAGCTCACGGATACATTTCCTGTCCTTCGTATTTATCTGTGCATATGATGAGTCTGGGTGCGTGTGGTGTTTGTGAAAAATAACCCATTCTGGGATCCAATATCAGTACAGACGCCATCCGTTGAAGGACAAACAAGGATGCTTGATTGAGAAATCTTATACAATGCAAACTCAAAAAGATATATGTGTGTGATTTGGTAAAAAGTTGATGCCAGTGCTGTTGATTTTCATCAAAAATTTGAATTTAGTGACTCATGTAACCTTCAAGATAACCATCATCTGTCATGGGATTCACATGAAAACAAAATGGCTTCCTGTCAGTTACACCAAACTGTTAGGTAGTTTTCAGTGTTTTAAAAGATATACAAAACTATTTTGTTTACAAAAATGTTAGCATTTTCATACGACCTTTTCACATTTAATGTAGCCACCTTATTTTTCAATGCAGAAGTAAATAGTTTTCTGTGAATGTGCGAGACTCCCAGTTAAACGAGAAGAATAACAAAGTGCAGTAAACGGTAAAACTGTTTGCACTACAAACCGGTGTGTTCATAATTAAGTTACATTAAAAATAATATGGTAAGACACACCAGTTTGCTATATTAAGCACCAAAAGAAGCTGTTTTGTACAGCTAAAAATACCTGGAAGCAAATGACACCGGAAGCCATACACATTCAATTTACAAAATGGCCGCACCGGCTCTCATGAGAAAAATAAGGTGGATAGAAAGTGTGTTAGGCTATTTTTGAATAGGCAATAGACGACAAAATCACTTGAAAACATATTCCTCAAAAGGTACATAGTTAGACATGAATAATATTTGCGTATTTCAGTAATATTTACTCACTCATTGTTGAAAAGTCGATGACGATTTGACCAGAAAGCGCCAAAACAGTCACGTGCTCACGAGAACTGACGTGAAAGCGGAGAAACCACATTTTTTTATGACGGACGAAACTTTCGGAGGCAGTATGTAAAGGTCATTGCACACTGAGTCCGAAATTTTCGCACGTTAAAAAATAAATACGACCTCACGTTGTGTCAATCTGCCTGCGAAACCTTCGTCCGTCATAAAATTTTTGGGATCAGGTTCGATTTTCTGTGTTTTCGCATCCGTAGCATGCATTTTGATAGGAAAGGGTGAGGAATACGCAGAAAATGGAAAAACGCACGACTCAGTGTGCAATGACCTTAAACGTGATTGACACAACGTATTTATTTTCTAAGGTGCGAAAGTTTCAGACTCAGTGTGCAATGGCCTTAAGAGTCGTTGGAATCGTTCACGGAGAAGAGACGTTATGAGTAACTCACTAAATGTAGTTACTACGTTCAGAACTGTAAAGTGACCCATATGTAACAGCTAAAATACATACAATTTAAATGTATGTAAGAAACTGTATAGATTTGAATATATTTTGTATATGGAAGCAAACAACCGTTTCAAACACTGCTTTACCAATTTAGCATGACTGCAACCTTTCCTGTTTCTCAACTGCTAGCAGGTGGTGTTAGCAATAGCAAGATCATGGGTTTGATTCCCAGGGAACACATGAACTTAAGCTGACTGGATGTAAGCTAATTCAAATTCAAATTCAAATTCAAATTTTATTTGTCACATACATATACATACGTAGTACGACATGTAGTGAAATGTATTGTACGACTGTCCAACAAATTGTCCAACAAAATTAGAAAAACCTCAAGTTTACAAAAATACAAATAGAAAAAGTACAGTAAACATATATACAGAATAAACTAGCAATAAAATAAAATAACAAATAGATATGAGAATAAAAAATAGAATATGATTCTATATAGATTCTATAAAAAGTAAAGTGTATGTCAGTGATAAAGTGTCCGTGTGCTGTGCAGTGCAGTAAAGTGTATAAGTGAGTAAAAGGATACTAAAGACAAAGACAAATGGTATGTAAGTCCCACTCATTTATCCTTTCGTAACCTTCTACAAATTAGTGCAGATTGTACTTGAAAAATGTGCAAAGTGGAAGTGTGGGGTGATGTGATTAGAGTGGAGAGTGGTTTAGACTCCGAATGGCCTGCGGGAAGAAGCTCCTCCTCATTCTCTCTGTGTTCGCCTTCATGGAGCGGAAGCGTCTCCCTGAACGCAGCAGAGAAAAGAGTCCATTGTTGGGATGGCTGAGGTCCTTCACTATCTTCCTGGCCCTGGTCAGGCACCGCTTGCTGTAGATGTCCTGCAGGTTAGGGAGCTCGGTGTGAATGGTACGTTCCGCTGAACGCACCACCCTCTGGAGGGCTCGTCTGTCCTGCATAGTGCAGTTCCCGAACCAGGAAGTGATGCTGCCCGTCAGGACGCTCTCGATGGTGCAGGTGTAAAAAGTCTTAAGCAACCAAGAGGGAAGTCTAAAGTCCTTTAAGCGTCTCAGATGGTACAGACGCTGCCTGGCCTTCTTCACCAGGGTGCTGGTATGACAGGACCAAGTCAAGTCCTGCGTGATGTGAACACCCAGGTATCTGAAGCTGTCCACTCTCTCCACTGGAGTCCCGCTGATCGTGATCGGCTGGTACGACCGCTCCTGCTTCGTACTGAAGTCCACTATCAGCTCCTTAGTTTTGCTGATGTTCAGGTGTAGACTATTCACCTGGCACCAACTCTCCAGGTTCTTAATCTCCTGTATGTAGGCCGTCTCGTCGTTGTCTGAGATCAGGCCCAACACAACAGTGTCATCAGCAAACTTAATGATGGTGGTGGAGTTGGAAGTGGCCACACAGTCATAAGTGTACAGTGAGTACAGCAGGGGGCTCAGAACACAACCTTGAGGGGCTCCGGTGCTTAGGGTGATGGAGGATGAGGTGTGTTTACCCATCCGTACGGCTTGCTGTCTGTCCTTCAGGAAGCTGGAGATCCATTGGCACAAGTATGTGCTGAGACCAAGGACCTCCAACTTGGAGGTGAGTGTGGAGGGAATTATGGTGTTAAACGCTGAACTGTAGTCCACAAACAGCATTTTTACATAATTCCCTTTTCTGCAGTCCAGGTGACTTGTTGTGGTGTGGAGGAGGTGTGAGATGGCATCCTCCGTGGAGCGGTTATGTCTGTATGCAAACTGTAGTGGATCCAGTGTGTCTGGTAGTGATGCAATGATGAAGTCTCTGACCAGTCTCTCAAAGCACTTCATCACCACTGATGTGAGGGCTACAGGGCGATAGTCGTTTAGGCAGGTGGGCTGCGGTTTCTTGGGGACAGGAACAATGGTGGACTGCTTAAAGCATGAGGGGACTATGGACTGTTCCAGGGAGAGGTTGAAGATCTCGGTGAACACCGGTGCTAGCTGGAAACACCGGTGCTAGCTGGTGAACACCGGTGCTAGCTGGAAGAAATACACAAATACTTTTCTTTAATATACTGTTAAAGCCAGTAAGTTTGGCTAGTATGAATGACAGATGATACACAAAAGAAAAGACAATGTTTGATGTGGAGCTCACATCAGCGCGCTGAGTAAATGTGATTCACGTCATCACAGTCCAACAGGATACAGACTCATATCGAGCTCATCTCTCACAACAGCCTGTGAAATGACACTGCCAACACACACACTCACACACACGCTTCAGGGAATCAGTGTGAGTTGTCGATCTTCAACACCAGTCAGAGGTACAGGCACCACAGGTGTCCTTTAAGAGAAAAGTTCACTCCTGAATGAAGGATACTCTCATCATTTACTGTATTAAATGATGCCATGTTATCAAAAAAAACATGTTGACCATCATCAAAAGTCAGATTTTTATACATCATCCATCCCTTGCTGACTCATTTCCCAGCTTTATTCAGAATATGTGCAAAATAACCGGCGTAACGGCCTGACAGCTGTGCGACAGCGAGGTGAAACTCATCATAAGCGGGGTGTTTTGCATAAATCATGTAAATTTCTGTGTAAGAATTGTCTTTTCTTCCTTTTTCTGTCTCATTTTGCTCATTTCCCCCTCAGTTCGGCCAGCAGGATGTGCAGAACGAGTCAGTGTGTGTCTTCTCTGACAATTTATATCGCATCTCCAGAAATTTGCACGTAATATGATGATTTAATGAACTGAATTCAAAATGCTCGATGACAAATTTTTATTAGAAATTTACTCACATTTCATTAAGTTTCAGTTTCAGAAACTGACAGATTTACCCAATAAGTGTGTGTGCTATGTATTTTTAAATGCATTATTATGCTGTTAGCTTAGCAACATGCTAACGCCAGACTCATCTTAATCAATTGAGAATTGAGCCTTAAATCCAGTAGATATGACCTGTGAGCGTTATGAATATAAACAGACTAGCTTTACTAGCCTAGCTTTGACAGCAAAGCAGCTTCGGATCAGTGATTATGTGTGTGTGTGTGTGTTGTCGTTTAAGGCCTGTGTAATTGCTGTCGTCAAATCAATTCTCCTGTTGTCACACACACTTCAATTTCCATTTCCATTTCAGTGTAATCTTCTGGAAAGTGGGTTTTGTGTGTGTGTGGTATGTCTTTGTGAATCACTTTTCTTGCGTACATATATGTTGGTTATGTATCTGAAGAAAATAGCAATCTGACTGGAAACTGATGTTTTTCTTTAGTTTTAACTAGGCCATTGGTCCAAATTTTGAAGTACATCAGCATTTAGCGTTTTTCGACCGCTAGCCATCCCACGTTGCAGCTCTCTCTCACACACAGACACACTTTGTGAGATGACACAATGCTGTTTTGGGGTGTGCGTCATCATTTTTGAAAATTCACACGTCCACAACAAACATAACTGTTTGATCGGCAAGCAGGACCGTGGAAATAGAGCACCGTTCATTGACGTTTCTGTGCGAGTATGTGTGTGTTTTGATTTTCTCCTCTATTCACCACACATCCAGGTACTGATGCTTTTGAAACATTTTATCAGGTGAATACAGGCAGTGTGACTCACAAACACACTGGCTTTGTTCCAGAAGCTGCCTACTTAGGCAGCATTTTAAGGCATGATAGGTGCTCTCGACACTGATATTTACACTGATAAGACCCAACACTTTGACCAGAATTCAAAAGTAGCTTTGCATTTTCATGGAGACGCCAATCCCAGAATGCACTGCGAAAAATTGAAGGTGGCGGAAAAAACATATAATTTATTTAATGAGAACTTGGGTAGTTGACAAATAATATCCATCATTTTATTGTGCAAAAATAAGGGAAAGTGTTTATTTTAGGCAGGATTGTTACTGTTAACGAAAACCAAAAAAAAAAAACTATAATTTTTGTTCATTGAAATAAAGATGGAATTAAATAAAATATAAATATTAGATTATAGATCAATTTAAACGTAAAAAAAAAACTTAAATGATATTTTTATTTATTAATCACCTCTTAGTTGTGTAGTTTTTTTTAAAATAGCAGAGTGGTGCAACAATTTAAAAAATCAAATGTAATTTAGGATCCATTCATAAATACAGTATCTTAAATTTGAAAAGAAACAATTATAAATATAATCAATAGTTATACACAAAATGATAAATTATTTATAAAATTATATAAATAAAAATGAATGTACTTAAACATAATTTAAATAGGGTCTATTCATATAAGTTGTCACGGAACGTGGTTGTAGTAAAGAAAATATCTAAAGCAAGGAACAGGAGAATAGACAGGAGAACGTAGTAGCATCAACCAACACGTGTTCCATTTAATGAACATTAATACGATACCAAGACTGAACAGAAACAGAAGGCTTATTAAGACAGACAGACTAATGAGCAAACGTGATGAATAATACAAGACAGGTGATATGAATTAACGATGATAAACTAATGAAAAGAGGAACTACCAAATAAGGCAAAACAGGAACTCAACAGGAACATACAGGTAACATAAGTACAAACAAAAACATAAATATAAGCATAAACTCGATGCAAAATTATAAATTAATTCTAAAATTATATATAAATAAAAAATTAATAGACTATAAAACATAAAAATACAACACCTAAAGTGTATTAAAAATAAACAAAAATAAATAGAAACAATAACTTTATACAACCCGAATTCCAGATATGTTGGGACATTTTTTTTAATTTTTAAATCAAATCACATAATTTTTAAATTTCAAATCACATGACCCATTATTTTATTCACAATAAAACATAGATAACATAATAAATGTTTAAACTGAGAAATTTTAAAATTTTATGCACAAAATGAGCTCATTATAAAATATGTTACAGACCGGATTTCAATTAACTTAATTAGTTGCTAGATGTTCTCCCAGCTGAATCTTTTCAAAATGTCTTGCATTTTCAGCCCTTTGTTGCCCCCGTGCCAACTTTTTTGGGACCTGTAGCAGGCATCAAATTTGAAATGAGCTCATTTAGTGGATAAAAGTATAAAATTTATCCGTTTAAACATTTGTTATGTTATCTATGTTTTATTGTGAATAAAATATTGGCTATTGACTGTGCAAGTTTTTGCCAGTGTTCTGTATTTACTTGTTCATTGTGTATATTGTCCCTTATGTACCTCATTGCAGACATATCAGGGCCCTCTGTCAGGGACGTCATGCACTCATTATTTTTGAGGGGGCACAAGTTGGGGGGGGGGGGGGGGGGGGTCGTCATGTGACACACAGCAGCCAACATCACTTATGTTTTATTTATTTTTTCCTTTTTATTCGAAACATTCCCAAACGCGTTAACTAGGCTATATCATGAAATATCTTGATTCTCACCTTTATAGACTGAGATAGTCTGTTTACTTAATTAACAGATATGGGTGTCATGCCATTACATATTTTTAATATGACTGACTTTATATTTTTTATATAACTTAACATTTAAACTTAATGTGAATAAAAACATGGTAAGTTAGGCCACTAATCATAACATTTTCATTGTACAGAAGGATAGCAAAGAACATTTAAATTATCAAAGAACTTTTTCACTGACAGTCAAGCACTCTCAAAAACTATCATTAAAATCTCTTAAGCTGTTTACACTATGAAATGAATATCTTACTTACAGACACACATTGCACTTTGTTGTTTCTTACGAGAGAATTCCGCAAGAAAGAGATATTCAGTCAGCGAGCGAGTGAACTAATTTTCGATTTAGCGAGGACTCGTCTGAACGCCTCTGATTGGTCATTGCATTCATAAGCTCAACAGAATCGTGTGTGATTGGTTATAATGCAGCGCTGTACAAACGCATCTGTCTCTAGCTCAGCGCCAGCCAGCAAACTCATATTTGAAATTAGCAGCTGATGCTGTGATGCACTGAACATTCTAATCACGCCGCTGTGACTGTATTAAATAATAAATATAGAAAATATTAATCGGCTATTTTTTGTCTTTTAGAAGCTACATTATAAAAAACACTTGGCTCAAAAATCTGAGGGGGCACATGCCCCCTCACTTTGAATGGGCATGACGCCTCTGCCCTCTGTGACCATCAATATTGCCTGTAGGACAGGTTGACCCTGATGTAGTTTGTTCCATTCCAATTAGAATATTGCCTTAGAAGTCTGCTGCCTAGGTAGGTAGCAGACAGCACAAGCAGCTCACTAGGTTTCAGAGTCACTCATACAGTACATTGTGTTCGGATACATACAGTAAATAGTGGATGGGAGGAGAAACTCAGATGTCGTCAGAGTGCAAACGGAGCCACACACAATGGGTCAGAGTCCTTTGTAGCTCAGTGTAATAACAATGGACAGATGTCAAAATTAATCACCATCTCCTTCTAAACATGTCAGTCTGCTGTGTGTCAGCAACAAAAATTCAGTTTGGGAGAAACATATTAACCTTAATGCCACTTTTATGAACAGTGATAGCAATTCACATGCTCTAACCACTAAGCTAACCACTGCACTTTATTTTTTTTATTTTTTTTGCACTACACTGCAAGTTATTTTAGTTTTTCTCCTTGATTTGTCTACTTTCTCTCACATCCATCTTTTCTATTTTGCTCTTTTTGTCTTTATCTGAGCAAATCTGAGTGCTTTGTGTAAGCATACGTGTGGAGTGAATTTCAGTCAGGTTTCAGGCCTCACCATAGTACAGAAACTGCACTTGTTTAAATTACAAATGACTTGCTTCTTGCTTCAGACCAAGGCTGCATCTCATTGCTAGTATTACTTGATCTTAGTGCTGCGTTCAACACTATAGACCATGACATACTCATAGATCGATTACAAAACTATACTGATATTCAGGGCAGGGTTTAAAATGGTTTAGATCCTACCTGTCCGATCGCTACCACTTTGTTCATTTAAATGGGGAGTCATCACAATTATCACCAGTAAAGTTTGGAGTACCACAAGGATCTGTCCTAGGTCCTCTGCTATTTTCAATATACATGTTGCCCCTTGGTAATATTATTAGAAAATATGGGATTAGTTTTCATTGTTATGCTGATGATACTCAACTATATATCTCAACAAGACCAGATGAAACTTCTCAACTATCTAAGCTAATAGATTGTGTAAAAAATGTAAAATGACCAATAATTTCCTCCTATTAAATTCAGATAAGACAGAGATATTACTTATTGGACCAAAAAACAGTACACAGAATCTCTTGGATTACAATTTACAACTAGACGGATGCACTGTCACGTCCTCTAAAGTCAAAAATCTGGGTGTTATATTACACCCAGCAACTTGTCCTTTGAAAATCATATTTCCCATTTTACAAAAACAGCATTCTTCCATCTTAGAAACATTGCCAAGCTTCGAAACATGCTACCTGTTTCTGATGCAGAAAAGCTAGTTCATGCATTCATGACCTCTAGACTGGACTATTGTAATGCACTGCTAGCTGGTTGTCCTACATCTTCAATAAACAAGCTACAGATAGTCCAAAATGCAGCGGCTAGAGTTCTTACCAGGTGTAAGAAAATATGATCATATATTACCCCAATTTTACAGTCTCTGCACTGGCTACCTATTCATTTCCGTATAATTTACAAAATATTATTACTTGACTATAAGGCCCTAAATGGTTTAGCACTTGCGTACCGTCTTCTACCACACAACAAATCATTTTTGCTTAGATGGAACAGCAGCTACGCTAATTATGTCTCTATTTGTTTCTCTGTTTCTGTCACAGGATTAACATCCTGTGGTAACTAGGAATTACAGAAGCTTCAGTCTGGATCCAACCCTTAAATAAATGATCTGAGATGACCGAAACACCTGAGAAAAGACCCGTCCGAGGACCTCAGAGGATGCCAATGCTCAGACAACATACAGAATTACCAAATTTTGCCATAAGTTAAATATATTAAGGTTCTGCAATATATAAATATATTGTGGAAACTTAATTTCCTGTAGAGCTGCTTTGCAACGAGTTGCGTCAGTGTGTGCAGTGATTATTCATTGCAACGCCTGTGTGTGGAGGTAGTGAGAGTTTTTGTGTGTGATTATTTGTGTGTGTGTGTGTGCATGTTGTCGGTGGGTAACGGGCTGATGGGCAGGATGCTGCTGCATAAACACAGTGGGCTCCAGAGCCGAGCCGTCTCTCTTGCGTTTCCTTCCCTGGCTGGGGGGCGTTGACGGGGGATACAGGGTGTAAAAACAACCCTGGCTGTTAGATCCTCCATGATCAGCTGGAGATTAGCATCACATGGTCATTATTAGTAGTGATTGATAGGACAAGCACCACTATTACTATAGACCTTAGTCAGACTGGACGCCATATTGAATTTTATGCAGATGGAAATGAGGCTCTTTACATTACCATGCTCTTTATGAAGGTCCTAGATCACATGTAGGCCGTCTTTTCAACACATAACTTTCAAAACTGTTTTTGTCTTTGTTTTGTCTTTTGAAGGTATTTTCAGAAAGGTGCTTTGTCAGTTAAAAAAATGGCTTGTTGTTAAACAACTGTAACCATATGGGTGTAACAGTAGACAAAAATTATGAATTTGAAGTAGCCCAGTACCTGCTTGACTCATCATCAGAGCTGGGTAGTAACCGATCACATGTAACCTTGATTACGTAATCAGATTCCAAAAATTAAGCACTTGTCATTAAGATTATATTAAATATATTTAAAATACTTGTAATCCAACTACAGTTTGATTATTACATACTATGGTCACATATTTCATATTTTTATTCATTTTTTTATTTTGATTGCTCTAATTTTTAAAATATGCAATTTAATTTGACATGTTTATGATTTGGTTATTAGCTTTTCACAAAAAAAAAAACAATTTGGGAAACTTTGATGTAATATAATGTTTAATGCACTTCTAATAACAACAAATGGAATATGTGATAAATGTGATAAATAAATTAAGTCAAAAATAATCTAAAAGTAATAAAAATTTTTACATTACCTGAAAAGTGTAATGTAATTAATTTTTTTGTTATGTAATTAGGAATCAGTGATGGACAACAATTTGGACTACAATTTCAAATACATGAACAGTGCTCCAGTTTTGTTTATTATTTTCTTCAAAACCCTTAATTTCTTTTCAACTGAAGAAAGAAAGACACGAACATCTTGGATGAAATGGGAGTAAATCATCAGGGAAATTTTATTCTAGAAGTGAACTAATCGCTTAAGAAACTCACAGCTGAACAGTTAATATAGTTGAATAGTTGAGTATGAATATGTGAATAATATTGCAGCTCTTTGACCTGAGCCAGTAGGTAACCAACCAATACACCCAAGAATTACCCAGAAAACCATGGTCATTGCCATGGGAACCACTCTAAAACCCATTTGAACGTCTGAGCAACAACATAGCCACAACCCAGCTGAAGTTGTGCACTAAAACACATTTGTTTTCCAAAGATATGTTTATTTTGAACACAAAATATTTGAATGCTGAATGCTAGCATGAAGTTTAAAGCCAATTAGCTTACGACTGCAGTATGAGGAACATGTCCTAGCATGTCACAGCTTTCTCACAGGAGCAAACAGTTGAGTAAAAGCTTCCCACATACACTTGAGCAGCAGATGATAAGACACGTCTGTGGTTCATTAGTAATGGCCCACTCACAGACACACCTCAGCCCCACCCTGCACACCCACTGGAGTGGAATGAGTTTTTTTTTTTTTATGCAGCGCTACAGTTTCATTCTCACTCTTAGTGGAAAGTGTAGGTGGATTCCCTACTTGTAATCACAAAACCTATTTTTCTGGTATGAAATCCACAATGTGTGACATGAGCAGTCGATTGGGGTGAGCAATTAAAAAAGATCTTTTGTTTTTGTCGAGTCTTCGAGGTCTGGCATGGACTAGCGCTGTTTACATGCCCTGAGGATATGCATTGTTTCTGATGCCTGTTCGCGCATAGCAGCCCTTCACTGCCAGTCTAGATCTGCTCAGAGCTGTTCCCATTTCCTGCTGAACAGGAAGAGCCAGCCCCCACTGGTCTTTGTCACTCAGAGAGACAGGAAATGGCCCACAGGAAATAGCTCCCCCACTTGCTCCGAATCATCCCACTGTACGCTACATGAATTTACATGCACAAACTGTCCTCAGTCAGCTGCCTTATGGTAAAATACAGTGTGAAAGGGAACATGTGTGTATGAATGGTAATATATACTGTGTATACGCACACTCACTGAAATATTTATTGTCATAATATAAAACTGGAGATTTCGCTACAACAGTTAGCGGAAGCTAGAGATTATTGTTTATAGGCCTGGTTTCACAGACAGGGTTTAGACTAAACCAGGCTTAAACCATAGTTCAGTTAGGACATTTAAGTAATTTTTAGAAGCATGCCTTAGAAAAAAACATTACTGGTGTGCATCTTGAGACAAAACAAAGCCCTTGATATATTTTAAGATCAATCAGAGCAAGTTTCTTTCAGCTAAAACAGCTCAGACTTACATTTTAGTCTGGGACTAGTCTTAAGCCTTGTCTGTGAAACAGGGGGATAATGTTTAAAATAAGGATATTTGGTAACACTTTATTTTAAGGTGTCCTTGTTACATGTTACATGTACTTATTATTATATAACAATAAATTATGCATAATTACATGCAAGTAACTCTAAATCAAACCCTAATCCTAACCCTAACCCTATAGTAAGTACATGTAGTTAATTAATATTAGTCAGTACTTAAATGTGCATTTACACTGTAACAAGGACATCTTAAAATAAAGTGTAACCAGATATTTTTCTTACACAAATGCATCATTTCGCTTCAGAAGATCTTTATTAACCCCTGAAGCAGTTTGGAGCACTTTTTATGATGGATGGATGCACTTTTTTGGGCTTCAAAATCTCAACCCCCTTTTGCTATCATGAGAAAGCTTGTAAAAGCCAGGACATTTCTATACGAATATAACTCCGATTGTATTCGTCTGAAAGAATAAAGTCATAAATGACACCACGATTGTAGAATGACCCTATGCTTGAAGACTATTGTTCCGAAACTAAAACATATTACACAATGAGACTCCCACTGACCGTATGTTGTAATGCTTCTGTAATTTTTATGCTGTCATACAGTCTTTTAAAGGGAAGTAATACAGGTGCAGTGTTGCCACAATCTAACCAGAAATTTACATGGGCACACATCTGTGACTGACGCATGCACTGCCGGTTCCCACACAGCATTCACAGCCCTCAGCTGCCGCCAGCCATTTTTGGACTGTGAAAGAGGGTGTTAGTGGTTAGCTTTGATATGCACATCCCTATTTTGATCCTGAAAGTGATACTGACGGGAAAACGCAAGTATGGAGTTTCAACCTCATCATGTGTGAGGACAGAGCTTGTCATCGAAACTTTTCGAACCAATTGCCAAAAATGTATCATTGGCCCGAAAAGCATTGAAAAACACTGACATTTAAAAATAAGGAAGTGTTTTAAATATGATGGGAATTTACAGATAATACTAATAAGTAACTGTGCTGGCTAAAATGTCACAGATTCATGCTAAACAATGCTATATAGGACTTTCTAAATGTGTTTAGGTTGCTATTTAAAAATAATAATAATAAAAATGAGATGAATAAATGCAGTCAACAAAACACTGTTAAAATTAGATTTTTATTTAATTTTTTCATTCATTTATTTATTATTGATATTCTGTTCAAACTATAACATATGCATGGGATAGCTACATATTTGTGGTAATTAAAGATGAATTAATAATAAAAACTATTTATTTACAATTAATTGAATATCAATTCAAAAGACTTTGAATATGACTGTAATCATTAGATACAGTCAGGAAGGTCATGACCTCTGCAATGCAAAATTCACCATTTTAGTGAGAATGCATATATTTGATGTGTGACGAGTGAAAAATAGTTCAAAAAATAAAAATCTGTGCCTCTAATGCGGTCTAAAAAAACATACTGTACTGTGCTAAATTAATCATTGAGCCATCCGAGATGTTCACTACAGTTCAGATACACTTACTACTACAAACAAATGATGATATATTATTTAAGGTTTTAAATTGTTTGCTATTTTTATGACTTCGCTTTCACTGTAAAAAGAATCTTAAAATAATTTGTTACCCCGCTGACTTAAAAATTGTAGTTTATTCAACTAAATTATTCCAGTTGTCCCTTAAATTAACATTGAGTAACTTAACATTTCAAAATGCCTAAACTAAAAATTTTAAGTCAGCGGGGGTAACAAATTATAAGTTGAAACAACAATTTTTTTACAGTGTTGGTTCTCTGCATTTTCCAGATTTAAATATTTAAAGCGTTATCGTCAGCACCATTTATTTCAGAGAAATGAATCTTGAAGACTGTGGATGTGTTTTTTAAGTGTGTGTGTGTGTGTGTGTGTGTGTTTGGACTGTCACATGAATCATCAGCATGGTGCTTCCAGAAAATTATTGAAATGCTGAAAAACAATGTGGTCAAACACGCCAGGGTGCTGGAGCTAAAGAAATATACCAGTAAAATACACCAGTGTGTGTGTTTATACATCACTATTAGATCTCAAACATCCGGCTTCAGTGCTCCAGGGGTGTCGTTACTCATATAGCTTGTGTGACTCAGGTTTGGTATTTACTTTTAAGAGGTTGACTCATTCTAATCATTTTGCATAGTTTTAATAAGATGGTGGATTTTAGCACTTCACCAGCAGTCCTCCCACTCAACAGGGCCGTCTGCGGCGAGACTGTTCACCCTGCCTCAGCGATGGACTGCGATATTAATAAAACAATGGAGTAATTAGCACCAAAACAATGATACGATTATATAATGATACACAAACTGCACTAAAATGCTATTTCGAGTGGTTTGGTGCAACCCTTTTAATTAAGTTAAGTCATCGTTTGTTCATTAAAGGATGAATTTAGCCAACAATTAATTGTATGATTAACATTGTGTGACTCACACTTATGTTGTTCTAAACCTGTCTGAATCAAATGAGCTGAATATCCTGGTTGCTTTTTTCTGTACAATATGAATGAGGATTGGGCTGTTGAGTTCCTATAAAAGCAAAATATATTGTTGTGTTCCACAAAATATTTAACTCAAAAATAATATTAGCAGTAGAATGAATGAATAAATAAATAAATACAATAATTAACTCACCTCATGTTATTCCAAACCTGTACTTTTTTCCCGAGGTTTTTTTTTCATGATTTATAGAAAAGGTTTTTTGGGGTTTTTTGTCAAAATTGTGGGTAATAAACTGTGAGAATTCTGAATGATTTTTTCCTGCCATGCAATACCATTTGTTATCTCAGAATTCTTGAAATTGCAAGTTGTTATCTCACAATTTGTGTGTGAGTTTACATCTCACAATTCTACTTTTCTATAAAAGTGATAAGAGATAAACTCGCAATCTTGAAAAAATTCTGAGTCAAAATGTGAGATAAAATGTCACAATTACCTTTTTATTTTTTTAAATCTTTTATTATATATATATTCTGTGGCAGAAACAATCTTCCAGAATTTTCACTGAGAAATTGCTAGTGAATGTACAACTAATTACTAAGAAGCAGCACATAACATATTAAATTAAACATTAACATTTGAAATAGAAAGACTGAAATAGTACTTTCTTGTAAAATGCACTCCAATAAACTTTTTAAAAAATATATTTTTTACAGTGTGTATGGACTTTTTTCCTTCAGATGAAGTCCCCATTCATTATAACACAAAATATAATGCAGTATTCAAAAACGTTTTATTTAAAATCATAAATCAAGCTTAATCCGTTCTACAGTAATCTCGAAGTATGTTAAATAGACAATAACGCTGTTGTTAAAATGGATTAAATTGCTAATTACAATCAAAAAAGCATAAAAGTTGGTTTTCTTGTTGCGGAAAATGAATCTGTTATGTCATTTAATGCATATGTGTATAAAAATAAAAATCTTAAAATAAAAAGTTAAACTAGATCTACCACTGCAGTTATATAATATTCTTCTCCACTGGTTTGGAATTACCACACACTGTGCAATTAATTAATGTTTTTCTTCGTGACACACTTTCGTGAGAATACAGTTTGTCAGAGCCACCAAACTCGTCTTGAAGAATGTCATCTTCACCCAGAAACACATTCAGACACACTCACGCAGAAACACACATGTGTGCGCCCACACACGCTTATCACCCGGTGAGTCATAGCATGGACATGTAGCGTCTGCAGACAGAGAGCACAACGGTTTTCTCTTCATCCTTCTCATGCTCGTGAAGAGCAGGCAATGGTCGATACGAGTTGTGTTTTGGTAAAGCTGTATTGCGCATTGTAGGCAAAGAGTGTGTGTGTGTGTGTGTATGGAGAGCTCTGTCTGGTCTAATGAAGGCACTAGGTTACGATATTTTTAGATTCTGCCACAGAGGAGGGGAGAAAACCTCCAGCTAAGAGATGTGTAACCCGTCTGTTCCCATTGCCTTTCTCCTTTCTCCTCTCTCCTCAACACCCCCTCCAGCCCTCCTTCCCTCGATTCTTCATCCCTCCTTCCCTCCCAAAGGATCTGAGATCCAAGAATATAGAAAAATGAGTCACTGGCTTCATATCGCTCTCCAGCGAATATAGGGATATGGGATGCCAACTGCAAATATGAAGCATACAAGCCATATCAGGCTTGCTAAAAATACAGAGAAACTTGCACACAGGAATGTTCCTGGTTCGAAACAAGTTCAGAACAAATGCTATCATTGGCATCCGTGGCTTCCTGTTCCTCGAGGTGTCAAAATAAATAAATAAATTTAAAAACAAAACATGGTTACAGTAATGCACTTTCAATGGAAGTCTATGGTGTGAGACATTCTGAAGGGTTTAAAAGAAGAAATGTGATGTTAGTAGTTTGCTTAAATGATACTATAAATAATTCTTCTATACAAAAATTAGTGTTATTTGGGCTGAACAGATCTTTTTGGTGGGACTACTTTTCTGGGCGGATGAACAATTCGTCATTAGCCTACATAATGACAGTATCGGGTGAGGTATTCAGACAATTTAGCTAGTTAAGCTACACAATACAATAAGAAAATTAGCTGAAAGTTAGCCTTAAGCAAAATTAGCTGGTTACAAACATCACCCTTTTAATGGTAAGAACTACTTTTTTGGGTGGATAAATGTCTGGTTATTCATTTGCTGTATATCGAGCTAGCAAAGCTACAAACTTTGCTATTAAAATGACCTAAGCTAATCTGAAAGTCACCCTTTAGAAAAATTAGCTTGTTAAACTATTGTCATTTTAGTGGAGGGACTACTTTAATGGGCAGACGAATGTTTTGTTATTCATTAACAACAGTATCAGGCAAGCTAAGGTACAAACTATGTTATAAAAATGATCCAAACTAAGCTGTAAGCAACACTTTAGCAAAATTATCTGGTTAAACTGTAGGCTACATTGTCGTTTTAGTGGTGGGACTACTTTTTGTGTGAATTAAACTTTGGTTATTCAGTCTCAGCCTCAGACATCACGTCTACAGAACGTTGGCTAAACGTCTGATGCATATGGCACACTTTTCTGGAAACACTTCAGGAATGTCGAAGTCGTCATCTGACTGGTTGAATTAAACCGGATTTCCGGGAGAAGCGAGTGTTGCATTTATTTTCGGTCCCACGGGAAACAAAGATGCCGTGGTGCAAAACTCACAAAAGAAGAAAGCCGTTGTGTTTACAAATGTGACGACGAGTGCTTATCAGTGTCAACTAAACGCTGGATTTTCAAAAGTATGTGAAATATTGAAAGTTCACGGCATAAGATCCGAATTCCCTCTGTCTGTCATTTTCCCTTTCTTCTTTCTCTCCCCCCTCCCTTATCTGTGTGGGAGTCAGAAAGCCAAATCCACTCAGCTAGCAGTGACCTGCAGTGAAAGACAAGGAGGAAATCAAAGCCTGGATCGCTTGCTTTATCTGTGCCAGAATCACCACAATCTTCCAGCTCTGCACGTCATACTGCACCCTCAGTTAGTAAAGTGATAGGTTAATGAGGAAATAAATGATTTAGTCAGACACATGATTAATTAAATGCAATGCTACTGAACAAGGATTTTGTAAGTGGCATTAGCATGCAACATTTGTTTTCTTGACAAGTGAGTATAAACATGACAGTCCAAGTGTCTGAGGTCGTCTGTAATGAGAATGATTGTCATTACATTTAAACCGGACAATAAGTTCATAGCAGGTCAAACAATAGGGTGTTTGTTTACATCTGATTAGCTCTGGGAAACCCCTGGAAGCCTCGAATCTTTCCAGCTGAATGTCAACACTTCTGAAATAGAAGATTATCTCACATGTACATACATTTAAGAGAAGTTATGAGAATGTGCTTCCGTAAACAAAACAATGCAATTGAATGGCATTTAAGAGTGAGGGAACACAACACAAACAGCAATGAGGAACATTTCCAGCATCTTGTTTTAAAACTCGTAATGCTTTTTGGCATTGAATATAAATTGTATAATTTCCTTCAACTCAATGCCGGTTATTCACAGTCAGCAGATCTGCGCTCTGCACAAACACAAACAACCGAGTCCAGTGGAGGTTGGTGTTAGCATGTTGCTAACCAAACAATGCAGTCGGGTTGTTAAAGAGTTAGTTCACTCAAAAATTAAAGTTCTGTCATTAATTATTCACCCTCATGTTGTTCCAAACCTTAGTCCATGTGATAATTAAATAGTCCATGTGATATCAGTGGTTTAACCGTAATGTTATGAAGCTACGAGAATACTTTTTGTGCACAAAGAAAACAAAATTAATGACTTTATTCAACAATTTCTTCTCTTCCGTGTAAATGTTCGACGCGTGTTCACAAGAGCACCACAGCGCATGTGTGTGATGCTGCTGACACAGGAAGCACTGATATCACAGGGACTATTTTAACAATGTCCTTATAACCTTTCTGGGCCTTGAAAGTGTCAGTTGTGTTGCTGTCTATGGAGGGTCAGAAAGCTCTCGGATTTCATCAAAAAATGTTTATTTGTATTCTGAAGCTGAATGAAGGTCTTACAGGTTTAGAACAACATGAAGGTGAGTAATAAATGACAGAATTTTTGGGTGAACTATCCTTTTAAATTGTACATGGTGCATCCCTGTTTCCGGATCCAAATGCCCCCTTCAGATCCCAAAAGCAAACAACAAACTGTGCTAATATACTCTCATGGTGTGCTGTAGTACTGCCAAAAAATCATGAACTCATGATACTATTTATTTATTTATATTGTTGTCCATGATTCTGTAAATTCCAAGTATTCTGAAGCCATATGAAACCATTGTTTGATTATCATCCCGAAATTTACGTCATTATTACCTCAAAATCTTCCCCTCTGCTGAAGCTCAAAATTGTTGTATTGAATGTATTTTAATTAAACGAGTCATGAAGCGCCACACCAGATTTGCCATCAACGAGATCAACTATTATATATTATATAACAACTATTATATTTTATGCCATATATATATATATATATATATATATATATATATGTGTGTGTGACACTTAAATCACACAGGGATAGAGAATTCATTCATAAAATCTCTTAAACTTTCACATTTAATTGACTTTTTACTTTGAAATAGTCTTAAATGACGCGAGGGTGACTAAATGATGACAGAATGTTCCTTTCGATTCAACATAAGGTGAACTTCCCCGCTACAAAACCAAAAACATTGCTTTACTGTAGACACATTTGACTCATTGTCTAGTACACTTAATATGATTTGATTACTTGTAATTCTCTGGGCATTAAGCTCTGCTGGCTGATTCATGTTTCATTCTTAAATTGTATATATATCTACACATATATCTGCACAGTTTTGTTTTATTTAACTGGTTTGCACTCTATCTGCCATGTGCCTTATGCCACTTTATCTATTTCTTTCTTTATTTTTCTACAATGTCCTCATTTGTATATCTGTATAGTTGTATGTACATATGTTTAAACTATACAGATATACAAATGAGGACATTGTAGAAAAATAAAGAAAGAAATAGATAAAGTGGCATAAGGCACATGGCAGATAGAGCAATTCAATTCTCTGTATGTATGTGCCGTACATGTGGAAGAATTGACAATAAAGCAGACTTGACTTGACTTGACGTATGATTATCTGCTTGTGCATGTAAAAATAAACAACTGGAGCTGTTATTCTGGCTTATTTGAGCCAGCTCTAGAAATATTTGCGAAGAATCTTGCGAATAATTGACTGCATCTTCTGTACTTGAAATTGTGCCACTTACTCATATTGCTGTTAATTATTTCTCCATCAGTCAGCCGCTTTCCACCCTCGCTCACTCAGACACCGAAAGAGAGAGTAATGTTGTTGCCAAGTTTTTGCAAAATCCCTGCATCAGGATGTTACCTAAATATGCTGCTTAGCTAGGTTTCAAAACAGAGCTACTGTGAATGCCTTAACAATCAGAAAATAACAAGCAACTGTCCACCTGAATCCAAGTGAGAAGACACAGCTTTCAAAATCTGGGTGTAAACTGAATATTTTCCACATATGTGACAGAAAATAGACCCCGATGTGGTTTTTCGTTCAATCAGACAGCGTCTGTGAGCACCTGGAGTCTGTGCTATTTTTACTGCTCCTGACTAGAGTTGCTTTGTTCTTCTGAATAGAGAAGGCGAGGTACATTTATAGCTCGCTCTCTCACTCTCTTTCCGTGCCCTGTAGCATTGTGACATTAGAATGATCAGTAATACAGTCAGAGGTGTGTGTAGTGTGACTCAGGCCAGTGTGTGTGTTTGTGTGTGCTTTTAGGAATGAACTTCAAAAACCAAAAACAAACATGATTGTTTGGCAATGAAACAATCAGGTAAATTTAAAGGAGTAGTTCACACCAAACTGACAATTTGCTGAAAGTGTACTCATCCTCAGGCCATCCAAGATGTAGATGAGTTTGTTTCTTCATCAAATTTGGAGAATTATAGCATTACTTCACTTGTTCACCAATGGATCCTGAATGGGTGCCGTCAGAATGAGAGTCCAAACAGCTGATAAAAACATCACAATAATCCACAAGCAATCCACACGACTCCAGTCCATCATTTAACATCTTGTAAAGCGGAAATCTGTGTGTTTATAAGAAACAAATCCACGATTTATACATCTTTAACTTCAAACCATTGCTTCCGGCTAAAATACAAGTCTGTTATACAAAATATTGTTTTGTCACATAAAAAAAGGTGTCTTGTCTGAATCAGGGGTGAAATATGCACAGATCAAGCACCATTACAGTTTTGATGTGAGAGGAAAACAGGGGACAGACTTATTATGGATTACAGTCTAGTGTTTTGATTCGAAACTGTGGTTTAAAGTTAATGATGGATTTGTTTCTTACAAAAGCACAGCTTTTCACTTTACAAGATGCTAACTGATAGACTGGAGTGGTGTGGATTATTGTGATGTTATTATCAGCTGTATGGAGTCTCATTCTGACGGCACCCATTCACTGAAGAGGATCCATTGGTGAGCAAGTGATGGAATGCTAAATTTCTCCAAATCTGTTTAGATGATGAAACAAACTCATCTACTTCAAACATGAGGTGTTAAAGCAAACAGACATTTTATTCCAAGTGCATTACGTTCTGTTGCTGGAACACTTGTTCACTCCTGGAACATTTCCATGTTTGGAAAGTATTTTAAAGCCTCCGCTTTTTCATCTCCTACTATTCTTGAGTGCCTGTTATTGATCAGCTGAGATGGTTTACTGCGTGTGTCATGACGTGACCCACTATATTACCGACACACAGCTGTGAGTCTAGGAATTCTGACATTTACTAACGTCATCGGCATCACCATCATCATCAGTGGGGGGCGGAGCTTACCAGGTGCCCACAGTGCACATATATTAGATTAGTGACAAGGCTCTTTATGTGAAAGAACCTGTGTTGAAAGTGTGTGTGTGTGCTGGTGTTTGCGGTATATATTAAGAAATGTGTTGGTCAGCAAGGAATTTCTGTCAGGAATCCAGGAAGCACCTGCATCTGTGACTAGAGCAAAAAACTCATGTAGGTTCCATTGTGATTTTTTTTTTATCCTATAACACACATACATCAGGAAGGTATTTTCTACACACACACACACACACACACACACAGGCTCTGGATAGAATAGAGACGAAAGGGTATGACTCACACAGGGAGAAGCAAAACAGGAATTTCTAAAATGAGACAAACCCTTACATGGTACAATACCTTACCATGGTATTTTGAAATACACCACAATGTTTGAATCATTATCATATGTGACCCTGGAGCACAAAACCATATGGTTAATAAATAATAAATAAGCTTTCCATTGATGTGTGGTTTGTTAGGATCGGACAATATTTGACTGAGATACAACTATTTAAAAAATTCCAAATCTGAGGGTACAAAAAAAATCTAAATATTGAGAAAATCGCCATTAATGTTGTCCAAATGAAATTCTTATTACTAATCAAAAATTAAGTTTTGATATATTTACGGTAGGAAATGTACAAAATATCCTCATGGAACATGATATTTATTAATAGCCTAATGATTTTTGGCATAAAAGAAAAATCAATAATTTTGACCCATACAATGTATTGTTGGCTATTGCTACAAATATACCTGTGCTACTTATGACTGGTTTTGTGCTCCAGGGTCACATATTATAATACCAATTGCTCCATTTCAAAAATAAATTACTGTCCCATTTGTTGTATTGTTTAGTATAATTGATTATGCATATATAATATTTATACATACATAAAGATTACTAAAAGTAGTAACACATTTTTTATGTGTTTGAATTATATTAAAATATGTAAAACATAATATATTTTAATGAAATATAATCTGTATCCTCAGTGATTTATGATGAATTGCTTGAATTGCTCCTCAATTATAAGTCACTTTGGATAAAAGCTACTATGTGAATAAATGTAAATGTAAATATAAATATTTTATATCATAACAATAATACAATTTTAATTGTATTTAATAATGTTAATGAAAAAAATTATAAAATTTTGTATAATATGTAAAAAAAAGAATATTACATTTTAAATCATTTTAAATATTTGAAAATATTTTGTTGTTATTGTTAACTATAACTATTAAAACTTTATTTTCATTAAATTATATACTAAAATAATATTATTACCTGTAAATATTAGATTAAGAACTTAAACTTAAAAAATAGAAATGTTGCCTGAACTTACTAAAACAAAAACTAAAATAAACATAAATTAAAATCTGAATAGAAATGTTAAAAAAAAACTAATAAAAAAGCACATAACAAATTTTCAACATTATTCATTATTCTCTCTTCCTGTGTGTATCTTGTTTTATTTTAACAATTTATTATATGATGCCTTGATTGTATTAAATTATATATTTTTTTCCCCATAATGCATTCACAACCTTGTTACAGGGAAGTCATACAGACATTCAATTGATCCTCCTCAAGCACTCACCCCTTTGGGCCGCATGCACATAGTAACATACAATTACACACAATCTTCCACTCCCATTCATTTTGCCAATGCTAGGTTGGAGTGTGAGGGCGAGCAGGCCATGTGTGTCACCCCAACACACTGTGATGTCATCAGACCAGAGATTACACAGGGCCATATGGGTGACGGCCTGCCACAGTAATCCTCCGTCAGCCTACTCTTCCTGTCACACACACACACACACACAGACACACTCACTCTCTCCTCACCACGGGGTGCATTCTGGGAAACGTTGGGCCCTTACCAGTGAAAACCATTGCTCATATAGACTAATGAGACAATATTTTGATGATATTCTGCAGTGTATGTGTACAGTGAGCAAAAACAAATGTCTGTTGTTGTGTATTTCCATAGCTGGTCACGGATGTGACATATAATCGCATTAGAGGTCCTGGGATTATGAAGAACGGATATAGGACAGGTGGATAGAGAGAGAAGCAGAAGTTTATTACACGCTACCATTCACTATGACGCTGCCAAGACAATGTTATTCATTGTTTCCATGTCTAAATTCAGCATAGCACACGTACACTGTAAAAAAAATACTGTGAATTTAATGGTAAAAGACTGTAAAAATGCTACAGTAAAAACCTGTTAACCGGTTTATGGTAAGTTCCCATACTATATACAGTGAAAAACTGTATTGGACATTACATGTAATTTTACGGTAGTATACCATTTTTGGAAGTGAAAAAGAATGTATAATTTACAGTAAATAACCGTAAATTGACATTCCCAGAAATTCAAACTTGATGGTATTTTTTTGTTGAAATAACTGTTTCTTCTTAATATTTTCTTATCAGTTTTGTACATTAGGGTTGTATGTTACATCTAATGTTGTTAAATTAATGTTTATTGCATTATTTCAGTTTCATGTATGTTACCATGATGGTGTTTAGTGTTTGTGTGAATGACACTGTGCACCTTCTATATAGGCTATATTAATATTTAAAAGATGCTCGCGATGGACTTTGGTTCATCGTGTGACTTTCTCATCACCACCTGCTTTTGGTGGTTATCAGTGTATTACAAAGGTACAAAACAGATTACTGTACTAGGTTGTACTAGTACTAGATTGGTATATTAACATCATATCAGTTAATGAAATTACGGTAATTATGTAAATTTAAGTTAAATCTGCAAAACCTAAAATGTAGCTACTGTATTTTTTTGCAGTAAAATTCTGGCAAACACAACTGCCATTTTTTACCGTACATTTTACAGATTTGTTTTTTTTTACAGTGTACAGAGACATCTATTTGATGTCTGCATTACATCTGCAAGAGGTATTTTTTAGAGTGTTCATATGCAATACATCTATAGGACATTTCCTATAAGATGCCAGATAGATGTTTTATTAGAAGATGTTTATGATTTAGAACGCATGCAAAACTGACATCTTAAAGACGTCTGTCAGATGTTTGGACACAGCAGATGCTCTCCAGATCAAGCCATCTTTAACAGATATCTTGTGGGTATATGTAGCCTATAGCCTACTATTCTTTCTTTTCGGAATATCTCCAAGTACTAACCCAACGAATAACCCTACATACATCTAAATATTTTCGATGTTATTTCCAGGAAAAAAGGATCTGAATGACAAGAAAATGACATAATATGTGCAGCACGGTGATGAACTGGTGATTTCAATGTTAAGTATTCCCTTCTATCGCCGCTTCAGAGGCAGGCTCAGTCAACAGAATGTAGGCGCGCTCCCGTGTCGACATGTCCATATATGGTTCGTGACGTCGAGCCCCGGAGGTTCCATTCATATAAAAGCGATGGGACGGAATCCCCTCGGAGGAAATGTAGACTCAGGCTCAGCACACAGGGTTCAGTAGGCAACCTACACCCCTGAAACATCCACATCCCTGCTACAAACATTTCACTTTGTCACTCCAACATGAAGGTCTCCAGCATAGACTGTCGACGCCTGAGGAAGATCATACGGAAGGAGAGTGGAAGTTGTCTGATTGTGGACTGTAGACCGTATTTATCGTTCTCCAGCTCCAGTATCAGAGGCTCCGTCAATGTCAACTTGAATTCGGTGGTGGTCCGGAGGTCCCGCGGCGGTCCGGTGCCTCCTCAGTTTGTCATCCCGGACGAGAAAGCGCTGTTTCGGCTCCGCGAGGGCAGCATCTCCGCGGTCGTGGCTCTGGATGACCGCACACCTCATTTACAAAAACTGAAAAAAGACAGTATTGCTCAGATTGTCATTAACAGTTTGTCGCACTTGGCGAGTAGCGCGAGCATCTGCTTCCTGAAAGGTGAGTGAAGATTGTTCGGTCTTTTTTTCTTCGAAAGTTTTCTCAGGAGGAATTAAGGTCTATTTAAAATATTTTAGGGTCTCGTTTAAAATTTGTTTACGAGTAGAATGAGGATTCCAGGAAATCAAACAAAGAATTTGATGTCTGACGTAGTTCGAATGTTATACCAATAACGTATACCAATTAATTAAAAAAATTCAATCTATTTTAGAATTCTTTACAAGTGTCTGATTTAATCATTAATTCGAAGAATTCTATGGAATAATTACATTTTAATGAATACGCTGATATACTAATAAAGTGAAAAAAATGCGTACATTTAAATAAAATTTAAACGGAATTAAAATTAAACTTTAGACTACTAGACTTCTAAAAGTAAATAAGGACGTCTATATATATATATATATATATATATATATATATATATATATATATATATATATATGCATTTTACAATGTAGCGATTTGTATTTTATTATAAAAATAATAAAATATTTAAATATTATAATTATTATAAAAATAATAAACGCGTGTGTGTATATATATATATATATATGTATATACATATGTATTTACAGAGTGTTAACTTTTAGTTTTAGTTACTTTTTTGTAAGTCGCTTAATGACTAAAAGTAAAGTAAAGTAAAAGTATATGTATATACAGTATATATATATATATATATATATATATATATATATGTATGTATACATATATAATCATATATAATATAAGACACACACACACACACACACACACGCGCACGTTAATTCAATGCATTTTACAATGTAAAAGTAATTTGTATTGTATTATAATAAAGAATATAGTGAAATAGCTTTTAGTTTGATGGAGCAGATCAGGGCTTTGTCTGGTTTTCAAGAGATACATTCTGTTTGTGCGTCAAAGGACGGATGAGTCAGAGAGAGAACCAGCACAGTAATATTTATAGCCCTATATCATATTTTTACTCCTTTCATTGATAACATTGCATTGAAATATACAGGGATTTTTAAATGAAGTTATTCAGTTTGTTATAAATGACATGTTGAGTTGAACTAGAAGATTTTGATGACTGAAAGTCAAGCTGTTGAGCTCATGAACACTCTCCCTCTGTTGGTGGGATTTTCTTCTTGCCTCTCACACTCTGAACTGCAACACGTGACGCTCTTGATAAGGTGAACGACTCAACAATCCTTGACGACTCATAATAATGGTGCATTTCTCATTCCAGGAGGCTACGAGAACTTCCATTCCCATTACCCCGAGCTTTGCACTGAAACCAAGTCTGTGGATCTGAGTGAAGACAAAAGTGAAAGAGGCATCAGCAGTCACTGTGACAAACTGGGTTCTCACCACAAACCAGACTATGATCAGGTAAGAGAGAAGAAAGCGAGCTGTTGTTTCCTCATTTCAACCCACTTCCACCGAAAACCACTTCCTCTTAACTGCAGGAGTTTCTGCAACAACACCCCCGCTAATACTTACATTTCACTTCTGGTTATACTCTGTATAATTGTGTATGTGACAAATAAAAATCTTGAATATGAGTCAAAATATGCACAAAAGACAGATACTACTCCATATATTTATACTGTATAACCCAACCATCCATCTATCCAAACCAAAGAGCCCCCTTACAAACCTTCAAAGACATCCAAGGGACATCTGAGGTCCTTTTATGTCTGACCTTTGGTCTGCTCTTCAGTTTTTGTGATAAGGTCAAACGGTGCCTCTACACTACCTGTTTGTCTTCGGGTGGTGACTCAGTCTTGAGAGTTTCAGTTTTGATATCCGTTTATTGTTATTTTTTCAGGGACGGCCGGTGGAGATCTTGCCTTTCCTATACCTGGGCAGTGCCTATCACGCCTGTAGACAGGACTATCTCAGTGACCTCCGCATTACAGCGCTGCTGAACGTCTCACGCAGGGACTCGCGGCCCGCCAAAGGACAGTATGACTACAAATGGATCCCGGTGGAGGACAGTCACACAGCAGATATCAGCTCACACTTCCAGGAGGCCATAGATTTTATTGGTAAATATTGTACATATGCTATATATGTGTGTGTGTGAGATTTTTTTTTTTAAATTTATTTAAATATATATATTTTTTAATTAATTAATTTTTTTAGTCAACATGGTTTACCAGTCTGAGCACCTCAAAGTCTCACTTTTGGTTGTAGTTAAAACTAATATGAATTTAACGCTTGTTTCAGTGCATTATTAATAAGAAAAGACTTTTTAACTGTCAACATCTTTAGTGTTATGTAAACTTCATCTATATGGCTAAAACCGTTCCCAGAACTGAGCACAGACCTATAGATAGTGGAGCTAATTTCAGGCCGTTTAAAAATAAGTCTTCCTCTGCTTTACTAACACATAATTTCCATAATCCGAATGGACTGCACCTTTAATTAAACCTACAAATCCCATGTTACTTGTACTCTGGGAAGTGCAATTAATACCAACTCCTACTGAAAATAAGAAAATTAGATGGACATATAGATAAAGAGAGATAAACGGACATGCCGCTGTGATTCACGGATTAGACTAATACAGGATCTTGTGTATCTCAGGCGTGGCCAGTGTGTCAGTGGATGAGTCGGTGATTAGTGTGTTATAGGTGTGTTTGTGTGCTATGACTGCACTGTCATGTGTTTCGGAGGTTGTTCGAGGCTTCTTTATCAGGTGAATGTGTTAACACAATCATTTTCAACGTTTATTTTTGATTTGCAAAAAGCTCGTCAAAAACAAGTCCAGGCCATATTTCACCCCTTAAAAAATAAATAAATAAAATTGAAACTGAAACCGAAACCGAAAGGTTCTTTAGTGAACAAAAATGGTTCTTCTATGACAGCAGCACTACATAAAAAAACCTTAAGAGTGTAGATGTTGTTTATATAGACTTCACATATGGTCAAAACTCACTATTTGACCTGTATTCATATTTCAGTTCCTCTGGTGAGGCTTTAACTGTGTCATCCTGTCATTCAAGGACTTGCATATCCCACATTTCATTCGATTATACCAAAGTTTCATTTACATTTACCTCAATATAGACAATATTACATAAGAGGCCATGAGGTAATTCGGTCTCCCGCAGGAAAGCGATAGCAGTGAAAGAATAATCCATAGAAAGCTTGGGCTAATGAGTGTGTGGTAATATTTAGGCGCATTAGCGAGTGTGATAGTCATTATGACGCCCACAGCTCCGCTCCAGATGGGCTTCAAGCGTGATTCACACCAGCAGGTTTTGTTTTAAAGAGACCAGCAGTGAGGGATGAACAGGCGCTTTACTTCTCGTGTGTGCTTCGTTCAGAGATATGAGGCTGGAATCTGCTTAGCTGTATTGAATTAGACAGGAATACGCAATCAGAGCTTTCCATAATGGTGAGAGTGTGTGAGTTTATGGATTTGTGCGTCAGAACTTTCTGGGGTGGAAATGAAATTGATATGACATTACGATAAAACAGGGTCAGGGAGGAAATGAATTAGCCGAGCGATAATGGACAGAGGATATCAGAAGGAGTGTGAAAAATAACCATGATTACGTTTCACTTGTTCCCTCAACACAAAGCCATTTTATGGCATTTATAAACATATTTTATATACCAAAATGAATGTGCTCAAACTATAAGTTATTCGTACACTGATTTTTGAGTTGTAAATAAAACAAAGGTTATTAAGTATGTTTTATAAAGAACATTTCAGTCTTTCTTTTTCAGAATTTTGCATACAGTTCAATATTTTGCTTGACGTTTATTTATAATTATTGGTGAAACTTAAAAGCAAGTTCTGTGAAATTGTACATTTTTCAGTGTAGGATAATTTCCCTTTAAAGTCTGAACTTTGTCTCTGTGGTGTTTTCAAAACATTGCTTTGTTAGAAGATTTGACTGGTCCTGGAGCCTGTTTCATAAAACAAGTTTCCCAAATAAGCCAGGCTTATTTCAGTTAGTCTGACTTATTTTGAACCAAATCAACTGACAATACGTCAGGCTAACTGAAATAAGCCTGGCTTATTCGGTAAACTTGTTTTATGAAACAGGCCCCCGCATAGCAACACTAGCTCAACCAATGGTGTGAATTTGGGGCGGGGCTATTTGTTTTACTGACCAATGGTAGATGAGGGACGTGTTTGGGGAAACTTGTTTGAAACAGTCATTATTATTTTGTCTGGTGCCGCTACTTCACCTTTTATTATTATTTTTTTCTTTCTTTCTTTGTTTCCATAAGCTTAAAAGCGCACAGGGCTTCTTCTGTTGTTTTTAAATGTGCTTTATAAATAAAGTCTGGCTTGAAGTTTGACTTAAAAGACAGTCTGTGTTTTTGGTGACTCATGCTGTTATTTCGAGAGCTTTTGTAATGAATTCATTATTTTCTCTCTCCACAGAACGTGTGAAAGCACAGGGAGGTAAAGTGCTGGTCCACTGCGAGGCTGGAATCTCTCGTTCTCCCACCATCTGCATGGCGTACATCATGAAAACCCAACGGTTGCGCTTGGAGCAGGCCTTTGATGTCATCCGACAGCGGCGTGCCATCATCTCGCCCAATTTTAGCTTCATGGGTCAACTACTGCAGTTCGAGTCAGAGGTGGTTTCTTCCACGCCTCCGTCCATCACTCCTGCCACTCAGGAGACGCCCACCTTCTTTAGTGGTGACTTCACAATCAAAACTGGGAACTTCGAGTCCTCGGTTTTCACCTTCCCTACCTCCTTCCTGACACCGATGCCCATCCAGCCAGCGGTTCACCAGTTCAAACTGAGTCCAATAACTGCGCTGCCTTAAAATGTCTGCCTGACTCATCGCAGTCTCAGCGTACTTGAAAATAATGGACGGGCGAACTGAACAAAACAATGGACTATCACAGGGAATAAAAATGCTTATGTTTTCATATTTAAAAAAAAAAAAAATTCATGGAAGACAGTGTTAGCTTTTTGATTTTGTTTGCCTTAGAGAAAACCACTGCACAATGATTACACTGCAATACCTGCCTTAGCTCGATGATGTTCTGCCTATCAACAGCGCTTAGCTGGGCAAATTAAATTATTATTTTTTTTTAAACAGTTTCTTTTTTTATGAATTGTGGATCTGTTAATAAACATTTTTACAGAAGTGGAAAATGTGTTCATAGTGTCACTTTATTATCAGTGTGTTGGATTTACTCTGCTCTTGTTTTGACAATTTTCAAACAAATTCTGCAGATATTCCTCTAAAAACATACTTCAGTCAACAATAATTACCAAAACACACTTTTGTCATGAAAGGAACACATGTTTGTCCTCATGAAACATCATAAGGACTTTAGGACAGTAAAAAGATACAACAGTGACCTCTGCTGTGACAAATACTGCAGAAGTATATATATATACTATAGTATACTTTTGAGTGGAACATAAGTAAGGCTTTTTTACACCACATGCAAAAGCAACACAAATTTATTTTAATGCCCATTTGGGATGCACATAGAAAGTAGAGACACATAGAGAGATTTGATGCACAAAACACTGTGCATTATGAACACAACCATCAACAAAATGATTAGCAATAATAAAAACTTTTGTGATGCAATATTAAAATAACATGGCAAAATACCCATTCTTAGGGAAAAAGAGCGTGTGTTGGTGGACTTCATTAATGTTCTGCATGCAGGCACACAAACAGCTATAAACGAATCTGACTGAGTCCATAAGAATTCAGTTTGTGTTTCTTTTTGCTTATTAATTACCATTTGGATATTAATTGAATTCCCTTCTTCAGGTTTGTGATAATTCTAAAATAATCATCACCGTTTTATAATTTATGGAAATAATCCGGAGTCTATAACCAATGTTGGGCATAATGCATTACCATTACTTTTACTTGAAAAAGTAAAGTAAGGGATTACTTAAAATTTTTGTCATTTAATCAGTTACTTTCGATGAACTTGCATGAAATACAAAATGAGCAATAGGGAATTTAACATAATGTTCTTAATGTAACCTTGTCCTCATTTTATGCAGTTTTTTATTATTTATTTGAAATATAGGATTTAGAAATAAAATGTCTCAATGATTTTCTCAATATTTAGATTCAGATTCCAGATTTTCAAATAGTTGTATCTCAGCCAAATATCCATACATCAATGGAAAGCTTATTTATTCAGCGTTTTTTAAATGTATTTATTATTATTATTATTTAAAATTATACCGAAGTACTTAACTTCAAGCATAACTCACACCCAAAAACAAAAAAACAACAACAAAAATAAATATTTATTCAGCATTCAGAGGTACAGTATCAAAACATTGACCCTTACGACTGGCTTTGCGGTCCAGGCAATACTATGGTAATTTTCTGTTGGTGAAATAAATTAAGTGAATTAAAAAGAAAAGAAAGAAACGCGATGAATGGGCATAACGTGCTTTACTCAAGTGTTTATTCTACAGAGCAGCTGTGTTCTTGGCGCCCAATCTCTGCCTCGACGGACTGAACTACGTTTACAGAAATAGGGGGAGCGCTACAGACAAAATGGATATGAAACTAAGGAAAAAGCAAGGAGCTCAATTAAAATTCAAGTATTAATATATATCAATAAGTTATCTTGAAATATGAAGTTTACTATTTCTTTAAACATTTATAATAAACAATAATTATAAGTCCCTCTAAAAAGTCAAGTAGACTCGTCCGTTCGTCCCGCCTCTGTCGCCATTTTGACTGTTATCTGTTTCGTGAGGGGAGGGAAAATAACATTTGATAATAATAATAATATCGGACAAATTTATCCGGTGTGCAGGCATATTTATCTTCTCCTAAACCCTTCTTCTCTCTGAGGAGGAGGGTGTTTAATTCGGCTGGTTTCTGAGGAGGGTTTTGTGCATAAGCCGCCATGTACATTAAACAGGTAAGATGCGACTCACGCGCTGCGTGTAAAATTATGATTTATATGTTCAAATATGCGATTCAGCTACCTGTTTACACATTTTAAGTGCCACGTGCACAAAAACTAATTTTTCTTAAACTTGAGCATACTGGGTTGTAAGTTTTGGCGAGTGCCGTTACATGGCCTTCAATGAAGTTAGCTTTAGCATTAGCTGTCAAAACATTGCAATCAAATTCAATATGAAACAGTTAAGTTACTGCTGAAATGCAGTTTTGTTTGCTGCTGCTGTTCAGATGTGAGCAAACTACGAGTAGAAAAGTAAATTATAGCTGGTTCTCATGTACATACTCATACGGCGTGTTGTATTATGTAAATGATGATAATTTACATAAAGTACTGTTTTATATACTCCATATCTCTGTACGTTTTTGTTTGGGCTATACCTTTGTTTAAGGTCATTGTTTACTTTTTAGCATTCATGCATGAAACGCATTCTGACAGGTTGTAGAACATAATATTGAAGTTGTATGTAATATTGTAAATGTGTGTTTTTAGGTTATTATTCAGGGCTTTCGCAGCTACAGAGATCAGACTGTGGTTGATCCCTTCAGCTCCAAACACAATGTTATAGGTAACACTGTCCTAATCTTGCCATGCGACATTTTCTTCATAGCAGAAATATGTAAAATAGGTCAATCAATGAAAAAAAACCACTGTAAACTTTGATATAAAATGTAATGTATTTTAATATGCATTTAAAATATATTTAAAATCAGACAATAAAACAAATGTGCCTAAGATATTTTATGTTTATATATGTATAAATATGTATATACATTTACATTTTATGTCACATGCATAACCGTATATTACATATGCAGTGAAATGATTTTTACAACCAATCTGTTACATAAAAATAAGAAATTTAGAATTTTAAGAATAAAATTGTAATTTACTAAAATAATATAATTTATAATATTTCAAAAATAAGTTTTAAAATATATATTTTTTTAACTTTTCACAGTTGGAAGAAATGGATCTGGAAAGAGTAACTTCTTTTATGGTAAGTAAAATATGCTTTTTTTTTTATTAAGACATTTAATACATTTCAATACGTTAATTTAATGCATCAGAACACTAAAGGTGCAGGTAAATAGTTTGTGATGAGCAGTTTTCTTTTATTCCCCTTAAGCTATACAGTTTGTACTCAGTGATGAGTTCAGTCATCTTCGTCCAGAGCAGCGTCTGGCTCTGCTTCACGTGAGTTATTATTATTATATTTATATAAATATATATATATATATATATATATATATATATATATATATATATATATATATATATATATATATATATATATAATATGTGTGTAATATATAAAAATTTTTTTTAACTTCAATAATTTCAAAAAACAAAACAAAAAAAGTTGTTGTATTTCTTTTTTTTCACTCAACATTTATTTATTTTCCTTGATTCTTATTTTTTTATTAGATTTTTTTTTTAATTTTGTATATAAAATAATTTTCACTAACCCTGCTGAATCATGTACTTTCATGTAATTTTCAGGAAGGCACTGGTCCTCGAGTCATTTCAGCCTTTGTGGAAATTATATTCGACAACTCTGACAACAGGCTGCCGGTAAGAAATTTATCCTAAATGTTAAGAAGCACACTTAAGTAAAGGCATTCGTGTAACAAGACCTGATTGCCCTCAGATTGATAAAGAGGAGGTGTCTCTGCGCCGTGTCATCGGAGCAAAGAAAGACCAGTACTTCTTGGACAAAAAGATGGTCACGTAAGTTAAGTTCTTGTAGCACTGTAACATATCAGAAGAGCTTTGACTGCTTCGAGCTGTTGACAAATGAGTTGTGTTCTGTGTGCTTCAGTAAGAACGACGTGATGAACCTGTTAGAGAGCGCTGGTTTCTCCCGCAGCAACCCTTACTACATCGTCAAGCAGGGAAAGGTACATGGGACAAGTTATTAATGGGTGTTCACAATTATTCTTGATTTTATTTAAAACCTGTTGTCACTTAAAGGGATAGTTCATCTAAAAATGAAAATCGTTGTCATTTACTCACCCTCACTTTATTCCAGACCTGTATGAGTTTCTTTCTACTGTTGAACACAAAAGAAGATATTTTAAAGACTGTAGATAAGCAAACAGTTGATGGTAGCCATTGACTTCCATTATATGGAAAAAAAAAATACTATGGAAGTCAATGGTTACCGTCAGCTGTTTGCTTATCTACAGTCTTTAAAATATCTTTTGTGTTCAACAGAAGAAAGAAACTCATACAGGTTTGGAATAATGTGAGGGTTAGTATTCAACATGAGTTTGCTCACTTTGTTGCACTCAATTTACACTCTGAAACATGAAAACAGATCAATCAGATGGCAACAGCGCCTGACTCTCAGCGTCTGAAGCTGCTCAGAGAGGTGGCCGGCACCAGAGTCTACGATGAGCGCAAAGAGGAGAGTATCTCGCTCATGAAGGAAACAGGTAGACCCTTCACTCATGTGTTTCTATTCAGATGTGTCATCATTAAAGTGAAGATGCCATTTATCATTTCCAATCTGGAAATATAGCCTATCAAATAAGAAAACTGGTTGTCCTTGTATTACTTTGTGAAACCAAATCGTTTTAATGAATCAACGCTGGGAAACACTGCAGTAGATGCTTTAATGTTGTTGTTTTTTTATGGTCAAAGGTTTGTGACGTGCAGTTTGTTCTTGTGTGTATGTGTACAGAGGGAAAGCGAGAGAAGATTAATGAGCTGCTAAAGTACATTGAGGAGCGTCTGCACACTCTGGAGGATGAGAAAGAGGAACTGGCTCAGTACCAGAAGTGGGACAAAATGAGAAGAGCTCTAGAGTACACCATCTACAACCAGGAGCTCAACGAGACCCGGGCCAAACTGGACGAGGTACACACACCAAACAGTAAATACATTAGCATTCAGCACTGTATAATGCTTTGTTGCTGACAATTTAAGGATGGTGTGATTCCCTTCTCTAGTTGTCCAGTAAGAGAGAGACCTGTGGAGACAAATCTCGACAACTGCGAGATGCTCAACAAGATGCTCGAGACAAAGTGGAGGTAAACTGAGCTCTTCAGTGTGTTCTTGTTCTGGAAAAGTGCTAAAAACACTCAGAACCACAGTTTAACATCATGGCGAAACGTTTTGCTTGGGAATTTGTCACATTTTCTTCTGAAAATGTAAAACAATGTAGTGCATTATACTTTATTTTTAACCAGCTTGTGCATTCACATGTTGGCAAATAACAAAAACCTAAAGACGTAAGGGTGGGTGATATACTGGTAGGCATGATTAACTGGTAGAAATTTGTTAACCGGTAGAGATTTTAGACTATCGTCTCTACCACGGTTACATGGTCACCTGATGTTGCTGTGCTACATGGTTATGAAAACTTAATGTTTGCACACATATTTAAGCATTGGAGATTAAAAACAAGGGATTTTAAGCCACTGAAGCACACTCAGCAGTGAAAGAGAACTTCTTTCGTTTTGTCGTGTCATGTTTCAGGGCATGGAAATGTCCCTATAATAACATGTAAATGTCTTGGACATTTTAAAGATTCTATGCCGCAAACTTTAAATATTTCACATACTTTTGCCCAAAATCCAGCATTTAGTAGATCATGATAAGCATTTGTTGTCACAGTTGTAAACACGATGGTTTTCTTCTTTCGTGAGGGGGTTTGGCGCCACGGCATGTTTGGTTCCAGAAGAACGTTAAAGAACAAGACATACACGTCTCCCGGAAATCCTGTATAATTCAACCAATCCGATGACGACTTCGAAACTCCTGAAGTGTTTCTATTATTGTGTGCGATTTATGCATCAGACGTTCAGCCAACGGTTTGTGGGCATGACTTCTGAGGCTGAGACTAATGTGTAACAGTATACCGGAGCTGGGCAGCTCTTAAAGTGACAGCAGCCTAATATTCCTGCTGTCTGTCATTCATGTTAACAACAAAAGAGAGGAAATCTCTCTCTGCTCTTGACTAAATCACTTTTGCAACGTTAATAAGAAGAAATATGCATTTAATTTAACAGTGAAGAATCTGCAGTGTTTTATACATTTATTTTATACAATGCAGTGTTTCCCACAGCCTTACACTCTATTTGTGGTGGCAATCCCCCGGCCCCACATATATGTATATTATGCAAATGCATTCTCTGCCGAGAGTGCGAGAAATAGAGGTTTCCCCGGTAACGCTGTACACAAAGCAGAGCTCCTCTCACAAATGCTTCTTTATCAGGCATTACATGCAAGATAAAATGAAAATGATATCCGAAATGTTCGGATTCCTTCTGAAATACAGTGATATAAAAACACCCGCGCCGGATTTTGATTTTTAAACGTGCAGTGCTGCTGTTTATTCAACGAAATCAAAGCCTTTTGGAAAATCTATTTGTGGCGGTCAGTTTTGATATTGTGGCGGTTCGCCACAAATAAGTCAGTGTATGGGAAACACTGCAATGTATGTAGCATTTGTTATTTATTTGTTCTTTTGTAGTTTTTTTTTGTTCTATTGGTTGTAATTAGTTTCTTATTCAATTACTCACTGTTTACTTGTCTTCAGTGAGTTTTTTTTTTTTTTTTTTTTTTTTGGCTAGTATTCTTTTTTTGTGATATTGCCACTGGTGACAATAATTATGAAATTTCTGTGGTGTAAAATATCATAAAGACCCCAAAAGCAAAAATATCATAACATGCACTGATGAATCAAGCTCAATCAGACAAGAACATTTTATTGTGAAAGATTAGTTTTGATTTCAAGTTCACATTTCATCCAGTCTGTCTAAGAAATTGACTCTACAAACTGAAAGTAAAGTATTAATATGAAGATTTACTAAGAATCAGCCTTCGCACGTCATAAAACAGCTTATATTGTGTAATCTTATTTAACCTCAGTGTCCCTGTGTCTCTGTAGGAGACTGAGCGTGTGGTGAGGGAGCTGAAGTCTCGAATCTCCGCCATGAAGGAGGAGAAAGAACAGCTGAGCGCCGAGCGACAGGAGCAGATCAAACAGAGGACCAAACTGGAGCTCAAAGCCAAAGATCTGCAGGACGAGCTGGCAGGAAACAGCGAACAGAGGGTGTGACTAGCAGACGCACACACACCAACACATGCACACGCTACAGGCACACATATGCAATCAACACATACACATTTCAAAGAAATACCATCTTGAAAAAGAGACAGTTACTACTTGGAAAAAAAAATTACTCTGGTTTTTGTTAAGTTTAAAGTGATTTTACACTACCGCTTATAAGATTTATTTTTTATACTCACCCAGATCAGATTAGATTGAAATATAGTAAGAACAATAATATTGTGGAATATTTGAACAAATAATTTAAAATAACTATTGTGTGTTTAGATGTGTTAAAACTTAATTTTTTCCTGTAATGCAAAGCTGAGTTTTCAGCATCATTACTCCAGTCTTCAGTGTCATGTGATCCTTCAGAAATCATAATATGCTGATTTCCTGCTCAAGAAACATGTCTTATGACAGAGAAACAGTGTTGCTTCATATTTTTGTGGAAACTGATGCAAGAAGAACAGCATTTATTTATGAAATCGATTTTATTTTGTTTTTTCCATTTAAAATGTTTGTGGATTCCATTTGAACTTTCTGGACTCCTTTTTAATGGTTAAATTAAATGTTATAAATCAAAAAGCATGGCTAATGAATTAAAATCATGAAAATTATCATTACTAAACATCAATTTATTAAAAGTAAAAAAAACATGTTTAGGGCCCTATGAAAAGTTTCATTTTTCTCACCTTATGTTTTATTGTTACCAAATTCTGTTTTAGCATGTCTAGTTATTTGAATGCATAAAAACAACTTTTATTTATTTTTACAATAGCCTTATGAAATTCTGTGTTACGTATTTATATTTTCTGGTTATCAAATGAAGGCATAAAACATTAGTTTAATTTATCTTTTAATTGTAATGAAAATTTATGAAAATGTATTTTTTGGCAAGTAAAAGGGATTTAGTATTCAAATTAATACATGGAAGAAATATTGTGAGACATTAAAATTAAGTTTTATTAATTTTTCAACAGTAGTAGGATTACACACATTCTACTGAATGATAGTAATATATTTCTGGCACAATGTCTTTTGAGTTTAACCTAGGGCTGGGCGATATGGCTGAAAACTGTATCACGATATCAGTGTTTCATATCGGTCGATATCGATAATTATTGATATTTTTTTTAAGGTGGTACATCAAGTTCGTGGTATTACCAGTCTTGGCGGGGACGACGGTCTTGCATAATTTGCAGACGACATTTGGTCTGACTACGGTCAGACTTATAATATCCAAAAACTGCCATACTGGGAGCTGACTTTCTCTTTTATTTACAATTTCCTCGCTCGCTGCGGCACTCATTTTCTGCTTATGAAGAGGAATACAGCAGACCAGCCAATAGGGTCTGGCTGCAGACGTGCACTCTCAGCTGCGCATGCGCACTTTATTTATTTTTTTTTTTTTGCGCGTGCGCACTTAGACACGAGACAACGATATGGCGCAACCAAACTTGATACTGTTACATGATTGGCTGTTAGCGTGTCACTCCCTACGTTGCTAGGTTACCAGAGAGCGAGTGCCTTTGTTAATGCAACCAAACTTGCTTCGCAGCCTTTGTTTTCTTCCGACGAAGAATAAAAAATATCGAACGTTTTATCGAACACATTTTTTATTGATATCGTTCACGTGTCTATCGTGATACATATCGTTTTATCGCCCAGCCCTAGTTTAACCAAACTTTTTTTTTTTTTTTGACAGGTTGCCATGAATACCTTTACATTTCTGTATGTATATATGATGCTTGTTTTACTCAAATGAAACGGTAAAATGCTCATGAAGTGCTAAATTCTATAACGTGCATTTTTTTTTTTTTTTTTTTTGATGTACAAGACTTCATATAAGTATAAACCCTATTTCCTCAAACAAATACTCACCTGCTTGCTTTTCTCCATTGCTGTTGCTGAATTGGTCGCTGCAAAAACAAAGCGGTGACCGAATTCACAAGCAAACCCGCGAGTTTGATACACATGCTCACAAATGCAAACACACTCATAAATGCACACTTAACAGCCAGAGAGCTGCAGGAAATGCTGGCAGGCATTAGTGAACAGAGGGTCCGCAGTGTCTCCGTCTGCGTCACTATCTACACATGCCCACTCCAGCCCGGGCTCGTAGCCAGTCGCAAACACACATATATCTTGTGTATCCATGTATGTGTGAAATACACACTTTCAGTCGGCCCTCCTGCATCCAGGTTGGCTTGGAGAGGGATTAGCCCCACCTGGCCAAGTGTGTGTGTGTTTTCCTATGGAGGAGAGGCAGAAGTGCGTCATTTGCCCTTTGATTGGTGAATGTGAATGTAGGTTTGCTCAGATGGAGATCCCCTTTGTTCTGCTCATGATGCTGAATCTACACACCTGTTTGTGTGCGGTTTATTCTTCTCAATTTAAATATGAACACCTCCTTATGCATTTATGCAAAATTTATTTAAGCTTTCTATAAAAAGAGGCGAGTCGTTATTTGTGATTCAATAATCTGGCCCCTCTCGCTTCCTGTCCAACAGAAACGGCTGCTTAAAGAGCGTCAGAAGCTTCTGGAGAAGATTGAAGAAAAACAGAAGGAGCTGCAGGAAACAGAACCCAAATTTAACGCAGTGAAAGAAAGAGAGGAGCGAGGAATTTCCCGGTAAACTCTTTGAAGTGTTGAAAGGGACCATGAAGTGGGGAGCACTTTTTTTTTTTTTGATTGTGACGTACGTACTTGAAACAGGATGCTGGGGTGGGACTTTTTTTTTTTCTTCTTATAAATAACTAATATTTTTTACGTCACAGTCCTCCAAAACCAGAATTTGCTTATTGCTACCCTTACTATGTTATAAATTTATAGACTTTTGATTTTGTAAGAGTTTATCTCAATGACAGTATTTATTTTTAAACAGTTGACTGTCATATCCGTGTGTATGAAATCAAGTCCCGTCCCTTTCATAATTCCACAAATTATTTCAACTATTCACAAGATGTCATTTTAAAGAGTACAAGTGCTTTTCAAATGCTTTTGGTGTCTTAAAGTAATGCTTGAAGTATGTTATGTTCCGGAGTCATTTGTTTCATATTTGTTCGTGCGTTTTTCAGACTGGCTCAAGCCACACAAGAGCGAACAGACCTGTATGCCAAACAGGGCCGAGGCAGTCAGTTCACCTCTAAAGAAGAGAGGGACAAATGGATCAAGAAAGAGCTGAAGTCTCTGGATCAAGCCATCAATGACAAGAAACGGCAGATCGCTGCCATCCACAAAGATCTGGAGGACACTGAGGCCAATAAAGAGAGAAACCTGGAACAGTATAGTGTAAGATTTGGCTATGTTAATAGTCATCTTGGCAAATTGATAAAAAAAAAAGAAATTACTCACCCTCAGGCCAAAGAAGATGTAGATGAGTTTGTTTCTTCGTCAGGTTTGGAGAAATGTAGCAGTACATCACTCGTTCACCAATGGATCCTCTACAGTGAATAGGTGCCGTCAGAATGAGAGTCCAAACATCTGATAAAAACATCACAATAATCCACAAGTAATCCACACCACACCAGTGCATCAATTAATGTCTTGAAAAGTGAAAATTAGCGTGTTTTAAGAAACAACTCCATCAAGATGCTTGTAACTTCAAACCGTTGCTGTTGATTAAAAAAAATTTGTCTATAATCCAAAATATTTGCTTTCTCCAGTCTTTTTGTCTGAATCAGGAGAGAAATATGCACAAATCAAACACTGTTTAAAAGGAAAAACAGTCCAATTGGTTCTAAAAAAGTGTATGGGTGTTTTTTGATGTGAGAGACAACAGGGGATCAGGACTTTTTCACTGGAGGAAGTATTATTATGGATTATGACTTTCAATTTTGATCAGAAGTTTTCAAGTTAAAACACCTTGATGGATTTGTTTCTTACAGTCATACAGCTTTTAGCTTCACAAGATGTTAATTGATGGACAGGAGTCGTGTGGATTACTTATGATGTTTTTATGAGCTGTTTGGACTCTCATTCTGACGGCACCCATTCACTGCAGAGGATCCATTGGTGAACAAGTCAATTCCGAACTTCGCTAAATCTGTTCTGATGAAGAAACAAACTCATCAACATCTTGGATTACCTGAGGATGAGTTAAACTTATCAAAAAATTAACTTTGGGTGAACTATTCCATTTAAGATGTTTTTGAACCTTTAACATTTCTTCCCAACTTTGATTTCGGCCGCAGAAACTGGACCAGGACTTGAGTGAAGTGAAGACTCGAGTGGAAGAGCTGGACAAGAAGTACTACGAGGTGAAGAACCGAAAAGATGAACTTCAGAGCGAGAGAAAGTAAGATCCTCCTATTCCTATTCCCAACGCATCATGGGAAAATATCTGGCTTTGGTCCGTTTTTCCAACATCCCACTCTTTCTTATTGCCTGTATGAACTGTTCCCCTCCTCACCTGGTATTTTAGTTATTAATAATCCACGAGCCATAGGTTTCACAGCACGAGGAGGCTTGACGCATAGGCTATAGAATAGGGTCTCCTGCTGAACCCAGGCGTAGCGTTTGTGAGCCAGGGCTGATGGGTGTGTCCGTGTCCCTCCTCCTGCAGCTACCTGTGGAGAGAGGAGAACGCAGAACAGCAGGCGCTGGCAGCCAAACGAGAAGAGCTGGAGAAGAAACAACAGCTACTGCGAGCAGCCACCGGAAAGGTTAGAAACCAAAACAGACCTGTGTGATGAATGTTGCTGATCTTATTGTGTACAAATCATCTGTGTATTATTTATATAATATTTGTTTAGAATTGTTACGTAAATTTAATGCCTTTCTGTTACTTCAGAATAGGGCTTCATTATTTCAATTAGCTTAGCTTTTGTTTTTCCCTTCTTCTTTTTTTTGCACAGTTTAGCCAAGACATTTGCGACTACAAATAAATGCGACAATAATAGTAGTAGTAGTAGTAGTAATAGGTATTGTCATTATTTTAATTATTAGTAGCACTAAATAATCAAAACAAAATATAATGTATAAATGTATTTCACTGCAAAATATTAGTGTAAATAGTACAAATTAGTATTTAAAAATACAGTAATATTGTGTATTGTTTTTAATTTAAACCGTATGACAGTAGCATTTACACCGCTAATATTTGTCTGTCTTAATTTATTCCATTTCAAATGTTTAACACCAAGCTTTTCTATTGGTGAAAATACACGGGAAGCCTTTCAAGTGTCTATTTTGTTGACAACAGCTGCTTCATACGAACTTCTCATTATAAATTTGCAAATATTGTTGGCGCTTGGCGTTTACTTTACTAATATTTACTACTTCCTTTGTTTACTTTGAACTGAATCAGAAACTGAAAACACTGCGGCACGAGCTTTTTGTGTGTAAATGAACATAGTGCCACGCTTTACGCTTAATATGCAGTGCTTGTTTTTAATTAAATTGCAGCCATTGAGATTTGATAATCACACCAAGCCATATCACGATTTCGATTTTATTGTGATTAATCGTACAAACCTACCCCAGAGTTCAATATATGTAACCAGTATGTATGTATTTAAAATCACGTAAAAATGCCGCCCACACCGGTTCACTGTGTATCGGCTGAACTGAACCATACTTCCTAAGCTCAACTTGGCTGCTGGGTGCTTTCTCAAGCACTGAGTCAGTCTCTAATTATAGCAACTCTCCACATTACAAAAATATACATCAGTATAGATGAAGTGGGATTATCAGGACTTCAGATCGTCATCTTGGCTTGAAATGACGGTACGAACTCTGATACGCAATGTTTTGCGTGTTGTTTGCTTTTTCTCCAGGCTATTTTGAATGGCATCGACAGCATTAATAAAGTATTGGAACATTTCCGCCGGAAAGGCATCAACCAGCACGTCATCAACGGTTACCACGGCATCGTCATGAACAACTTTGAGTGTGAACCTGCCTTCTACACCTGTGTGGAGGTGACCGCTGGCACCAGGTCAGACTCATTTGTTATTATTAGTGTTCTCTCCTTAATGTTGTTCTGTGTTTGAACTGAGAGTGATGGAGTGGTGTGTGCTGGGGTTTGTTCAGGCTATTTTACCACATCGTGGAAACAGATGAAGTGAGCACCAAGATTCTGATGGAGTTTAATAAGATGAACTTGCCAGGAGAGGTCACCTTCCTGCCCCTCAGCAAACTGGACGTCAGGGACACCGCTTACCCTGAGACTAACGTAAGCTTACACCACTGACATGACATTTAAAAGGCACCCTGTTGGATTTCCCAAATGCAGGTTTACTTGATCCGTTCAGATCTACTTCCATCAAATCAGCCACTGATGATAGAACCAAGTTGCTACTTTTTCAGTAATCTGTTTCACTTGAATGTACGTCACAATACAGAAGAAAAGATCTGCTGTGTTGCAATTTACTGTGCACATTGTTCAGTACAATGGGTGCGATTGCACTGAATGTTGCTTGGTGAAATTTCACTGTCATTTTAATAGGAATTCACAGTCTGGAGTTTCTCACGAGGGCAAAAAAAATCCCCACACAGATTTTTAGTCGCATTCAAGTCGGCCACATAGATTCGACACTGAGCAACAGAAAGCTGCTTAGTTTGAAATCGACTTCTGTGTGAGTCTGTCTGTTATTCCCAAGAGAAAAATATTGGCCACAAAAACGTCCAAAAATGCCCACTTTATATCATCCAATTAACTCTGGATGTACAAAACCAAATCCTCTCCTTGATTTATTTGTTTATTTTTTTGGATTACAAAAAAAAATAAAATTTATTTTATTTTCATTAACATACAATTATAGTTTTTGTTAGTGTTTTAAGTTACATTTTCTGTTTTAACTTTAATTTTAGAGTTTTAGTAATTTTGTCATGTTTTTTGTATTTTTGTATGTATATATATATATATATATATATATATATATATATACATACAAAAATATATTGTATGTAAAAAAAATATATATATATATATATAATGTATATATGTATGTCTAGTTTTTATTTATTAGTTTTAGGTTGTTTATTTATAGTTCTTTTAGTGCTTCTAGATAAACTAATTGAAAATGAGAAATGTTGCATTGGCAGCTTGCTGAGAAATGTTTTTGTTTAATTTTATTTCAGTTGATGTTTAATTTAAAGTAACGAAAATGTTTTTTTTTTTTTTTTTTTTTTTTTAATGGTTTTAATTAACTGTAATAACCCTGCTTTATTAACCCATTTAGGCCTAAAACGCCTGCTAAAAAAGGCCTTTTTATGCCTAAGTACTTTTCTGTAAACCCCCTCCCAAAACCTAAGGTTTCCAGAAATATTTGTCAAAATTTGTCAACGCCTACTAAAATCGTAATTTCTCAGGCTCTATAGCAGATAAAAACATGGAATAAAAAGCATTTGAGAGCTTACTTCTTTGGCTTTCAACTTGACTGACTTGCTTGGCCATAATCTTTAACTGAATTTTTTTTAAAAATCTATAAACAACAAAAACATCAAGAATATTTTGAAAATCAGTACAGATCCGTTTTTATTTCATACTTTTGAGGTACCAAAGTGACAAGTGAACATCACTGATACAAAGTTATAGAAAAAAAACACAAAACAAAACAAAACAGAGGGTTACTTCTTCTTTACATAACAATTTCAATATTAATTTGTTAATTTTGTTTCTTGTATTTTTGGATGTCGCCTTTGATAAAAGCGTCAGAGAAACCATAGCACTAAGAAACCATATTCATAACTTGATGAAAAAGTTTATTCTGCTCATCAGACATCATAATTATTACTGTCATCCATCATGAGCTATCATTTTCATTTCTATTTATGTATGTTTTATGTATTATCAGTCATCAGACATCACAATTATCATCATCCATCATAAGCTAGCATTGCCTATTGCATCCTATTTATTTTGTATTGTTATCCATAATCATCAATTATTATCAATCATCATCTTTAGACATTTATTCATTTATTGTCATTAGTATCAGCATCAAATTATAACACACACACACAGACACGCTCTCACACACACTCACACAGACACACACACACAGACACACACACTCACTCACACACACACACACACTCACTCACACAGACACACTCTCTCTCACACACACACACACACACACACAGACACATGTACACACAGACACACACACACACACTCACTCACTCACATATACACACACAAACACACACACTCACACACAGACACAGTATGGAAGCCAACGAAATCGCGCATATCCTCCTCGTCCTCTTGAAACATCGCTAATAAGATCCACTGCTCTCTAACTACGCGATCGGCTGGTACATCTAAATCATCATTTGAATCTGGTCCTGTGTCATCCTCCATAACTTCATCAATATCACTTCCTTCACTTGAGTCAGTCATGACGGATCGCTAGCACGGTGTTTAAAAATGTCGACCAAAAGACAGTAAAATAAAACTGTATGTGCAGGCTTATTTCGACCAATCACAAAGCATTTTACTAGTCCCATGAGTTTAAAAAAAATCCCTAAGCATCTCTGTCACTCACCCCAAGAATATTTTGGCCAATTAAAGTGTATATAATTGGCCATGTGCCTTGAAAAAGACGACATCGCTCAAAATGACGCAGACGCGTTTGCCGGGCTTAATGGTGAATACGCACAGATGCGTGATCCGGTCTTAAAGGTAAACACACACAAATGTGTGATCCGGTTTTAAAGGGTTAAACATGAAGCTCATTCAATTTCTTTTTTTTTTTTTTTTTTTTTTTTATTGTTAAATAGAAATTTATGAAAATAGCCTCTAATTCCTTCTCTACATTTTTTTTTTTTTTTTTTTTTCTGTAGGATGCAATCCCCATGATCAGCAAGCTCCGTTACAGCACAAACTTCGACAAGGCCTTCAAACACGTGTTTGGGAAGACGCTGATCTGCCGCAGTATGGAGGTGTCCACTCAGCTGGCTCGAGCTTTCACCATGGACTGCATCACACTGGAGGGTAAACCGACGCTGTCCTATTGGTGTACTACTTTTATTCAGTCTGTATGATTTCTAAACCCTTGTTTTGGTGGATCAGGTGATCAGGTGAGTCATCGTGGCGCTCTGACCGGTGGCTACTATGACACTCGTAAGTCCCGTCTGGAGCTGCAGAAGGACATGAGGAAGGCCGAGGAGGAGCTCGGAGAACTGGAGGCCAAACTCAATGAGAACCTGCGTAGAAATATTGAACATATCCTCCTCATATACACCTCACACAGGCTTAACTTGTGACGCAGGGGCACAAAATAAAATTGACTGTGTCCTAATTGTATCTTGGCCAGTAGAGGATTCTGGTACAATCTGCCTAAATGACACAAGGTCACAGAGGATCACAGAATGAGTCAGCTAGTTATTAACGTCTATGCGGTCATGTGTGAGTTGCACACATGGTGTTATATTAGTGAATGGAGGGATTATGTGTCTGGATTGGTGGACATGACTGTCAAGGCTTCGAGGAATGTTCATTTAAAGCCGGTTTAAGTTTTTGATCAACATGCATTGGCTTTGTGTGACTCGTACTCTGTGACTCATTCAGAGCTAATATGATGACGTAAACGTTTTCTCATCTGCAGCAAAAACAGGCCAAATAAAAGTATTTGTACAGCTGAGATAAGTGGATTTAGTACAATCGGATTTTGATTTTATTTTCAGTGTTTCGAAAAGCAGCATTATTGTTAACTAAAACTATTAAATGTTGTTTTTGTTAATTGAAATAAATCTGAACTCAAATATAAATATTGGATTAAAAATTTTAAATAAGTGCTGTCTTGGAAGCTCACTAAAAATAAAGATAAATCGAAAAACATTCAAATTTAAATGACTGAAAATGCAAAAATAAAAGCTAATTAACTTTAATAAATACTATAATGTTATATAAATGATACTAAAGTAACAGATAAGCAAGAAGGGAGTTCTTGTCTGCTCCTTAACTCAGTTCTTCACGTATCAATAATGAAATTGACCAGCTGATGAATCAGATGCAGCAAATTGAGACCCAGCAGAGGAAGTTCAAGGCATCCAGAGACAGTATACTGTCTGAGATGAAGATGCTAAAGGAGAAGAGACAGCAGTCCGAGAAAACATTTATGCCCAAGGTAACCCATGTAATTGTAATACCATAACTGCTGTTATTTACTATTTTATTTGTGTACCAAATCATTAAATGTGTTTTCCCCCAGCAACGCAGTCTTCAGAGTCTGGAGGCCAGTCTGCATGCCATGGAGAGCACGCGGGAGTCTCTGAAGGCAGAGCTGGGAACAGACCTGCTCTCTCAGCTCAGTTTAGAAGACCAGCGCAGAGTGGACGACCTCAACGACGAGATCAGACAGCTGCAACAGGTTCAACAACACAATTAACACAAAAATCATCAACACAATTACATACCATTGTTACATATTAAAAAACATTGTGTGTCTATATATACAGTGCTTAACAAATTTATTAGACCACCACCACCACCCAGTGTAAGGTTTGGGCTACAGTTGCCCTAAACTAACTGTATTGTTGAATATCAAAATCTTATGTTTCATTTCAAATAATTTCTTATGTTTCTGTGATGGCTAATCCAGTATTTGTAAGTATTTGTAATGCTTAAAATATAATTGTTGTTGTTATTCAATCATTTTCGAATTTACTGTTTTACAAGACAGGCGGAAAAAATAGTAAAGCGCTGTTTTTTTTGTTTTTTTTATGCAGATGCCCAATAACAGTCAATAAATAGTCTAGTATATTTTTCTAATGGTATGTGGTTAAATTTATTAGAGCACCTTTCATATTAAAGAGAAAACGCATATTTTAGGAATCTGTTAACTTGTTTAAAACTAAAAATATTATTGCCATTCATTAAGCAAATAACAAACTGAAACAACTAAATAGTCTTTATTCACACACAACCAAAAACCTTAATATTTTGTATGGCTTTTTTTGGCCTTTAACAATCTCTGTTGTCATTGACTGTAATTGGGCATCTGAAAAACAAAATTATTGAAGTGCTTTACTATTTTTCTTTCCTTTCTATTTTAATTTCTTTTAAAACAGTAGATTTGGAAAATTCATAGATAACAACAATAATTAGATGTTAGCATTAGAAACACTACTGTGACTAAAGATTAAACACATACTGGTGGATTAATCATTACAGAAACATTAAAAATTATTTTAATATTCACCAATGCTGTTAGTTTAGGGCAGCTGTTGCACAAACCATACATTGAGGTGGTGATGGTCTAATAAAGTTATTAAGCACATTATATAAAAATATGAAAAGTTCATTTGCAAAACCAGATAACTTAGTTTTTAACAATATCCAAAAATCATGTTTTTTCAGTGTGCATTCCAGTTAATCTCAATCATACTGTAGTCAGGTTATTTTGATTAGGTAAAAAAAGTACTAAAAAATACAGCAAACTAACACAATAAAATGCAATAAAAACATAACATAATAAAAAAAACATGATTTTTGAAAATTGTCCGTTTTTGCAAATAAACTCTTCATATATTGAAATATAAAATATTACATCAACAACAATCATTTATCTACAAAAATGTAATTGAAAATAAAACTCGATGAATTGCAATAGGTACAGATGTCAAAATGGACAGATCACTGGCCATCTGATGTGCACAAAAATGGCAGAACCTTCTCTGCGCCCAGTTCTAATTTAATAAGTGAATTCGCAAAGTGGTGTTTACAAGGTCTAAGGCTACAAGAAAGTGGTCACTGGACATTGAATGTGAATAGCATCTCTATTTTATAGCCGTAATCTCATCTGAGAAGTGTTAGGCCCCGTCCACACGGAGACGCGCTTAGCTGTATACACATACATTTAAACAGTATCTTATTGGCGTTTCGTCCAGACGGATCCGGTGTTTTGGGAAAGTGAAACCGCTATTTTTTTTAAACCAGGTCCCAGAGTGGATAAATCTTAAAACGCCACCCTTGCGTTTTCGTGTGGACAGCCAATCCATATATTTATATCACCCCACGTCTAGCCCCTAGTCAGACACCGCTACGTCACGTAACGGCAACAAAAACATGAACAAACACTGAACGATTGTCTTTTTATGAACTAACATTAACACGGATTAATAAATGTATTGTTCCATGTTCGTTTGTATACCACACGCAAGGTTTATGCGCATAGTCCTCTTCTTCTCCATTTTTCACCACATGCTGCTCTGGCATGTAAACTACATCGTTTTGTGTCGGTATTGTGGTTTCGTGTGGACGCAGATATTTCTTGAGACGGAAAAAAGATCGGATAGGGAAAGCTCTTGCTTCTTATGGACGTAGCCTGGCTACGGGTAGCCAGTGTCCGTAAAATTTCGATCCAACCTTAAAGGTGCTTGTAGGATTGACATCCAGCGGTTGAACTAGGTATTACAGTCCAAATTCAAAATATTGGAGATGTTTTTTTTTTTTTTCACCCGGCCCCTCCTCCTCAGACTTGACGCACACGCAGGTTGCCAGATTAACGACACCAACAGAAACGAGCGCACAGGACGATGAATGAAATTAAATACGCTGTGTTTTCCACCAACTGGCAACCCGGGGTGCCGAAATACAATTGGGTAAACTGGCAGTGGGCGGGTTTCACAAACCATAACACAGAGTTATGTAAACTTAGCATGTTTCTTAAATATCTGCAAATATATGGTATTTTTATGCTTTAGTGGAGTCAAAATCCTACATACAGCACCTTTAATCAAATACTTCTGAGCAAGCTAATCACTAGAAAGCCACAGGAACTTTTTAGGAGTTTTTATCAAGGTTAGAGCAAAACTGCAGCACTGTGGTTCTTCAGGACCAACGTTGGCCACCCATGGGTTAGTCAGTCTGAAGCTCTTGTCAGCCACAGCTGCAGCTCTTTCCCACCTCCAGCCCCTCACACGACACACACAGCAAACAATTGAAAAGCTGTTGTATAACCAACCCACATCATTAACCTTTGTTATTTTTGTATGGCCTTCAATTTGGTTTGCTAATTTGTCTGCTTTTGTATTCTCAGACAGGCTTAGCATTGAGGCATATGCATAAGAGTTTCATTTATTCCTTTAGATGTACGTTCATGTGGCCAAAAGCCACATGTTCTGTTTTTAGTCTAAAATTGCCTTTTATAATAAACAATTACAATAAACGAACACGTGGCTTTTGGCCCTTCAGTCTGGGGTCAGTTAAAGATGTGTGGCCTGTTTTTGCTACAGGACAACAGGCAGCTGCTGAATGAGAGAATTAAGCTGGAGGGAATCATGACCAGGGTGGAGACGTACCTCAACGAGAACCTGCGCAAACGTCTCGACCAAGTCGAGCAGGTGAAGATACCGGATTTATTTTTCACCAATAAAACCTTTATGAAACACAGTGGCATGTAGCACAATAATAAAGCATGTGGTTGTGTAGGAATTGAATGAACTGAGAGAAACCGAAGGAGGAACCGTTCTCACAGCGACAACGTCAGAATTAGATGGCATTAATAAACGCATAAAAGACACTCTGGCTCGATCTGAGGGTGAGTGAAGACTCATTGTCAATTTTTTTTTTTTTTTCTTAAAAAGCCCTACTTTTGTTGGTCTGCATTTTGTTTCTCATTTCAATTTTCAGATTTGGACTCCCTCATCGATAAGACGGAGGTGGAAATAAAGGACCACCAGAAGAGTATGGAGCGCTGGAAGAACATCGAGAAGGAGCAGAACGATGCCATCAACCACGACACAAAGGAGCTGGAGAAGATGACCAACAGACAAGGGATGTTACTGAAGAAGAAAGAGGAATGCATGAAGAAGATTCGTGAGCTGGGTTCCCTGCCACAAGAAGCCTTTGAAAAGTACCAGACGCTTACTCTAAAACAGGTACAGCAACCTTTTTTAGTTTTTTACCCAGACGTGCAACATTTGTTCCTCTTTAGTTAAAGTTCATGATGAAGTTCCATGGTGAAGTAACTCATTTAGAGTGATATTAAACCATATTTTCCTTCTCGCTCAAAAAATAGCTTGTTGCAAATGAGGTCATACCCTTGAAGAAGCCTTTTGCCTCCTCCTCGGCTCATGTCTGGCTTTAGTTTTCTCTCTCATCCCCCTCTAGTCTCGCAGCCCTCCCACCTGGCTCTCATATTCGTTGTCTTAGTTGATCTTCCACCACACCAGTCAGGGGCTCTATTGTGTGTCAGCCCTCCTACACAGAGGTGACTCATTCTTCATTACCCCATCCTTGCGCTCTTATTTTTTCACCCTCTCTTGGTGAACTTGAGTGTCTGGAGTTGAGGAGGGAGGTTGAGGTGTGCCATTTCTGTGTGTGTTTCTTTAGCTATCTTCTGCAATTTTCTTTTGCAGGTTCAGAAGTGGGAATTATGGCGTAACGTTCATTTAAGTGATTTTGGTGTGAAAGAAATAATTAGGAGCTGATCCCAAACTGTTTAGTTTAATTACTTTTCTATTCTGCGAAACTACTAAGAAGAACGTGGTGATTGAAAAAATAAGAGATGGATGTTTAATGAAAACTCTGTTTCAGTGTTTTTGCATTCATTTGCTCACAACATTTTTAGATTTGTTTGTATTCCTCCAACTTTTGCGTTTGTTGGCAAAGTTTTTACCTTTGGTCACTAAAATGTCTTCCTAAATTCCGTATACCTCTGCATTTACTTGCAAAATTATTAAAGAAATTTTGTGTAAACATGTACAATTTTACCATTCGTTTACTGAAAATCTTTGTTTGTCAACTGAATTTTCTCTTTCCCTTGAGAAATCTTGGATATACTTGCAGAAATTTCACATTTCCTCAGAAACTTTGCAAACTTAATTTTTTCTTTCTTTCTCCATTTGCTTGCAAAATTTTCACATTCCACTGAAAACCTATGTTCATTTGCTAAATATTCTTTCCCCCAAGAAACCTTGCATTTGTTTACAAAATTGTTCTAGTTCACAAAAATATTCACGTCCTTTGCATTTACTTGCTATATTGTCTCTTTGAAAAACTTTTGTTTCACTCTAAAACTTTTTACCGAGCCATTTCCCGAGAATCTTTGCATTCGGTCCCTACATTTTTTTTTTTTTTATTACCCCAAGAAATTTATAAACTCACACAAAATATTTTCATACCTCTGAAAACCTTAGCATACAAAATTTTATTACCTTGAGAAACTTTGTTCTTTTGCAAAATGTATTTGCTTGCAAAGAATGCAAAGGTTTCTGAATGCAAAAAATTAGTAAGTGAACACAAATGCATTTGAATAGAAGTTCTTCTCTCACTTCATTTCCATCACCATGTCCCTTTTAGAGGCTTCATACTGTTTCATTGATTGTGTTCATTTACCTGTAATTATTTTCTGTGTGTAGTTGTTCAGGAAGCTGGAGCAGTGTAACACGGAGCTGAAGAAGTACAGCCATGTGAATAAAAAAGCCCTGGACCAGTTTGTCAATTTCTCAGAGCAGAAAGAGAAGTTGATTAAGAGGCAGGAAGAGCTGGATAGAGGCTACAAATCCATCATGGAGCTCATGAACGTCTTGGAGCTGCGCAAATATGAGGCTATCCAGCTCACCTTCAAACAGGTACAACTATGAGACAAACTCGAGTAGACTTCAAGTAGCGTTTACATTTCAATGCGTTTTATTTTTCCATCTCTAATAAAAATTAAGCATTGTCCACTTTTTTTTTTTTTTTTTAAACAAAACAAATCTTAATTATAAAAAAACCTGAAAAAAATAGTTTTAACTTTGTAGTCTTGAGACAGACAAAATATTTAGTTTCCACTAAAAAAAAATGTTTTTCAGTTTTTTAAATGTCTGTTCTTACTGTTTTTGACACAGCAGACAGTTTTATTTTTAATGTTTTTTCCACATCAAAAAAACTAAATGTTTTTCACAAAGTGTTTTGTTTTCACTACAAATTTTTCTTTTTGCTACAAGTAAAATGTTGTTTTTTATTTGTTAGGTTTTGTTTTTCACCACAATGTTTTTTTTTTTTTTTTTCACAATGTTTAGTTTTCACAACAGACATTTTGTTATTCACTACAGGGCTTGCAAAATTTCAAAATCCATGGTAGCCCTTCAGGTACTCTTCAGATTTTGGTAGCCCGAAAATGAGTAAAATGAACACTGTATGAGTGGGGTTGGACAATGTCTATGGTAACATTTTAAGCCATAAATTGACAAAGTTTTCACACACAAAAAAAAATCTTATAAAATGACATTTCAGCTTTTAAACCATTTTTATGAAAAGGGACAAGTCAAACATATTATATTAATTTAAAACATAAATATCACTGTCTTAATTGTTTAGATTTTTAGAAGGCACATTAACTTTCAACATTTACAACTATGTTTGCAGCATAAAAACATGGGTCGATATTCGCATTGATCTGAACATAAACTGTAAATGCAAATTCACTTTCTGCCACGAGGTGGCGCTTTAGGAGCAAATAGCGGCTTCTATGGTACGTTAACAGCTGTACACAAAGCAGCACCGCGCTCATATACGCTGCTTTAAAAGGCATTATAGGCAAGATTAAATGAAAATGCCAACGAGACTATTCCCTTCAGAGACACATTCACATAAAAACATGTGCGCCGTGTTTTGACTTTGAAATGTGCAGTGCTCATTTATTCAATGACATCATTGCCTTTTGAAGCTTAATCCAGCTGTATCGCGATTCTTGTCTAGCCCTGCACTACAAAATGTTTTTTCCACTTAACAAAAGAAAATGTCTATTTTGACTACAAACAAGGTTTTGCATTTTTCTTTTTAAAACAAAAAAGGTTTACTTTTTTGTTAAAAAATATTTTTAAATAGACTTTCTTCCACAGTAAGCAAAAAACATGTCATCTGGTCCCACTTAAGCATCCTGATTTGTCTCCCTACAGGTGTCTAAGAATTTCAGCGAGGTATTTCAGAAGCTGGTGCCTGGCGGTAAAGCCACCCTGGTGATGAAGAAGGGCGACACTGAAGGTGGACAGTCTCAGGATGAGGGCGAGGGAGCGGACGGTGAGAGAGGATCTTCCTCCCAGAGCAGCGTGCCCAGTGTAGACCAGTTCACTGGAGTGGGCATTAGGGTAAGAAGAGGATGGAGAATCAAATGTTTGTGTGTGCAGTTATTACTGCTGATATTTGACCAGTCGTGTGTGTGTGTGTGTTCGTCAGGTGTCGTTCACAGGTAAACAGGGAGAGATGAGAGAGATGCAGCAGCTCTCTGGAGGTCAGAAGTCTCTGGTGGCTCTGGCTCTCATCTTTGCCATCCAGAAATGCGACCCTGCTCCTTTCTACCTGTTTGATGAAATCGACCAGGCTCTGGACGCCCAGCACAGAAAAGCAGTGTCAGGTACCATCAGCCATTGCATTGTTGACCTTAGATATGCGCCAACATTTCAGCCACAGAAAGTCAGTTGAATAGAGGAAAAAAAAAAAGCTTGGCCAAAAATAACTGCTACATCACCAGAACAGTTAACAGAAGGAAACAATGTTTTTTTTTTTTTTTTGTTTGGTTGTCTTTTCGTGTTTTGTTTTTCAAAGTTTTTTTCACAACAGTGCTTCTCACTACTAAATGTTTTGTTTTTACTACAAATGTTTATTTTTTTTATCTTTTTGCTACAACCAATATGTTGCCTTTTCCACTACAAACAAGGTGTTTTCTTAACAATCATTTTGTTTTTCACTAAAAATAGAATATCCCTTTTCACTCTAAACAAGGTTTTGTATTTTTTTACCCCTTATTTTTTTTTTAGTTAAATTATTATTTTTTATTATCATCATCATTATTATTATTATTATGTTATTTTATTTTTTAGGGGGGTTGTAATTCCCACTACAAAAAAAAAAAAAAGGTTGCTGCTTCTGGAGGTTGCAAGCTTCTGCTTCATTAGTATTAGTTTTTTTTTTTTTTTTTTTTTTTTATTTAGGCGGTATATCACTATTTTGTATTGTCTTTCAGACATGATCGTGGAGCTAGCTGGACATGCTCAGTTCATCACAACGACCTTCAGACCTGAGCTTCTGGAGTCAGCTGATAAATTCTACGGCGTCAAATTCAGAAACAAGGTAACAGGCTTCATTAACACTCTGATGTGCCAAGTAATTAGCAAATGCAAATGAGTCTTCTGCGTGGAAAATTATCTATAAATGTAAGTCTTGTCAAGTTGAAGCTGTACAGATGACAAACTGTGTGTGTGTGTGTGTTAGGTGAGTCACATCGATGTGATCTCAGCAGAGCAGGCGAAGGACTTTGTGGAGGACGACACTACTCACGGCTAAGAGAAACAATACACCTCTATCACTCATGTTCCTCGTTTCTCACCCCCGTCTCAACTGGTTTCTTTCCTTTTTAAAGCCCAGTTGGAATGAATGCAACTTTTTTTCTTGTATTCTGAACGGGATATACTGACTAATTGTTTTACAGTTATTTTATATTTTCTTTCGTCTTTGTTAATTCTCATATTGCAAGGATAAACACTGAACATGTTTTTCAATATTATGATGAAATGTGTCCTGCTTTTTACACCTGCATCAGCCTAAGTTATTTAAAGCTGAGGAAGTTCAGTCGCTCTGTTTCAGAGTTAAGCTTCAGTAAGGGAACATATGTAGTTGCTGAGACTGAATACACAGGTAGGTGTATGTTTAAGAGCTGCGGTTTGCAGTCTGCTCGTTTGGCACTGGTTCTCTCTTCCTCAATACTCTAAACCAGCATGAGCTGTTCCTTCATACTCCTCTTTTTTAAGCGATATATGTGAGAGGCTCATTTTGTAGGTTTCCCGAAGCCTAAATGTTTTTATCATTGTTCTGTTAGTTTCATTTGTTCTTTATGTCATTGTGATTTATAGTCTTTTAATGTGTTTTCTGTTACCAAAAAATAATAAAATAACACCCTGGTCTTTATCAACATGCACTGTTTTGTTGCCGCTAGAGGGCGCTGTCACACATTTGACTGTTTTAATGCTATTACGTCATTATGTGGCTGTGCTACACATTGAAACAAAAAATCAAGACTTGGAGGCTGCTTTTGGCTTGGGCAAGTACATTTTATGTATAAATATATATTATAATCCAAAAAATATATACTTATAAAGTTATATAATGTATGTACTATATTTTATTAATCTTATACACTATATACATGTTTATATTTATTTATTTTAAATATCTATTTTTGTAGGTTTTTTTGAGAAGCTCCTACAAAATAAATCTCAAGGTAAGATGTAAACCCTGAGCGTATAATTTTAAATGTTAAATATAAACAATCTTAAATATAATATAAATATGTAAGTATTTCTATTTTCTAATGCTTCTGTCATTGTTTTCCATCCTAGTGTCTGTCAAGCCTGAGTTTATGCAGAGTAGAGTTGCGTGTGGAGATGAGGCTTTGGAAATGATCATGCTTGTCTGTAATAAGTCATTCTGTTAAAGGTGAGTCATGTTCACTGAAACGTTGAGGGCAAATTGGATCCTCTTTCCATCTGTCAACAACACAAATGCAATTTTATCTGCCAGATCTTCTCAAGAGTCCTTTGGGCCTGTCCATCTCTCTTCTCTTAACTGCTCACGCACTTCTCTCTGCCAGAATCGCTCTCTGGTGACCGGGATCAGCCCCTCAACATAATCAACAGATGAAACCACCCCATAATCGTGGCGAGGCCTCGATAAACCTCACATAAATCTGTCCCTGCTTTACAGTCATTCACCACACAAGTTAATTTGTTGTCTGACAGGTGCCGTGTCAAACCTATAAGCACTTGGTCTTTCCATCTGCCCTTGACTCTGTCTGTCTGTCTCTGTGAACAGTGTTAGTGTCCCATTAAACTTGTCAGTTTTGTGAGCAGTGGCCTGCTGGGAGAACAGATGCTGCTGTCTCAATGGCTCTTTAAGTCACTTTACTGTCACGGGATGAATGCGACATAACATTCAGCTGTCCATACGATCAGCATCTTTTTTGGGGCATTTGGTTAAAAATATAAGAACTTTTGACTATATGTATGCGTGTTCTGTTTTGAGTTTCTACAAAAATTATATGGAATTGCTACTATTATTATTTTATACATAATTTATACCGTAGTGAAAAATAAATGTACAAGAATGTATTAGAAATACATTTATTTAATGCAAGATTTAGTATAAATGCATTTACATGTTTATGTGCTTATTAAAAATACCCTTTGATTGTGCTTTTAGTATAGTAAATTGGAACAACTAATTTTGTGCTTAATGCACTTTAATTGTGCAGAAGTAGTGCTGAAGTTCAAATAAAGATATGCTGAAATATATTTGAAAATGGAACTACTGCAAGTGTATTAAAGGTATACTTTAAATATATTGAATTTACAGGCCAAAATTATTCAAAGATCATACAATCCTCATTAATAGTGACATTAAATCACATTTTAGGTTTAATATTAAGACGTGCATTGTGCACAAGTGATTCTCCAAATCAAGTCTTGAGCGATATGTCAGTAAATATGTTAATAGATTGCTATAGAATATAATAGAACTATATTTTGTATGAAATAAATGTTTTAAATATCACTTTATGCTTTGCATTTCATTGCATTTCAGTTTTTGTTTTTTCTAAAGGAAAAGTGGCTTTTCTTAACAGACGAACAGGTCAATTTGTTAAATTTTCTTTTTTTAAGTTTGAAAAAAAAAAGACAAATTGACCAGTGGAATGAAATGGCAGACTCCTTTGTGTGGCTAAGGCTAATTTCAAAAGCTAGCATTTTATTTAATTATATATAATTAAAATAATTTGTAAATTATTTTCACTCATTTTATTAGGGAGAAACTAAGCGAAAATGACACAACAGAGGGACAGTTGTTATGTTTATTTAAACAACAAAAAATACATAGGAAATATTTTTTTACAAATTAAATTTGGAAATGGTTTAGGTTTATTTTATGATGGATTTTGATATATTCTAATTGAAGAATTATAGAAACAAAACAAAAATAACGTGTTAAAATGATCTATTTTCATGCACTGCTCCTGTTATTGTGGTTGTGTGTGTGTATATATATATATATTTATGTGCTTTTAAAAAAAATTCTAAATCACTGTGTGACCAATCATTTAAAATGCCCCTTTTATTCAATTGTTTCATGTGCTTGCTTTGTGCAAGTAAGAGCTGAACACAATATTAAAGCTTTTCTTGTAGCAGAATCCACCAGCAATAAAATAATATGCTTCAAAAGTAAAAAATTTTTGTAACACTTTCTAACTTCCTCTCTGGTTATTGCACCAAGAAAGTGCAAAGAGCAGAATTTACATTTACTGGCTTGAAATAAAAATGAGATCCTTTGAATGATCCTTGAATTTGACCCAGCAACTACGAGCTCCACATATAACCACTCGCTGAGGCGTCATGTGTATAAATGGAACGGCAGTGACACAATGTAAACCATCACAGTGCCTCAACCCTGTATGAAAAGGCATTTACAACCTGCCGTTTTGAGTGAGAACTGCATTCGTTCCTTTTTTTAAAGCAGTTTTATGAGGTTATATAGGACCTGCCGATCACACCTCTGTGGCCTTAAACTGGAACTGAGATTTCACTCTGAACTTAGTGTTATAATATATGCATACTCTACTGCAAACCATTATTGCTTTCCTGTTGAGTGACTGTTGAGCGTTTACATCCAGCGTGACATAAACTTTGGTCGTGAATGACATCCGCAGCTGTGGCCCAGGCTTTTTCAGAACAGCGATCTAGTGCAACGTCATGACTTAGCACAGGTCTAATGAGCAGGAGGGCAAATTTGAATGGGTGGATCGTCACATGGGTGTTGCTCTCTGCCCTTTTTAGAAAATAAAGACTTACTACACTACCAACACTGTCCAAACACAATGGATATACATACATCACAGGAGAATTCTCACTTCTTCCACTGAAAGCCAGGACTGTTTCCAACACTTGTTTAAAATCGTTCTATGATTGCTGGAATAAAATAGCTCCTTTGTCTCGCTAAGGCCAATTTCACAGCTATTTGAAATACAATGAAGCAATTCACAAATTGGTTTATTTTAATCTATTCAATTATAATAGATTTCAATTATTTTATCATGGGTTTTCATATATTGATTGCCATATGGAGAAGTAACTGCTCAGCAAGTCTTAAGAAGCGTTATATGAACTCTCTTCATGCACGGCTCCACCTGTCGTGGTTTCTGAGGGGTTTCTGTGTGCAGTTGTCCTGCTAATGCGGAACATTTTGTTCAGTGCTTGTAGTTTTAGTGTCAGTCATTCCCTAAACCGGATCTGCTCTCCTGCTGGTCAGGAATACTGCTGGATTGTGACCTAGTGTCACACGTGTCTGCAGGGGTTAATGAGAGCGTCAGCAAGAGTCTAATTGATCATCTGCTTTTGCTGTTGATTATTTTAACAGCCACAGTGAAATTACATTTCTTTATGCCCATATACTTTATATCTGTAGTTTGATTTGTCTATTATCTGTCATGAGTTTTATTGTTCTGTTTATGTCTATAGTTTCATCTGTAGTTTCTGACTTTAATGCTCTCTATTGTTCTACCTGTAAATCTGTTTATTCTTTCGTTTGCTGTATTCATTAATTTTCAGCTCATTTGTTTGTTCTATCTGTTGTTCATTTGCTTTTTTGTTCACGTTTCCTCTATTGTTCATTCCATCTACATATCTATTTATATCTTTCATTCATTCTTTTGTTAGTTCCCCGTTAGATCAGTTTATTTGATCAGTAATTAGTCCTATATATGGCTTTTTCTGTCATTTGTTTTATCTACATATCTGTTTTTTAGATTAATATTGTATGATCATGGTTATATCGTTGTATCTGTGTGTCTAAATTATCTATTGTCTGTCTGTTCTTTCTATTGGTTCGTTCTATCTTTTTATGTTTATCGATTTATCATTTGTTCTGTCTATTGTTCTATGATGTATCTAACTTACACATACATACATGTGTTCTTTCATTTATTCTTTTGATCTATCTATCTATCTATCTATCTATCTATCTATCTATCTATCTATCTATCTATCTATCTATCTATCTATCTATCTATCTATCTATCTATCTATCTATCTATCTATCTATCTATCTATCTATCTATCTATCTATCTATCTATCTATCTATCTAGTAGAATTGACATTCAGTAGCGAGTATGCTACTTGTTTAGTTGAGGTTATGTGGATTTCTAGTTTCAAAGATTAAGACTTCCCAAAGTCTGTTATCCAGGTTGATCTTATTTGCACATCTTGGTTTCATTGAGAAGAAATCCTGCCCAGTGTTTTGAGTCGAATGAGACCCAAACACAAACTCCTTCCACTGGCATCCAGATCTCCTGTAAATCTTTGTGCCTGGGACTCTCCGTCAGCAGTAATGTTCCAGAGCTTTACAGTGTGAGAACCAAAGGCTTTGCACATAGACATTCAGCAGGGGCCCCGTTGTTCCCCACAAAATGTTAATGGCCGGAAATATTAATAATCTGCACACGGGGCTCTGGTCTTTGATGATCTGTTGACGAAACTGATCCGGCACTTTTGAGTGACTGACTAATGGCATTCCTCACACTTGCGCTATCATTGGCTGGAGAGAGAATGAAAGTGTACGGCAGCCCTTGGGGACTCCCAAATGGTCAAGTGCCTTTAACGTCCCTGCTTCAATCCTCCAGCCCTCATCCCAGCTTTACTACCAGCCCCTTTGAGCACCCTTTTTTGTCCACACTTTTTTTAGACATTTGAGGGAGAGGGTGCGAGTGGGCTAACTTTCATTACCGCTGCCGATCCAAAACAACACAGCTGCACGGAAAGACTGGACCTCCATCGGCATTCAGTGAAGAAAAACCTCCTGTGACTCGGGAAGCAACTCGTTGGATTTTCTTGTGGGTAGAAAGTTTTTCTACCATGAAGCAAACTTGGGACAAGGGTGTTTTTGAGAACGGCCAGTCAAAAATTCCAGGGAATGTTGGGGAAGCTTCTGCTGAGCCCCTCCAGAGGTAGGTAATGTGCTGCTGTGGGAAAAGTACTTTGTGTTGCACAGAAATGTATGAGGTATCAATTTGTTTGTCAATGTTTTGCCACGGTTTTGGTGGATAAATCATGCTTAAGTAGCAAGTACAGTAGGAAATCTTCTAAATGCTTGAAGTTGCACGGTTCTTCTCAAGACACCCCAGGGTGATGGATGGGTTTGATGAGTGCAAGTTGGAGTTCTTTGCCAAAGTGTAATTCCACTGAGATTCAGAGCAGTATTATTGTAGCCAAAGACCTCTAACATAAACAGTTATCATTCCTCTTGCTTATCCCATCATGCTTTCTGTCCTATCACAAATGTAAATATTTTACCTATGTATTTAATGTAAATTTAATGTATCCATTGCTTTATTTTATTGGAACTTTTGTATTATAAATGTTTGTTTTTATTTATTTATTTTATTCTAACACCTTAGTTTGGATTCTGACAATTTTAAAAGTAACACTAAAAATATTTTCACTTGGATCTGGTAAAAAATGTGATGAGTTAGCAGGACCGATTAAAATAAATCCATATTTATATACATCAATAAAATAAATCCATATTTATATAGGCTACATCAATAAGATTGTTACATGAGATTAAATCCTTACTAATATTATGGAATAAATAATTGTATTTTTGATAATGCATCTGGTCAAACTTTTGAAAGCTAGTCGTTAACTAGCTTGTTAAATACAGAAATAATAATAGAAAAGATATTCATATTTATATAAATCAAAAGCAAACATCAATAAGATTGTTACAGGTAATTATTAACATTTCTTATGGACATTTATGGCTTAACTATTTTTTCTTTTAACTGACCTTTAAGTCATAAAAAATTGTTGAGAAGAGCTACAGAAAGTGTTAAAATAAATTTAGAAATTAGTGGTAACTCGTAAACTAAATTCTAATAAACAAATTATTCATAAAAATAATATACTGTATCTCATAATCCAGTACAGTATGAGTAAATCTTTAATGTATGTACTTAAACATTAAAAACACACTTGCAACTGAAAAGTTAATGTTGTGGACGGTAGGATTTGACAACAGAACTATTCCCTTTCGTTGATTTGTCAAGTTCAATCAGTTAGGAAGAAGAAAGTGAAAAACAATTAACTTGGGTCTCCACAGACAGACAGCACATGCGAGTCAAGTATGTGGCCCCACTGAATGTTTTCAGCAGATGTTACTGGTGACAAACTGCTATTTGCTTGTAACAGATGAATGGCGCACGGCGTGATCAGTGCTGATGTCCGCGTAAATGATGACCACATTCCTGCAACATGCCTCCATGAAATCACTTAGCACTGGTCAAAACATAACACTAGTCATGCAAAAACATACTGTTTGTGCACTTGTTCAGTTAGATTTTGGATTATAAGCAGTCTTGCAATGTTTAGATGATTGCATAGCCAAGGAAAAAAATTTTTTTTGTAAATATCCTGCACATTCACTATTGTTCATCATTTGAGGGACTTGCATAGCATTTGAAGTACTTCGTAACTTGCTTGAGTACGGGTGGACAAAATTAGCCTTGTATACTGGACAAACATGGCAGTCTTGAGTGAAAACCCCCTATAGGGTCACCAGCGGCTTACGTATAGAACCACGCGACTCTTCCGTGTGTGTTACTGACAGAAATGTGGATGCAAGTTTTGTTGCAACGCTAAAAAGGTGTCCGTTTATGGACGTGCTGTCCACTGAGTCTATTTTAACCCATCACCGTTCTGTTTTTGCACAACACTTTCTGTGAGCCTGTAAAAGGTGTCTTATATTGCATCTAACCATTGTACAGTTCATATTAAATTTTAGTGCATATTAATGTGTGTGTATATGTGTGTGTGTGTGTGTGTGTATATATATATATATATATATATATATATATATATATATATATATATATATATATATATATATATATATATATATGTGTGTATGTGTATAAATATAAATATGCTTTAAAATGAATTTTCTTTCTCTATTTATACATTTCTTTTAGCAGACATTTTTCCGGTCTTTAGTGTGTCATGATATTTATTGTCTTCAAAAGAATTTTTTTTATTATGTTTTCCTTTGGCAATAGGATTTAGTAAATATATTAAATGTTTCCAGTGGTGATGTGTTTTGAAGAAAAATTATGAAAGAAATTAAGATTTTAAGTAAATTTTCATTTACTTTCTCCTTGCAAACGTTAGCATTGTGTGAGACGAAAATGATTTGAACAACAGAAATTAATCATTTAAATGAATTGGAAATTCATTTAAAATTAATATATATTTTTAAAAGCACTCCAAGTCTGTTTGTGAACACTTTCAGTCAAAAATAATCCTGCAGTACCAAGCCAATGTTGTCAAGGTGTCATTTTAAACATGACTGTTACAATTTTATGACATTGCTTGAAAAATCTGTCATACTAAGTCTTGATTATTTAACAGTACTGTCCAGTTTGGCTCCTGCATTAAACGCCGCAGCGCATTAAACCCTCAGCTGCCTGCGTGAAGCTTTTCACAGCCAGTGAAGGGTCGTGGGCTCTGACAGTGCGGTGAAAGATGGGGTATTTTTGATAGATTGTTTTTAAATAGCGCAGTGGGCCGCAGCATTAGGACTGGTATTGTCAGAATGTATCAGGGCTGTTGTGTTGGCCTTTTTTCCTCTCGTCCGTCGTCCTGTATCGCTCCCTCTCTTTTCCCGTATATCCCTCCTCAGCTACTCTCTCTATATCACTGTGCCAGCCTGACCCAAAGGGGGAAGTTGCCTTGTACCCCCGGGAACGTGAGGGCTGATGGGAGTCCCAGACGCCATTCTGGGTTACAGAGCTTCTGAGTTTACCGGATACTGGCGTAAACTGCTGTGTGAATATGCCCCAGGAAAGGTATTTGTTTGTTTTTGTTGTAGCATTTCACTTTTTTCCATAGCAATCTTGGTTGTGGGTGTTGTTTGACCATTGAATGGTTGGATCTAGATGTTTCAAACAATGTATAGAGCGGTGAAAGGTTTTAAACTTATTTCTTAGTGAAGGCCTGAATGCGGCGTTGACCTTGGTTCTTCATAGCATGCGTGTTTGCTGGTATTACCAGGGATGCTTAAATCACAGCTGGGAAATATGTTGTGAATGCCTTTGTCCCTTCAGCTCTTAAGACTACCGGCTATTCGGTTGCCTTTTGTCATTAGCTTGAAGCCTTATGGTAACACAATTCTGCATGGAAACGCTTGTGTTTTGAGCTGTTTGATGTGTAGATGCGGCAGCAGAGGCCTGTAAAGTTCTTAAATGACAGGAAAGAGTTGAATGCGTGTGCTAAAGACAGTCACCATGAGAATTTATCATCCAATTCTCTGCATTGACAAATCATTAACTATGAATTTTGCCTCAAACTCCTAATTTTCGGTTTATTAGTTTTGGTATTGGGTAGGATTAGGGATCTAGAATATGGTCAAGCAAAATATGTGCTTTATAAGTACTAAACAGCCAATATGTTAATAATAGCATGTTAATAAGCAACTAGTTAATAATGAGAACTGGTCCCTATATTTCCTTTTGTTGGTCCTGGAACAACAATTAAGCCTTAACTATAAACATATGGACAGATTAGAACTGACAGGAAGTGAAGTGGGAGAGAGATTGTCATTTTTAGACACTGAGCAATACTTGAATCATGGGAAATACTTCCGATAATAAATTTGTTCCCGACTTCCACAAAGTGTTGTTTGATGCCTGGATGATGGCGTACTAACAAAGTCCCTTTCAAGGAAAGTCTATTCACTCTGTGGCCATATTTGCAACGCCTCCGGGCAGCTCGTACGAGCCCAAGTCCTATCTAAATGAATGGGGGAATCCTAAAATCTCAAAAACTGCTCGCTGAACTCGCAATTAAATTACATATTTCAAATCAACAACAAAATCTGATTTGAACTGCCCCTTGAATGTTGTTTCGTATACTCAAATAGTGTTAAAAACGCTTATTTATCTGGCTAGACCAGCATTGGCTATGGGAATCAGAGCTTCTAACAGCAGCTGCAGTGATGCAATGACTTTACCAATCAGCGACTGGCTTTTTCATCAAGAGGTCGGGACTATTCCGGCATATTGTGCATTGCAGTTTCTCCCATTCATTAGTTTATACCATCTTCGTCTTTGGCACTAATCAAAAACTTCCTATGCTAACTGTAGCATTGCTGCTTTACTACTATTAAATATTGGGCAACACTTGTCGGGAATGACGTCCAATGTTTTTTCTTTATTTATTTTTTTTGACATACACAGCAGGGCTCGACATTAACGCTTGTCCGGGAAGTGACAGAGAAATTTACTTGGCCAATCGGACAAGTAACTTAAAGTCAATACCAAAAACAATAATAACTGCCTTTATTTATGATTTAGCCTTTGTTATAGGGGTGTGCGAGTATATATCGTTTGCGATTTAATTTCGTAATTGTTGTTTTAACGAGTGCATCAAACAAAACACACATACAGAGTGCACGCGTAACATCATCTAGGTTAGACTAGCTCACGTGCAAGAGCGTTCTTTCGCTGCATGATTCAGTATTACCATGCATGAAGAATGATCAGAAAATTCAAGATTGGTGCAGAAAATGTATATTTATATAATTTCATATAGTTTCACACGAAGATCGAGCGCCGTTTTTTTGCTCCAAAAACCATCATGATTACAAATGTGAATTTCTAACAGTTCAATAAACAAGAAGTTAACATTAAGAAACGTATGTTTTAGACACTTTATTGCCTGTTTTTGCGCTATTTCAACAACAAAGCTCCACAGCCACAACACTGTTTTGTGTCTCTGAGCAACACGACAGCGTTTCGTTCCTTAATGAATCAACCTTTTAAATGATTCGATTCAGTCGCAATGACTCAATTATAAACAGTTACTTGATGCCAGCTACTGCTGGTTTTAATTTCACATTTACAGTATTTTTTTAAATAATTTAAAATATCAGTTTTCAACGTTTTATTTTAGATGCAGTTTCTGTGTTTCCTCTGCATTGCAAAGATGCATTTTGTTGATACTGATTTCATTAGTTTGGTAACAGCCCAAATGTCTTATTATACTAATTGTCTGATTAAATTGAACTCTAATTAAAAAATAAAAAAATTAAGTTTGAAAATTCATATATAAAAAATAAATATTAGCAAAGTAGAAAATATTAGCATTTTATTTTTAAGTTTAATATAAAATAATTGTATTTGTAATTAATACTCCCTTTTTATTTTAAAATAACAGTATTATCACACTTTATAATTTTTTTCATTTTATTTAAAAAGAAAAATCTAACTAAATAAACAATTTGTTTTGTGTAACCACAATAAATAATTATATTTATAACTAAAATTTTTTTTTCCTCCGGGCAAGTAACTTTTGTACTCGGCCAAGTAAATGACAAATTTACTTGTCCGAAGGACGACCACATAAGAATGCTTAATGTCAAGCCCTGCACAGTGTTTTCTGATGTCTGGATGATGATGCACTAATCAAAAACGTGCTAAACTAAACTGGTATACAAATAAACAAGAGCAACACTACTGTTAGCTTTGAAGTTTTTAATTGTCAACAAAGAAGTCGATTAGCAGCCAAATAACAAGGGATTTGCGAACGTTTGCAAAAAGGTGATATCACGTGACCAGAAAGAGAATGCCAATGCTAACATTAGCTTTTAAACATTTAAACAGAGCAGTTGTTCTGTAGGTGTATGATCACCAACAAAGACGGGTCTGTTTACTGCAAACATTTATGAAAAGTTTTATATTCATGTAATATAACTTATTAGTTTTAAAGTTATATACATCTACATGCCGCCAGGTTTATGTGACATTGGCAAACATGAAAATCAGCAAAACATCTTTACACTTGAATTCATTTAATTGTCTTACTGTATATCTCTTTGATCTTGTACTGTAATTGTCTAGGCCAAATGGTTCTGACACCATTTGGCTAAATCTTGAGGTTCAGACAGTATGTCTGGATGTGCCTCATTTCCTCCTGTGGCTTGGATCACATGCCGGTTTATTCAGGAAGGTGTGATCTCTCAAATATCAGCACTCGCCCTTTCAGCAACCATAAGGGTGCTGTCAGCTGCTTTGATCAATGGGCGCTGGTAAAAACTGGCAGTCATTAATTATCAAAACCAGTTAGGTGGAGTTGGTTAAACAAATTCGGGAAGTGTCAGTGTTTGGAAAGACAGCGGACACAAGTGCTATTTCTTTCACGTCCACGCACAAATGCAACAAATACAGTGTGAAAAGTTTTGCCAACAAGGCACCACATAAGCTTGGTGAAAAAGTGTTAGGCTTGGCCCTTAGATGGTGTCAACCACTATCAGCCTATTTGTGGTGACACGTATTTGTTGCCATCTTTGCAGAATTGCGGGTTTCCTGCTGCGGCATTGGGGTTCGGGCCTCTGAGCATGTGTTCATTGCTTTGTTGACATGTAGAAGCAACTGGGCTAATCTTTGAGTTAAACGTATGACAGTTTTATGGCACTAGCAACTTCTGCTATTTCACTGAAAGGAAATTTCAGCTATAAAGTGTTTTGGAGGTAAAAAGGCACTTCAGAAATTATGAGTTTGAAAGTACGTCACAAATTTAAATTTGGTAATAAATTGCCATTGTCCAAAATAAGCTTTATTCTCAATTAGGCACAAAAAAAAAATGGATTAAAAACTCATTGAATTGACCCCATGCAAAGCTGTACCTAAATTGTAGACAATATTGTAGTCAACCACATGGCAAAGTGGCCAAGCCATATTATTATAGATTATTTAGTAGCTGAAAAACAATAATAAAGATATCTAAAAACAAACCTATATTTTATATAAGCCAAATGCATGAACTTGAGGTCTGCTTCAGAACAGTTTTCTCTGCTTTATTTATAGCTTAATCAAGTGGTAAAACTGCACGAGTTCATATTTGATGTAATAAGAAATGGGAAGTGAGCCCTGATCACTGCTTCACACCAAACCCTTGTGCTCGATGTGACGTCACTGACAGCTCTATATGTGTTTGATTTAATTATAATGAGCTCTGCTGTTGTGGTTGTTCTGCTGTGTGCCGAACATATGCTGAGAACACGTCAGTCAAGTGTAAAGGTCCCTGGGTAAACATTGTCTAAAATTAAAGAAGGTGTTTATCCGAGTTTAATTGGACGTCTGTCCCTGAGCAGAATCGAGGCATGAGGCAGTTCTGCTTATAAACTAGATTTAGCCTTTATTTGATTGTTAAAATACAAGGTCCTCCAAGGGCAGAATAAAACAAATCATTGTCATGCCACTGCAGACACATTCAGTGTTCAATGTCAAATTCCTTTTGACATTGTGTGTCCGTTTGATAACTCCTGACAATACAGTATCACATATCACATTAAAGTCAATACTGTTTCCCTACATAACTGTATCTGTGTTTCCAAACTATCTTGTCCCCCACATCCCAATGAATTAGTGCCCCTTAATTCCATATCATAACTATGTCCTTTCCATTATATTATCCTTTTTTTTTTTTAAAGGGGGGAATTAATGTCAGATCTTTTTTCCAATAGTATACAGATTTTAATTTTATATTGCCCAGCTCTGTTTAACACATTGTATTATACACTTTACCAAACCATTCCACAGATTTTGTTCCAAATTAGCACTGGATCTGCAACAACAATATTATACTGGATGTCATTATGATTAATATTTAAAAAACAAGAAGCAAAAATAATCAAACATTGTTTTCCCTGTTTACAAAAACTCAAGGTTATTAATATGATTTGTTAATTTAACCCATTGAATAATATAATTATAAAATTAAACACAAAATTAATATTTTTTCTTTATTTAGGTACATTTCACTCCTGATTGGGAGGCATTCCTCTAGCTGATGCAGAAGGCATTTAGTTACATTTATCTTGTTGCACATTGACAACCACTGCCAGCCAGTAAACACAAACCTGCAAAAACACATCTTAATCAAAATCTTACAGCTGTACTTAGCTGGTGACAGAACTTATTGTGAAAGGAAACACCATTGCTATCAACTGATTTTAGGGTTAGGGCTCAGGGCATACCTTATGAAAGATTACAAAAACAGTTGCAGTTTACTAATGAATCATGCACAAAAAGACGACAAAAAAACACGCATTAAGTAAGTAAAGGGTGCATTTTGATTTGATCTTGACTTGGCATTGAGTGTGCCGTTCCCCCTCTCTTTTCATGTCACAGACCCTCACAACAGCCCTGTCATGCCTTAATGCCAGGAATGTGTACGGTTTCTCTCCAACGACTTTGAAATCTCTTGTCTAAAGCTCAGGGTTGCACAATGCAGTTGCTCTGTGAACTGTGAGTAGTTTGTAGCACGTGTACTCACCATAAATGCATTTTGCTTTCATCTATGGGCATCACAGTTCAGGAACACGTGTTTAACCTTCTGGCATGTTTGTTTTACAACCTGTAGCTCATTTGTGCCGTTGTGCCATCCTTTATAATGTCTTTAGTTATTTTGACATGATAATATAATTCCATGTAAAGCACCAAGGCACAGGTATAATGCCCTATATGAGCATTGTAAAGCCAAAATATTGAAATGAAAATAATGCTTCATGTACTATTTCCAGTATATTGTAAAATACTTTTTCATGTCTCAGTTTACTATACAGCCATTTGCAGGTTGATTCCCCCTAAAACGCCATGTCTCTCAGGTGTATTCAAAACATTGCGGTTTCTTTTTAATCATCAACTAGCCAGCATAGCAGCACTGACTCAGCCAATGGCATGAGTTTGGGGTGGAGCTATATGTTTCCCTAACCAATGGCAGGCCTTGTAAAAAAAAAAAAAACCTGTTTGAAAACAGTTTAGTCGGTTTCATTTTAGAGGCACTGATTATGCACTTCTCTACTGAGATAATAACATTATTATATTACAAATTTATATTAGGTTATATTACATTTTATAATATTAAAACTGATACAATTAAAGCATGAATTCTCAAGCTTGTCTATGATTCGGGGTGGTGATGTTATCTCAGCTAAATATGATTGTGACAATTTAATTACAATTATTAATAGGTTCTATTATCATTCTCTCATACTTGACACCATCACACGTCAAAAATAAGTGTAAGCCATTTTCATCAAATAATAAGTGTTTCTACTTGAGGTTGATTGAATTTCTAACACCTCGTGTTCGCAATAGGTAGCAGTACAGATTTCTCTATGAAATCTTTGAGATTAGTATAGGCTTGTAGGTGCTCAGGGTGCTAAGTACTGTGCTAAATATGCCTTTTGTTGTTTACCGGTTTATGGTGTTTTCACACATTCTCTCTTCTTAAACGTTTAGTGTACCATAAAATGGTACCATCTAAAACAGATGTGGCTCAAAGAAAGTTCAGGGGTCACAAATGTGCTTTTTTCAGCAAACAACCCACAAGAATAGGAGAAATTGGTCAAGTTTTAAAAGAATATAAGCTAAGTTAAGCTTTTCAGTTAGCGTCAATGAAGAAAGATGCTTTTTAGGTCCAAGAAGCATATATCATCTACTAGATGGGACTGACTGAGTAACTGAAGTGTGCTGAGCATTCCTCTGGACAGCCTTTAAAAACTAGTGAAACCGAAGAGCCCTATGTGGGAAAGCTATCTCCTGTCATCAGACTGGTCTGCTTGGACCACAGAACCAAAGCACATGATTAGCATACAGTACAAATAAAACTAGACATCTACGAGATGGTGACCGAGAACGGTGGGCGCTAATAATAGAATGACACCACATGGTTTGATTTACAAATATGACTTGTACTATTTATTTTCATGTAGCATCACTATTTTGGTAAATATTTAGGTAAATTTTAGAACTTCTGTTATTAATTATGAAACATTTGTTTAGTACATACGTTTTTGTACAAATATTTTTTATTAAATATATCTTGCTTTTGCAACGTTGGGAACATTTCTAGAAATTTCCAAAACATTCTAGAATATTCCAGAACACTGTGGGACTAGGACTAGTCATAAAAGCTGAAAATAATTCACCGTACGTTTATGAAGTTTTGGATGACTCACTTTTGGTAACTGTTGTTAGCTCAGTATCATGCATGCACGGTGTAAATGTTATGCATGAGTAATAACAGATTAGCTTGTTTAGGTTGTCAACATATGTGAGTTTTCATGAGCACTGTTAGTTATACACAAATGTTATGTCATTTTCATATTGAGAAAGTATTTGTTTCGTATTCGTAATGTTTCAGAAAGAAACATTTAAAAATATAAGTGAAACAAAACTTGTACAAATTTTTCACAGTAAGAAAATAGCTTGTTGCAATCAAGAAACACGCTGTTTAAAATCAAATCAAATAAAAAGTTAATTATATTATTAGATAATGGCCATGTTATATGGACTTATCTTTGCATTTCAAGGTATTATATCATAAAAATATTTGCTAATAAAATCATTGACACCACTTTTTTTTTTTTTGGTTAATCACTAAACGGCACATTCAAGAGACACCTGTCTAAGCTTCTCTACATCAGTTATATACTGCCTCCACCGGTTTCTTCGTGATCATATATGGTGCACATTCACACATGTACAAGGCCCTAAATTCTCGGTTTATTAATTATCTTCCCTTCAAACCCTGACAAGTCATGGTTGATTTGTGGTGTATTAAGATACAGATCAACATACTATAATGTATGAGTAATCTTCGTTTTCCATATTAAGCGAGTATAAGGTTCATCCACATCTGAAACAGAGACGGGCCTGCTAGCAGGTTGCTCTGAGGTCTCATGGACTGGCCAGGTGCTCGGCGTATAAATTACCAGACAGGGCAGCCCCTAATGCAATGCCCAAATTTGCCAGCAGGTGTGCTGAAGGCAAGAAAACAGCAGGGGTCCATATATTTTACTACTCAACATTTGTAATTTTAGATGCTGACTGCTGCCGATGTTAATGGATAGCAATGCATGATATTCCTCATGGATTAACAGCGGTGTTCGGCTCTGATCACATGACCCGGCCCGCCTAAAGTGTGTACTTTTGTGACCGACATTTTGTTGACTTGCAGACAGTTCAAAATAGGTTACCTTTCGATCGCTGCCAAGACCGCAGTAGCCGGGTAGCCATTGTTCAGCAAGTTAGATAAATGAGGAGGATCGAAATACCTGGAATAATTACCCCATAATCCACTGGTGTTGACACCTAAAAGCTTTTTCTCATGGATGGTCACTGTTGGAAAGTAATTTATTTATTTATTTTTTTTCAATGGAAGTTTCTGTAGAATTATCTTCAATATATCATCTGTCCTTTACATTCATGAGTTAAGATTACAAGATAAATCTCCAGGCCATATTTTAACCTAAAAGGAAGGAAAAACAGACAAATACATGAAAAATTGATTTAGGATTTTAAGATCTTTTACATTGTGACCTTTTTGTTTTAATGACAAGCATGTTGTCCAATCAAATTCTCTTTAATATAATTTTAAATTGTTATATCTTTAAATAGGCTAAATGGTGGATGGCAAAAGCTACTAAGGTTTAGCTTGATGCTTATAAGTTGGAGCTTGAGTGTAATAGTAGTAATAGTATTAAAAATAAGATTTATTTTAAGCATTTTTTCAAATTAAAAGCTAATGCAAACACAAAACCATAGAATAGACCACACATACAGCCTCTGAGGGCTTCAAGATTAATTTAGAGGACACGGTGGCAACAGGCAAGCCATGTTTTACAGCAGCTTTACAGACTCTGTGACAGCTTGTCTTTCTCTTTGACTCCATATGATCTTCCTCGTAACACAAACCCACCCGGCCATGCCAAAAAAGCTACTCACCATATTAGTGACAAAATTAATAGATGAAGGGGTGTATGGATGATCTGAAAAGGAGTGGAAACATCATAAAACTAGTCAGCTTTGCCCATGAATATTAATTACTAGGTTTTTAATCGATTCGTTTTTTTTTTACTCGTATTGTTCACAAAGTAATATTAGTGTTTAGGTGTCTGTTAAGTCCACTGTGAAAGTTATTAACAAGGTTCTACATGAGGACTACAAAAACCACAATGATGGAAGTTTATGTGCTTGACGAAGTAGCATTAGCATAGTTTGTGTTTGTTTAGTCCACGTGTAAGCTGCTGACAGGGTTTTAAATAAGGACTACAAAAACATGTTTATGTGCTTGACAACCTCTGCGCAAAAGGTTCTACAACAAATATCACAAAAAGGCAAGTTTATGTCCTTGACAATTAGTATTAGCATAGTAGTGTTTGTTTCAGTCAGCTGTGTTAGTTAAGGTTCAATACGAGGACTACAAATACCATAAGAATGTAAGTTTGTGTTTGATAAATTAGCATTAACATAGTAGCATTAGTGTTATGTTTGTTCACTATGCAGTTAGTTAAGGTTACAGACTACAAATATCACAAGGATGCAGAGTGATGTATTTGACGAAGTAGCATCAGCATTAATGTTTGTGTTTTAGTCAGCTGTGCAAGTTAACTACATGAAGACTACAAATAACAAAAACGCGAGTTTGTGCTTGACAAATTAGCATTAGCTAGTAGCTTTAGTGTTTGTGTTTGTCCACTATGCAATTTGTTAACGAGTTTTACAAACAGATTAAATATAAAACAATGATGCAAGTTGATGTGTTTGAAGTAGTGTTAGCATAGTAGGTTTAATGTTTTGCAAGTTTGTGCTTGACAAATTAGCATTAGCATAGTAGCATTTGTGTTTTTTGGGGGGGTCCACTATGCAATTTAAGGTTCTACAGACTACAAATACCACAAAGACACACGTTGAAGTGCTTGACAAAGTAAGTATTGGTGTCTGTTTTGGCCAAATGTACAAGTTGTACACGAGGACTACAAATACCATTAAAAACGTCAGTTTATGCTCGTCAAATTAGCATTATCATAGAAGCATTACTGTTTGTGTTTTAGTCCACTATGCAAGTTATTAATAAGGTTCTACATACAAACTACAAGTGCCACAAGGACGCAAGTTGATGTGCTTTACGAAGTAGCATTAGCATAGTTTTAGTTTACTGTTGCTAACAAAATTCTACATAAGGACTACAAATACCACAAAAGCTATTCTAAAAACCTGTTGGAAATTCTTGGAGAATTAGCTTTCCAAATGGACATTGATTAAATGGCTCTGTTTCAAAATGATATATTTTTTAAATGTATTTTGAACTGTTCATTTTTTTTTTTTTTTTATGTATTTTTATTTTTGGAGGTGAAACACATTCATGTTTGAACAACGAAAGCCCAAATTTACATTCCTAAACTGTATTTCCTACAGGGTTCTACTGCAGTGTTTCCCAACAGCTTGTTTCTATGCCACGTCTCTTCTGACTCGATCTCAGTGGGCACCTGCCAAACATTGTTTGTTTCGTTTAGCGCGGTGGGGAAGCCAACCCTGTGCTTCTGGTGTCATTAGCTGAACTTGATAAGATGACAAAAAAAGCTAAAGTTTCCCTCTGGAGGCAGTCTGAGCGGATGACACAGGTGCAGGTTGGTGTTGATTGTCTGTGGGGTGGGACGTGTGAAGGTACGGGCTATTCATGTTCATTCGTGTTCATTCACAATGTAAATATCAGGCAGATGCATGAAGAGTGAGTCATGTAGACATTTTAAGGGTCGAGATGACTCATGTCCACCCACAGTCCTTCTTACATAAGACCCAAAACATCACACACATGAACAAGAACTCAGGTAGACCTGCTCTTTCTTTCAAACATCACAGTGATGAAGCAACAAACAAGTTACTGGGATGTTTGGTTTTTTTCAACTTGTATACTTTTTTTTTATAAAAGTTTCAACAAATTACTCGAATTTGGTGCTTTAACCACCAAAAACAAAAAGTAATGATGATTTTCAAAAACATTAAGGTAAAAACTATTTTGTCTTCGAATCAATGTCATGATATTTTAAAACACAACTGCTTTTGTACTTTTTAATTCTTATAAAAATAATGACTATGTACAAAATGTGTTTTATATGATCATCATAACCCAGCTGAAGTGAAGTCTCGTTGACCACTTCAAGATGATGGACGTGTTTGGAACGGTCGAATGTGGCATCTGCCTATACATATCTATGGCTCAAATTGTGTGGAAGCCCTTATATGGAGATGGTTTGGCCATGTTTTCTGCTAATTAGTACCCACACACACATACATGCTGTCTCAGTTGTTTATAAATATACATATTTATCAACAGAAGAACAAGGATAAGAACAAATGAATGTGTTTATATGCACCTAATGTTAATCTTTATGCATGAAAATCACACTTTAAGAGAGAGTTCACCCAAAAATGAAAATTCTGTCATTAATTACTCACCCTTATATCGTTCCAAACCCTTTTAAGATATTTTTGATGAAATCGGAGAACTCTGACTCCATAGACAGCAACACAACTGACAATTTCAAGGTGGTATTCTTGTGAATACGCTTCGAAGATTGACACGGAAGAGAAGAATTGTTGAATAAAATCTTTATTTTTGTTTTCTTTGTGTGCAAAAAGTATTCTTCATAAAATTTCGGTTCAACCACTGTTATTACATGATGTCCTTACTACCTTTCTATGCCTTGACGTATCCATGATGTCTATGGAGGGTCACAAAACTCTCGGATTTCATCAAAAATATCTTCATTTGTTTTCTGAAGATAAACGAAGGTCTTACGGGTTTGGAACGACATTAAGGTGTGCAATGACAGAATTTGAAATCAGTTGTACACAATTTAGCCAACTTAACAAGGCAATAATTTTATTAGAAATGCCGCTAACCTGACATTGTTGATTACCTTTATAAGTTGTGCACTCATTTGCTTGTTAAATCACTGGCCCAATGTGGTCAGTGGAACAAACAGGCCGTCACTGCTCTATTCTCAGCTGCTGCTATCAGTACAGCTCATGGTTATCTCATAAGAGCTTTTACAGAGACAGGGACAGACGGTCTAATGGAGGGAGGACGTGTGTCTAAGAGAGGGTGTCTAGTTTCATTAGACTTGTGTTGCCTGCCTGTGTCCTTCACTGATAAATGGAAGAATCTATGTCTTCTCAATTTTGTGGATGACGACAATGATGTGTGTGAATGAGACCGAATCTGCGTGTGTGATATTCAAAAGTGTATTAATAACATCTCATAACCCCAGGTGGCCAGAGCGCAGTGAGGTCTGCAGTCAACAGCTGCAACCTCTCATCAAATGATCTTGCCTAATCAATGGGCACAGTGGGGAGGAAGTGATGTCAGGGCCTCTTGTAATGGCCGGTAGTAATTAAATGGCTGCAAATGGGCCCCAGATGCAAGGTTAGTGTCACCCCTGACTGTGATGCTAAATTCAATTTATTTGTTGCGCACAAGGGATGAAGGTTTGATAGCATGCTGGTATATACGTAATAACATCATATGCTGGCAAAAAGCATCTTTCAACACTGGTGGCCGTTTAAAAGAAACTATTTAGCAGTTAAATGTTGCTATGTGTGCGATGCAGTGAACCACACTGGAGAAAACCAGGGATGTCTTTAAAAAAGGTTTTAGATTTTTGTAGAATGTTCTGTTTTATATCAAATCTAAAACTGGATAAATATATACTTTTTCTACATCTTTCTACACTCATGGCTAGTCCAAAGTAGATACTTAGCAATTAACCGTAGCTACATGTGTGATGCAGTAAAGTACACTGGGATGTCATTATTTGTAAAAAATAAAAATAATATATCAATTTAGATTTTTGCAATGTTCTATATTATTTAGAATCTAAAAAAAAATATATATTAAATTTTTTTCTATTATTTTCTCTTTAGATATCTAAGCAAATGTTTGTGTGTGTCACTGTGGTATGATTCAGATGTGGCTGTTACTGGACTGAAGCAGGCAGCCTGCCAAACAGTGATTTTATTTTCGGCTTTACTGCAGTGCTAACTTTATTCTAAAAGAGCTCATTGTGCATGTGTGAACTTCATCTGCAATATGCTTTAAAACATCATAAAAGCGTTTCATGAGCTAAAACTTTTAGAAACTATTTTTTTATTATTATTATTATTTATTTATTTTTTTTGCAAGCGCAATGACTCCACAAATTTGGATGCTTCTGTCCCCAAACCGGGATCAATCCCGGAATTAATCCCGGGATGTGTTTGCTTTCACACAGAAGGCACTCCGGCAATTTTCCGGGTGCAGTGTGAAAGAGATTTAAGATCTAAAGGTTTAAGGTTTAAAAATCTGTCGTTAAGGGAATTTGACCTTAAACTGCTAACTGTCACCCGTCCCCTCTGTGCGACGCCTAAATTTACTTCACTATTTTACAATTAAATCCTAATCTAATCATGACAAACTATATATCGTTGGAAAGGTCTAAGAATCCTAAATAGATATTTTTCCACCTTTTTTGTTAAAAAATGATGTAGGAAAATTAATAGATTAATTTATGACGAGTGCACCTGAAAAATCTACATCATAACAGGAGTTCTGACCTTTGTCACAGTCTTCTTAGTTGCCTTTCACGCTTTAGAAATCATAAGAAATTATATATCAGTTGAAAACTTAAAATCTCAAAATTTATCCTTTGAAACCCATTTTAAAATCAGACATTGCATTACCATGGAAATGGTACATAAAAATCATGTTACAAAATGTTTTCGTTCATGAATTATAGAAATTTAAATTTGAATAGTGCTCTATAACAGATGTCCCCAACCACCGGGTCGCGACCCACTACCGGGTCGTGGAAGAATTCCTACCGGGTCGCGAGAACGTTCGGGGGAAAATGTGTATAGATATGATGCTCTGTTATTTATTGTGCGTAAATGATTTTTCGAATTATTCTGTATTTTCGTTGTATGCGATTGATATCGAGTAGCAATTTGATGATTTCATGTTAAGTTAGTAAATAAAAGATTGCTCTGATCTGTCATATAGGCTATTAGGGCTTAAACGTGTCGCAGTTGATCAAATCGGAATGCCGCGCTGTCTGAAACACGTCTCTATGCTTGTGCGCGCTTCGGGTGTGTGCCAGCACCGATTTGATTCCTCTTTCATGTATCCCTGCATTTAAGATACATATGCATTTATAGTTGCAGTTACGTCGCAATACTGGAAATATTTATGTTTTAAACCATGAAGGCGAGCCAATGGATATCACAACAGCAACGTGCAAACTTTGTGCAATAGTTATGCCGGTGAACATTTTTCAAAATATCTTTCTGCAGAGGTAATTATCTCCTAAAGTATATCCTTGATAATATGAAGTCTTTCTACACTGGCACAAACTCCCTCCAGCTGCTTACAGCTGTGGCCTCTTTTTGCCACAAATCATGTGAATTCATATGAATTACCCACCTCGTAAAATATGTACAAATTGCCGTGAGATTGGGTTGGCATTTTACTTGACTAAAATCAGTTAAATAATTATAATACACTGGAAGAAGGTAAATCCTACAAATTAAAGTAGCAAAGTGAGTAATTAACACAGACCAGGAGTGTCGAACTTAGCTCCTGGAGGGCCACAGTTTGACAGAGTTTAGTTCCAACTCTGCTATAAGACAAAACTGTAGTTTTCAAATAACCCTGAAGAACTTGATTAGCTGGAACAGGTGCATTTAATGAAGGTTGAAGGTTATGCCTCCGATCCCCCCGTGGCTACAACATATCAGAACTTAACGCCTCAGCCCATGTCACGGGCCAGGGAAGGATGCTGCTGGGCAACAGGGCCCAAAGCAACCCCCCCACTTGCTCTGTATGTAAATTAATTAATTTAAAAAAAATTGTCATGTATATGTCTCAGCTACTTTGTGATGCATTAAAACAGTGGGACGTATGGTGCAGCCTATAGGCCAGAGACCCAGCCCACCCACACGGCACACCTACCCTGTATACATGCATATATATATATATATATATATATATATATATATATATATTTTCCCATCGCCATGCACAGGTTCGTAACAGGTGTGTGTGTATTTCAGTTGATATGTGATGCATTAAAAAAAAAAAGTGAGGCATGCAAGTAAGAACCCACCCACCCGTATTGCAACTCCACCATACCAAATACAGACCTGGATGTCATAGCCTACTGGGGACTGGAGGCCAAACAAAAAAGATGATGAAGAAGAAGAAGAGGAGGAAAGAAAAAAAATCTTATCGATGTTGTCCTCCACCCCTTCCCAAAACTCAAAGATTAATATTCAAATTAAGTTCAAATAGTAGTTTAGGTGGGGATGTGTTGTTGTGATTGGTCTCAGACAGAAGGTCAACAGATTTATGACTGCTGGAGGGTAATGAGAGCTGACCAGAAGAGGTGTAATTCTACTGTATTATGAGATGAACAGGATAGATTTTCCATTGAGATATAATCAATTAGTAGGTTTTTCCAGGATGCAATATGTATGGATTTTTTTGATTTCCAGTTCATGAGGATAGTTTTCTTGGCGATAGCTAGGGCTACCAGGAGTAACTGACTGTTTGTATTGTCTAAATTGATTATAGATATATCGCCTAGTAAACAAACTGATGGAGAATTTGGGATGTGACATCCCATAGTGACGGATAATGATTCAGTGACTTTTTCCCAAAAATGTATAATTGGGGTACAATACCAAAGGGCTTTATATTTCCTGCTGTCTGTGCAAATGCAACCAGGAAAGCGGCCCAGAGGGAGAAATTGGTTCTCTAGGAACCACCCTGCTGGCTAGTTCCTAGAACCACATGGTGCGAAAGCGCCTATATAGCGTTTAGTCCTTCATATTTACAAATTTGCAAGTCGTAATTACGGTGTCATGTGCATTCAAATTACTTTGATTAGAGCAATGGTGATGTACCTTTTTCTACATAAAATTCAGCAACAATAAAATGATGAATAAAGAATGTGCATGCGCTGTGTTTTTGCTTTTTTTCAGTTCATGAAGGAGCTGTAAATTTAATTATTTTCAATGTCATAATTGTACAGTACTATGGTATTTTTTACAAACCCCCAGATACTTAAAAAAAATCCCAAGTTTCCCACTTGTAATTACGATGTTGTGGTGCTGTTCATGTGCAATGAACTTGTAAATAAGTTTTCCGACATGACTTGAACACGCCATTTGATTAGAGTTTGAACTCAACTGCAGAAAGGTAGATCTCTAGGAGCAGAAGTCCTCATTTATTTCACTCTGGAAATCTTGTGCATTTGAGCTCAAAAGATATGCAAACTTTGAATATCTTTCTGAGGGCGAGTGTGCGTGTGTAAGTGCATATGGGCAGGCATAGATTTCCATGTGAGGACAGAGATGGGTGGATGAGGCACTGGATCCGGATTGGCAGGGGAGGACATATTTCTAGATAGTTCTTCACAGCGATTGGCTGAGGAAGGCGGTATCGCTGGGGAGTGACAGGGCGTGATTGGCATCCACAGGCTGATGGTGCTGACAGATGGTAAAATGCTAAGCAAGCTCTGGACAGATCCACTCACAGAGTGGTGGTAGTTGGGGCGGACAGGGGGCGTAGTGTGGGCAAAGAATGCTGGAATGGATGGCTCGAGAATGTTGCCCTAAACTTGGATAAAATCTGCTTATGTTTGGAAACATCTCCCTTTTTAAATACAGAGATGAAAATGTTCTCTTGTGTTAACTTGATTGCAATGAGCTGCATTTCAAAACTGGTTAGCCTGCAAATCGGCCAATTAATCTATTTTGGTTCTGCCTAGTCAACAAGAAAATTTACACCCTGCCTTAGGGACCTCCTTTAAAGGAATAGTTCTACCAACAATTGAGATTATTTATTAATATTTGAAAAAGTCATGTGGTGCAACCAAGATTTATAGAGTCTGAGACCCTCATGACTGTGTCAAGGTCAGTAAATCTCTTCAAATATCAAGATAGTTTGACCTTTTTATGACAAGGCAAAGCTGGTCCAGGTTGTAAAATGTCATGTGATGTGACTTTCCTAAAAACATAATGATATTTTGGAAGTTTAAAAATATATATTTTTAAACTTTTTGGAAATAATGATTACAATGTGTATTCCCACGTGTGATTGATTGGTTAGGGTATCTGCCGGATTTTTTAAATTAAATTTAAGACCTCTTGAAATTTTAATTAAGACTTTTGTACCATATAAGATTTTTATGGCCTTAAATCAGATACAAACTTCTTGGGGTTGCCGTAGTGATGAAGGTTGAAATGGCATGTGTGCCCTTCTTTGCCTCCACTGTGCGATTGTGCTGTTGTTATTTAATGTGCCGAGTAACGTAATTCCGCGTCTATTACCTGCGCAGATATTAACAGTGCAACTTGGTTGTAGGTTGCCAGGTTGAGGTCACAAATGGCTTGAAATTTGTATGATGTGTCAATCGTGTGAGTAGGATGTTTCTCATACAAGATCTGGAAAATGGACAACCTTGGAATAATATATTGATATGATTATTCATATAACGAGGTTTGGGCCATACAAATTATGGACGTTTCCCAGGAGAAATAACAAAACAAGAGGGGCGGTAGATAGATGAGAAATACGGGAAACTCCCAGAAAAAAAGTGTTGACGTGCACTAATTACATAAAATGTATATAAATATAATTTTTCACTTTTTATTTCCCAATAATGTTGTATAAGTTGATATTTAAATGCTTTGTTTCATGATCTAAGCTCTCTAGTTTTTATTTTGGTGGGCAAAACATATGTGCAGTGCAATACAATGATGATTGAGAGATGAACAAATAAACATACCTCATAAGCCTGATGATCTTTAATATGATTTTTCTAAAAAAAAAATTATGTATAGATAATCAAGTAAACTGAAGTTGCTTCGGCGTGCAATGATCTGATTGACTTGAAATTATAGGAGGTATATAGTAACAAACACATCAATTGGTTAAGAGATCAAGTAGTATAATAAATTATTTTTTCTTTTTATAATCTGATCTCAAAAATGGAAGTGTGCTTAATGAGTACGTGAGCTTAATAGGTACGTTTACCCTACATCAGGTTTTTCAACAACGTTCTGATCATATTGATAATTTAGAAGTCTGTTCCAGATGTGGTCATGATGTCGCTTTTGTTCTTTTAAATATTTTTTAGGAGATGGTGGAAGTGCACATAACGGAAGCCTATCCTTCCACTGTTTGAAGTTTTTTTTTCGGTGCATACTGGACTTTAGACAGCGTGGAACAGATTGAAGGCCGTCTGTGTTGGCCTGAGTGTGTGAATGTTGAATTTAGTCCACATTATGATGTGCTGAGCTGGCTGGACTTAGAATACTTATAGGCTGGTGGTCCCAGAGCCAAACGCTCTGCAATCATCTGCCCTCTGCCCTCAACACGTGTTGTGACATGTACTGTCAGCAACCTGCAGGTAGGTGGGCGTCTTTTTCCTGTGGCTGTCAGCACAGGGGTTAGAGCCAGATCTCCACTGACCAATCACACCGGTGTAGTGTGTCCAAGAACACTCAGACAGAAGGAACATTGGACCTACTGTTAGGAACTCTGTTCCAAAACCTAGCGAGTGGCCCCGGCGCCTATATAGGCAGCATCCTGAAATGGAACCTAGCGAGTGACCGATTTGTAACGCTTTATATATGCAGCAGCTCTGCACGCCTCAAGTTGCATTCTCGCAACTTATTTCAGTGGATGCTAGCATGTTGCTAAGTTGAACAACATAGGGCCATATTATTTCCACGAGATGGAAAATGTGGATGGAATCACAAAATCCAATGTGGAATATCACTGCAAAATTTGGATGAATAAATCAAAAGTATTTAGGCCGTATTTACATTACATGGGCCAATTCCAATTTTTCCACAAACATGTAAGCAGAAAAAAAAACATGGATTCCAATATTCTCAGATCGGTTTCAGACTTCATTCATATGTGGAAATAAATATATGAATCAGATATGTGCATGCCATGTAAGCAGACAGATCGGATATTCTCCTGTCAATGAGTCCTACATCACTGGAAAAGCAACTGTGGCAAATGAGATCAGCTCAGGTGGGCGCTACACATTGTTGTGATTTCAATGGAGGGGAATCCCACAGAATGCAATAATGGAGGGGAAAATGTGACTGGGCTAATCTGAGAATAGTTCTGAATAGCAGTTGGGCTGGTTTTGTTTCACAGACCTGGCAACCCTGTTAGTGCACCAAGTGTATAATGTAAATGCAAATATGGGTCACTTTTAAAAGTTGTAAGCTTGAGATATGGAGTAGTGTCTATGAATATAAAGTACTAAAAATCTGTTAATTTAAGTATGGAGTCTGCATGTTCTGCACATCTATATTCACCATTTCATTTGATAAGGATAAGAATAACAAAAGAGACACACAGAAACTCAAAGATATTCATTAGAACCCATCAGAAGAGTTTGGTTTAATTTGAAGAAAATATGATATGTACATTTTATTATTGTATAGTAGAATATACTTCTTGAAGTATATTACACAATTACACAATTTTTCATTATTACACAATCCAGCCCCACCCCCAAAATGATGGGAATTGTTCAAATTTCTTTTGATTGTACAGTATCTCACAGAAGTGAGTACACCCCTCACATTTTTGTAAATATTTTATCATATCTTTTCATGTGACAACACTGAAGAAATGACACTTTGCTACAATGTAAAGTAGTGAGTGTACAGCTTGTATAACAGTGTACATTTGCTGTCCCCTCAAAATAACTCAACACACAGCCATTAATGTCTAAACCGCTGGCCACAAAAGTGAGTACACCCCTAAGTGAAAATGTCCAAATTGGGCCCAAAGTGTCAATATTTTGTGTGGCCACCATTATTTTTCCAGCACTGCCTTAACCCTCTTGGGCATGGAGTTCAGCAGAGCTTCACAGGTTGCCACTGGAGTCCTCTTCCACTCCTCCATGACGACATCACGGAGCTGGTGGATGTTAGAGACCTTGCGCTCCTCCACCTTCCGTTTGAGGATGCCCCACAGATGCTCAATAGTGTTTAGGTCTGGAGACATGCTTGACCAGTCCATCACCTTTACCCTCAGCTTCTTTAGATATAAAATATATATATTTTACTCAGTATTTATATCATGCTGAACAATGATTTGATACATATTTTCTCATGAGATCAGGCTGATTTTGTATCACAACCAGAGTTTCTTGTCCAAAGGTCGAAAGCGTGTAACTCTGAGTATTTAGTAGGCACTAAACCAGTCTTAAAGTTTTATTTCTATGTTGAGGCAATGACAGTTTTTAGGCTGCTTACTTTGTGCGAACATTGTAACACCAGTCATCACCTTTGACGCACAATTATATCACATCTACATTTGTAATTTATATTTATAGCTGCTTGGTTTCATTACAGAATCAGGATTCATATGTTTGACACAATGCCCTATTTGATCACGCATGCTTTGTTCCTTTAGAAGTGCTTGTAAAAGTCACCATGTGGTATGACTAAATGTGGACGTTTTAAAAAGCTCTCAGGGGAATGTGATGTGATGGTTGTGACGTTACTACAGCACATGAATCACATTCCAGAAGCCTGCGATGGTACGCTGTTGCCTCTTGGACTAGTCTGTGGTTTGGGTCACACCAGAACAACATAAATCTTCTCAATGGTGTTTGGCTCAGACACTCCCCACAACCCCGACTGGCCAATCCGCACTGACTCTAATGACTTGGCCAAGTGGCATAGGTTGCGTTTGCTGAAAGGTTGTTGATGTCGGCGTGATTTATTGGAAGCTGGTTCGAAATTATATGCGTGCTTCACATTTCTGCTTTCTAAATTTTGATTTTATGCTATAGTGTATATGTGTTTATAGTGTCACCTCTATGATGTTTATGAAGCGGACAGTTGCGTTTCTAAAATCTGATTGGTTGAATCATACATCAATTGAAATTTAGTTGACTTGGGACATTGATATTCTCTACACCTTAAGTTGAGAAAGTTTAGAGAGTACAGACTATAAAATATATATATATATATATATTTTATTAGTAAAGAATATAGGAGTATTGAAAACAAGTTTTGAAGATGATTGGAGATACTTCAAAATGTCACATTTAATGTTACCCCTTCTTTGCCCTTCAGTTAAAATAGTGGAAGTCCTACACTTTTTTTTCTCTCATTGTACTCAACTTATGGAAAAAAGTATCAATTCAAGAAATTAAAGTTGGTCTGTTAAACATAATACAAGTTCCATAAAGTAAAAAATAATGTATTTTGTTTTGAAAATACATTCTTATTTAAATGGCAGATAAAACACCCGAGTGGTGACTTTAAACTGCACAACTTTTATATTAAGATATAATCAAGCTATATCAGGTTTCATTAACTAAAACTATATATTGTTAACTGAAACAAAAAAATTATATTAGATGAAATGGAAATTAGACAAGTTTAGGGTGTTCACACAAACACACAAAATAAACAGGAAATAAAGTCTAAAACAATCGAAAAATAAATAAAACCTGAACAAAATGACCAAAACTTAAACCAAAAATAAAATGAAAATATAAAAATAATAGAAATACATTTTCTGTTTTGATAGTTCAATCAACCTTTAAAACAGAACAGACAAACTGAAAGTTGTATGTTTTTCTAAAAGGTATTTTTTTAAGGTAACACCACACCGCTTGTGCTACAGATGCCTCAAAAATGACACCTCAAAGCAAGGAGAGATGTGCTGTTAGTGTTCTGTGCAAACAGATTTGTGATTTTAGCTATGAAAAAGATGAGCCAGAAGTCAGTTGAGGTGTGATATTTCTGTGTGGAGCATGACATTTTCTGAAGCAGCAGATTTATCTTTCAGTACACACTGCCCTCATTAGGCCGCATGTGGATTATAGTACACAATTAATATCTGGGATGCTTTGGTGACGGTCAGAAATCTGTCAGCACCATCTAGTGGATTTGCTGTTTTATCTGCTGATGGCAAAGAATGAAATCAGTCAGTTGAAATGACAGTTTGTCAGGGATCAACTTAAACCTTGATGAATCACTCTAATTATATTACATCTTCATCTCATTTAGTTCATTTATGTTGTGACTTTTCATTACATTTCATTAATATTACATTTTATTAATAATATATTGCATTGCATTACAATGTTTTTGTACTTTCCATTTGTTTATATTGTTTCTGTTGCATTTGTTTCACTTTATTAAGATTACTACTACTATTTTTTTAATTGTTTATACATTTTATTTTGAATGTAATTTCCTTTATCTATCTATCTATCTATCTATCTATCTATAACATTTAATAACATTTTATTACTGATATAGCATTTTGATAATATACATTACATTTTTATGCACTTTATACTGTTTGTTTCTTATTTTCTAACTTAGTTTTGACTCATTTTGATTAGTTTTCCTTTATTTATTTAACCTGTGTATCAAAGTAGAGAGCTGGACTTGTAACCCGAAGGTCATGGGTTCGAGTCTCGGGTCCGGCAGGGATTGTAGGTGGGGGGAGTGAATCCACCCTCAATACCACGACTGAGGTGAGACCCTTGAGCAAGGCACCGAACCCTCGACTGCTCCCCGGGCGCCGCAGCATTGGCTGCCCACTGCTCCGGGTGTATGTTCACTACTGGTGTATGTTCACTACTGGTGTATGTTCACTACTGGTGTATGTTCACTACTGGTGTATGTTCACTACTGGTGTATGTTCACTACTGGTGTATACTTGAATGGGTTAAATGCAGAGCACAAATTCAGAGTATAGGTCACCATACTTGGCCACACACCACTTGACTTTCCCTTTCAAAGCAGTACAGTTTCACTTCTCTAATCATTACATGTTTTTGGTTTACCTCTCTTTTGTTTTGGCATCAAAGTAAAGGTCTAGTTTTACAGCAGTCGCGCTGTACCAGTCAGAGGGTTTTGACTGAGTGTCCTGTGGCCCTGTGTGGCTAAAAAAGGGGAAAGAATCTGAAATGCTGGTTGTTGTGTCGTTCGGTCTGAATGCCAACAGATGGCTGGCTGTAAATCTGTCACATTGGCACCTCGCTGGGAATTGGATGCTGGGACACTTGTGTACAAAGGCCTGTTTAAGGTGGGCCGTGAAGAGCACTACAAAACTACTGCCTAAAATTATAGTTGATTAAGAAATAAATGGTCGCCAGATAATCAACATATTTTTTAAACAAGATTACAAGTAAATAAAAAAAACTTGTAGTTTTAAGAAAGTGTTTAGTTGTCTCATTAATGCTATATTTTATCTAATTATTAACAAACAGTGAGTAACAAACTTTAAATAATTAGGGCCCAAGCCAGTAAGGCGCAGGGCCCTATTGTTCTTCTAAGGATTATTATTAGGGCCCAAGCCAGTAAGGCGCAGGGCCCTATTGTTCTTCTAAGGATTATTATTATTAGGGCCCAAGCCAGTAAGGCGCAGGGCCCTATTGTTCCCCTAAGGATTATTATTTTTTTAGGGCCCAAGCCAGTAAGGCGCAGGGCCCTATTGTTCCCCTAAGGATTATTATTTTTTTTTTTTTTTTTTTTTTTTTTTTTTATTATTTTTTATTTCGACTATCCGGGTACTTTTGGGGGCCTTAACGTGCCCGAAAACTCTTGAAAATTGGCACACACATTGGAACCTGCGGCCATTAGGACGCCGCTGAGGCTGGGACCCGGGCGTGGCACAGGGGCTCTACGGCGCCCCCTGCAAAATTGTCAGAAAGCTTGATGTATAGCTCACACATACTTGCACGTATTCATATGAAACTCGGTACACATATAGAACTCATTGAGCTGAACAACTTCCGTGCAGCATGTTTTAGGCTCCGCCCAACAGGAAGTCGGCTATTCAGGGCTGTTTAAAAAGCGCATGCTCTGGAATTTGATATACTCCTCTGAGGATTTCCATACGATTGCCACCAAACTCGGTGAACATGATCTCAAGACATTGGGGACGCTAAATTGCGAAGATATTTTTGATATGTCGAACGGTTTGCCCGTGGCGAGGCGATGAAGTTATGGCGAAAAATGAGACCCAGGAAATGCGTAATAACGTCCACATACATTGTATGATGCAGATCAAACTTCAGTGATTTGTTCGTTGTATGATGCCGATCGGATAGATGTGACTATTATGACTGAAAGTTATAGCGCCACCAACTGGCTGCAGGAAGTGTGTCGTTTTCAAAATGCTTTGAATTCAGCATCTTATTTTTACTCGATTTGCTTCAAACTTCACCAGAATAATGTCAAAACACGGCCGATGTAAAACTGTGAAGGGAATATTGATATCTAAACTTATGTTGCCATGGCAACGTGTCAAAGTTGAAAATTCGTTTCTGGTGATTTTGAGGCAGATAACATGTTTAGAATGTCATGAAACTCAACACACATATGAGTATTAATGATAGTTAGACACTGGAAAAAGCTCATAAACGGGCGTGGAAGAGGCACTCTATAGCGCCACCTTTTGTCAAAAATGGGGGGGTTAGTTTTAGCTACAGACACCAAACTCGGTACATAAATTGTTCTTATTAAGCCGGACAACTTTCTAATTTACAGTCATTAGCTACGACCAACAGGAAGTCGGCTATATTTATTTTAAAGTGTTTTTTTTTTTAAAACAGGCTGTAAACAAATTCATACTCCTCCAAACAGAAACACGTAAATCACACCAAACATTTTTTCTCATGATGCCAAAATACTGAAGATGCTAAATTGCGGACGGATTTAGGATATCTTGAACGATGATTTAATGGCAATTTATTAAAGTTACTGTAAAAAATAGATTATTTTTTTTTTTTATCTTTTAAGAGCAGCTTCCAAACACTTCATAAAAAATTACATGCACATAACAATACAGTCTGAGGATATGTGATTAATTTCATGAATTTACAATACACTATGGAGAGCAGAAAATTAAAAAACTATCAGAGAGTTATTAAACTGCTGAGTGAGAGCTCCTGCCAGTCTGCCTCTGAGTGAGGGGTGGGGTGGGGTGGGCTGTCAGTGACTGTGTGGATTGAGGCAGTGGGTGAGAGAGAGAAAGAGAGAGAGAGGGTCTGTTTTTTAAAATCTTTAAAAAATGCTTATAAATCATTAAAGATTTTGATAACACTTTATAATAAGGTCTCAATTTTTAACATTAGGAAATGCATTAATTAACGTGAACTAACAATGAAAAATATATTTTTACAGCATGTTAATACTTCCATGATAGTATGAACTAACAAAGAAATTTTTTTTTAAAGCATTTATTAATCTTTTTAATGTTAGAAAAATAGTCATGTTCAAAAGATAAACTTTAAAATGTAATAATATATAAACACATTTTGGAATTAATATTGATCAACATTAAATGGTATATAATTATTAATGATTATATATATAATGATAGCTACAGACACCAAACTCGGTACATAAATTGTTCTTATTAATCCGGACAACTTTCTAATTTACAGTCATTAGCTACGACCAACAGGAAGTCTGCTATATTTATTTTAATGTGGATTTTTTTTTTAAACAGGCTGTAAACAAATTCATACTCCTTCAAGCAGAAACACAGAAATCACACCAAACATTTTTTCTCATGATGCCAAAATACTGAAGATGCTAAATTGCGGACGGATTTAGGATATCTTGAACGGTGTTTTAATGGCAATTTATTAAAGTTACAGAAAAAAGAGAAAACTTTTTTTTTTTATCTTTTAAGAGCAGCTTCCAAACACTTCATAAAAAATTACATACACAGAACAAGACAGTCTGAGATATGTGATTAATTTAATGAATTTACAATACACTATGGAGAGGAGAAAATTTAAAAACTATCAGAGATCTCCTGTCACTGCTTCTAATGTTTGCGGTGGGTGACTGGATGGGTGACTGACTGTGTGAGTTCAGTGAGTGTGGAGGGGGAGAGAGAGAGGGAGAGAGAGAGAGGGTCTGTTTAAACGTCTCAAGAAAATCCTTAAAAAATGCTTCTAAAGCATTAAAGGTTTTGATAACACTTTCTAATTAAGTCTCATTTGTTAACAGTAGGGAATGCATTAATTAACATGAACTAACAATGAAAAATATATTTTTTACAGCATGTTAATTCTTCATTGATAGTATGAACTTACAATGAACTAACAATGAACAAAATATTTGTAATATTAGAAAAATAGTCATGTTCAAAAGATAAAACATTAAAATGTAATAATATATTAACACATTTTGGAATTGATTTTGATAAACATTAAATGGTATATATTTATTAATGATGTAAATTAACAACAGTTAAATAATATTGTTTTTTAACATTGGTTAATTCACAAATAACATTAAATATTAACAATATATTTTTTACTTTATTCATTTGTGTTAGAAAAAATTATTAATGTTAGTTAATGGAAAAATAAATAATTAAAAAATGCTTATAAATCATTAAAACCTTTGGTAACTATAATAATTTCTCATTTGTTAGCATTAATAAATGCATTAACTAACATCAACTACCAATGAAAAATATATTTTCATAGAATTTAAAGTTTTATATGTTGTTCTGTGTGTGTGTGTTTCACAGAGTTGATGGTTTGGATTAACCCTTTAATTGCCGTATCCCTTAAAACCAAACTGCCAGAGGGTTACTGTGATGCTTGTGCTCGCTGGGCACCGTTTTATCGATGCCACCGGGGTGGCGTATGCTGACGGCTTGGGCCCGTCATCGCTGCTTGCAGCTATATTTTTTTTTTTTTTTTTTTTTTTTTTTTTTTTTTTATTATTTTTTATTTCGACTATCCGGGTACTTTTGGGGGCCTTAAGGTGCCCGAAAACTCTTGAAAATTGGCACACACATTGGAACCTGCGGCCATTAGGACGCCGCTGAGGCTGGGACCCGGGCGTGGCACAGGGGCTCTACGGCGCCCCCTGCAAAATTGTCAGAAAGCTTGATGTATAGCTCACACATACTTGCACGTATTCATATGAAACTCGGTACACATATAGAACTCATTGAGCTGAACAACTTTCACGCAGCATGTCTTAGGCTCCGCCCAACAGGAAGTCGGCTATTCAGGGCTGTTTAAAAAGCGCATGCTCTGGAATTTGATATACTCCTCTGAGGATTTCCATACGATTGCCACCAAACTCGGTGAACATGATCTCAAGACATTGGGGACGCTAAATTGCGAAGATATTTTTGATATGTCGAACGGTTTGCCCGTGGCGAGGCGATGAAGTTATGGCGAAAAATGAGACCCAGGAAATGCGTAATAACGTCCACATACATTGTATGATGCAGATCAAACTTCAGTGATTTGTTCGTTGTATGATGCCGATCGGATAGATGTGACTATTATGACTGAAAGTTATAGCGCCACCAACTGGCTGCAGGAAGTGTGTCGTTTTCAAAATGCTTTGAATTCAGCATCTTATTTTTACTCGATTTGCTTCAAACTTCACCAGAATAATGTCAAAACACGGCCGATGTAAAACTGTGAAGGGAATATTGATATCTAAAATTATGTTACCATGGCAACGTGTCAAAGTTGAAAATTCGTTTCTGGTGATTTTGAGGCAGATAACATGTTTAGAATGTCATGAAACTCAACACACATATGAGTATTAATGATAGTTAGACACTGGAAAAAGCTCATAAACAGGCGTGGAAGAGGCACTCTATAGCGCCACCTTTTGTCAAAAATGGGGGGGTTAGTTTTAGCTACAGACACCAAACTCGGTACATAAATTGTTCTTATTAATCCGGACAACTTTCTAATTTACAGTCATTAGCTACGACCAACAGGAAGTCGGCTATATTTATTTTAATGTGGGTTTTTAAAAAAAACGGGCTGTAAACAAATTAATACTCCTTCAAGCAGAAACACGGAAATCACACGAAACATTTTTTATCATGATGCCAAAATACTGACGATGCTAAATTGCGGACGGATTTAGGATATCTTGAACGATGATTTAATGGCAATTTATTAAAGTTACAGTAAAAAAGATAATTTTTATTTTTTTTTATCTTTTAAGAGCAGCTTCCAAACACTTCATAAAAAATTACATACACAGAACAATACAGTCTGAGGATATGTGATTAATTTCATGAATTTACAATACACTATGCTTAGGAGAAAATTTAAAAACTATCAGAGAGTTGATATAATGCTTCTGAGTGAGAGATCCCTGCCAGCCTGCATCTGAGTGAGGGGTGGGGGTGGGGTGGGGTGTGAGTGACTGTGAGTGACTGTGTGGATTGAGCCAGTGGGTGAGAGAGAGAGAGAGAGAGAGAGGTTCTGTTTTTTTAAAATCTTTAAAAAATGCTTATAAATCATTAAAGATTTTGATAACACTTTATAATAAGGTCTCAATTCTTAACATTAGGAAATGCATTAATTAACGTGAACTAACAATGAAAAATATATTTTTACAGCATGTTAATTCTTCCAGGATAGTATGAACTAACAAAGAACTTTTTTTTTAAAGCATTTATTAATCTTTTTAATGTTAGAAAAATAATCATGTTCAAAAGATTAACTTTAAAATGTAATAATATATAAACACATTTTGGAATTAATATTCATCAACATTAAATGGTATATGATTATATATATATAATGATAGCTACAGACACCAAACTCGGTACATAAATTGTTCTTATTAATCCGGACAACTTTCTAATTTACAGTCATTAGCTACGACCAACAGGAAATCGGCTATTTTTTTTTTATGTGTTTTTTTTTTTTAAACGGGCTGTAAACAAATTCATACTCCTCCAAACAGAAACCAAAAATTCACACCAAACATTTTTTCACATGATTCCAAGATACTGAAGATGCTACATTGCGGACCGATTTAGGATATCTTGAACGGTGATTTAATGGCAATTTATTAAAGTTACAGTAAAAAAGAACACTTTTTTTTTTTTTTTTTATCTTTTAAGAGCAGCTTCCAAACACTTCATAAAAAATTACATACACAGAACAAGACAGTCTGAGGATATGTGATTAATTCATGAATTTACAATACACTATGCGGAGGAGAAAATTTAAAAACTATCAGAGAGTTGTTACAATGCTTCTGAGTGAGAGCTCCTGCCACTGCTTCTGAGTGAGGGGTGGGGGTGGGGTGGGGTGTGAGTGACTGTGTGAGTTCAGTGTGGATTGAGCCAGTGGGTGAGAGAGAGAAGGAGAGAGAGGGTCTGTTTAAACTTCTCAATAAAATCCTTAAAAAATGCTTATAAAGCATTAAAGGTTTTGATAACACTTTATAATGAAGTCTCATTTGTTAACAGTAGGGAATGCATTAATATTTTTTACAGCATGTTAATTCTTCATTGATAGTATGAGCTTACAATGAACTAACAATGAACAAAATATTTTTAATGTTAGAAAAATAGTCATGTTCAAAAGATAAAACTTTAAATTTTAATAATATATTAACACATTTTGGAATTAATATTGATCAACATTAAATGGTATATAATTATTAATGATGTTAACTAACAACAGTTAAATAATATAGGTCTTTAACATTGGTTAATTCACAAATAACATGAAATATTAACAATATATTTTTTACTTTATTCATTTGTGTTAGTAAAAATTATTCATGGTAGTTAATGGAAAATAAATCATTAAAAAATGCTTTTGAATCATTAAAACCTTTGGTAACTATAATAATTTCTCATTTGTTAGCATTAGTAAATGCATTAACTAACATCAACTACCAATGAAAAATATATTTTCACAGAATTGAAAGTTTTATATGTTGTTCTGTGTGTGTGTGTTTCACAGAGTTGATGGTTTGGATTAACCCTTTAATTGCCGTATCCCTTAGAACCAAACTGCCAGAGGGTTACTGTGATGCTTGTGCTCGCTGGGCACCGTTTTATCGATGCTACCGGGGTGGCGTATGCTGACGGCTTGGGCCCGTCATCGCTGCTTGCAGCTATATTTTTTTTTATTTTTTTTTTTATTTTTTATTTCAATCATCCGGGCACTTTTGGGGGCCTTAACGTGCCCGAAAACTCTCGAAAATCGGCACGCACATTGGAACCTGCGGCCATTAGGACGCCGCTGAGGCTGGGACCCGGGCGTGGCACAGGGGCTCTACGGCGCCCCCTGGAAAATTGTCAGAAAACTTGATGTATAGCTCACACATACTTGCACGTATTCATATGAAACTCGGTACACATATAGAACTCATTGAGCTGAACAACTTTCATGCTGCATGTCTTAGGCTCCGCCCAACAGGAAGTCGGCTATTCAGGGCTGTTTAAAAAGCGCATGCTCTGGAATTTGATATACTCCTCTGAGGATTTCCATACGATTGCCACCAAACTAGGTGAACATGATCTCAAGACATTGGGGACGCTAAATTGCGAAGATATTTTTGATATGTCGAACGGTTTGCCCGTGGCGAGGCGATGAAGTTATGGCGAAAAATGAGACCCAGGAAATACCTAATAACGTCCACATACATTGTATGATGTAGATCAAACTTCAGTGATTTGTTCGTTGTATGATGCCGATCGGATAGATGTGACTATTATGACTGAAAGTTATAGCGCCACCAACTGGCTGCAGGAAGTGTGTCGTTTTCAAAATGCTTTGAATTCAGCATCTTATTTTTACTCGATTTGCTTCAAACTTCACCAGAATAATGTCAAAACACGGCCGATGTAAAACTGTGAAGGGAATATTGATATCTAAAATTATGTTGCCATGGCAACGTGTCAAAGTTGAAAATTCGTTTCTGGTGATTTTGAGGCAGATAACATGTTTAGAATGTCATGAAACTCAACACACATATGAGTATTAATGATAGTTAGACACTGGAAAAAGCTCATAAACGGGCGTGGAAGAGGCACTCTATAGCGCCACCTTTTGTCAAAAATGAGGGGGTTAGTTTTAGCTACAGACCCCAAACTCGGTACATAAATTGTTCTAATTAATCCGGACAACTTTCTAATTTACAGTCATTAGCTACGACCAACAGGAAGTCGGCTATATTTATTTTAATGTGGGTTTTTTTTAAAAACGGGCTGTAAACAAATTAATACTCCTCCAAGCAGAAACACGGAAATCACACCAAACATTTTTTATCATGATGCCAAAATACTGAAGATGCTAAATTGCGGACGGATTTAGGATATCTTGAACGATGATTTAATGGCAATTTATTAAAGTTACAGTAAAAAAGATAATTTTTTTTTTTTTTTTATCTTTTAAGAGCAGCTTCCAAACACTTCATAAAAAATTACATACACAGAACAATACAGTCTGAGGATATGTGATTAATTTCATGAATTTACAATACACTATGCTTAGGAGAAAATTTAAAAACTATCAGAGAGCTCTTAGACTGCTTCTGAGTGAGAGATCCCTGTCAGCCTGCAGCTGAGTGAGGGGTGGGGTGGGGTGGGGTGTGAGTGACTGTGTGAGTGACTGTGTGGATTGAGGAGCTGGGTGAGAGAGAGAAAGAGAGAGAGGGTCTGTTTTTTAAAATCTTTAAAAAATGCTTATAAATCATTAAATAAGGTCTCAATTCTTAACATTAGGAAATGCATTAATTAACGTGAACTAACAATGAAAAATATATTTTTACAGCATGTTAATTCTTCCATGATAGTATGAACTAACAAAGAACAATTTTTTTTAAAGCATTTATTAATCTTTTTAATGTTAGAAAAATAGTCATGTTCAAAAGATAAACTTTAAAATGTAATAATATATTAACACATTTTGGAATTAATATTGATCAACATTAAATGGTATATAATTATTAATGTTTATATATATATATATATATATATATATATGATAGCTACAGACACCAAACTCGGTACATAAATTGTTCTTATTAATCCGGACAACTTTCTAATTTACAGTCATTAGCTACGACCAACAGGAAGTCGGCTATATTTATTTTAATGTGGGTTTTGTTTTTAAACAGGCTGTAAACAAATTCATACTCCTCCAAACAGAAACACGTAAATCACACCAAACAGTTTTTCTTATGATGCCAAAATACTGAAGATGCTAAATTGCGGACGGATTTAGGATATCTTGAACGATGATTTAATGGCAATTTATTAAAGTTACAGTAAAAAAGAGAAAACTTTTCTTTTCTTTTTTTCTTTTAAGAGCAGCTTCCAAACACTTCATAAAAAATTACATACACAGAACAATACAGTCTGAGGATATGTGATTAATTTCATGAATTTACAATACACTATGCGGAGGAGAAAATTTAAAAACTATCAGAGTTCTCCTGTCTCTGTGCTTCTAATGTTTGCGGTAGGTGACTGGGTGGGTGACTGACTGTGTGAGTTCAGTGAGTGTGGAGGGGGAGAGCGAGAGGGAGAGAGAGAGAGGGTCTGTTTAAACATCTCAATAAAATCCTTAAAAAATGCTTATAAAGCATTAAAGGTTTTGATAACACTTTATAATTAAGTCATTTGTTAACAGTAGGGAATGCATTAATTAACATGAACTAACAATGAAATATATATTTTTTACAGCATGTTAATTCTTCATTGATAGTATGAACTTACAATGAACTAACAATGAACAAAATATTTTTTATATTAGAAAAATAGTCATGTTCAAAAGATAAAACTTTAAAATTTAATAATATATTAACACATTTTGGAATTGATTTTGATCAACATTAAATGGTATATATTTATTAATGATGTAAATTAACAACAGTTAAATAATGTTGTTTTTTAACATTGGTTAATTCACAAATAACATTAAATATTAACAATATATTTTTTACTTTATTCATTTGTGTTAGAAAAAATTATTCATGTTAGTTAATGGAAAAATAAATCATTACAAAATGCTTATAAATCATTAAAAGCTTTGGTAACTATAATAATTTCTCATTTGTTAGCATTAGTAAATGCATTAACTAACATCAACTACCAATGAAAAATAAATTTTCACAGAATTTAAAGTTTTATATGTTCTGTGTGTGTGTGTGTGTTTCACAGAGTTGATGGTTTGGATTAACCCTTTAATTGCCGTATCCCTTAAAACCAAACTGCCAGAGGGTTACTGTGATGCTTGTGCTCGCTGGGCACCGTTTTATCGATGCCACCGGGGTGGCGTATGCTGACGGCTTGGGCCCGTCATCGCTGCTCGCAGCTATATTTTTTTTTTTTTTTTTTTTTTATTTCAATCATCCGGGCACTTTTGGGGGCCTTAACGTGCCCGAAAACTCTCGAAAATTGGCACGCACATTGGAACCTGCGGCCATTAGGACGCCGCTGAGGCTGGGACCCGGGCGTGGCACAGGGGCTCTACGGCGCCCCCTGGAAAATTGTCAGAAAACACGATGTATAGCTCACACATACTTGCACGTATTCATATGAAACTCGGTACACATATAGAACTCATTGAGCCGAACAACTTCCGCGCAGCATGTCATAGGCTCCGCCCAACAGGAAGTCGGCTATTCAGGGCTGTTTAAAAAGCGCATGCTCTGGAATTTGATATACTCCTCTGAGGATTTCCATACGATTGCCACCAAACTAGGTGAACATGATCTCAAGACATTGGGGACGCTAAATTGCGAAGATATTTTTGATATGTCGAACGGTTTGCCCGTGGCGAGGCGATGAAGTTATGGCGAAAAATGAGACCCAGGAAATGCCTAATAACGTCCACATACATTGTATGATGTATATCAAACTTCAGTGATTTGTTCGTTGTATGATGCCGATCGGATAGATGTGACTATTATGACTGAAAGTTATAGCGCCACCAACTGGCTGCAGGAAGTGTGTCGTTTTCAAAATGCTTTGAATTCAGCATCTTCTTTTACCTCGATTTGCTTCAAACTTCACCAGAATAATGTCAAAACACGGCCGATGTAAAACTGTGAAGGGAATATTGATATCTAAAATTATGTTGCCATGGCAACGTGTCAAAGTTGAAAATTCGTTTCTGGTGATTTTGAGGCAGATAACATGTTTAGAATGTCATGAAACTCAACACACATATCAGTATTAATGATAGTTAGACACTGGAAAAAGCTCATAAACGGGCGTGGAAGAGACACTCTATAGCGCCACCTTTTGTCAAAAATGAGGGGGTTAGTTTTAGCTACAGACACCAAACTCGGTACATAAATTGTTCTTATTAATCCGGACAATTTTCTAATTTACAGTCATTAGCTACGACCAACAGGAAGTCGGCTATATTTATTTTAATGTGGGTTTTTTTTTAAAAACGGGCTGTAAACAAATTAATACTCCTCCAAGCAGAAACACGGAAATCACACCAAACATTTTTTATCATGATGCCAAAATACTGAAGATGCTAAATTGCGGACGGATTTAGGATATCTTGAACGATGATTTAATGGCAATTTATTAAAGTTACAGTAAAAAAGATAATTTTTTTTTTTTTTTATCTTTTAAGAGCAGCTTCCAAACACTTCATAAAAAATTACATACACAGAACAATACAGTCTGAGGATATGTGATTAATTTCATGAATTTACAATACACTATGCTTAGGAGAAAATTTAAAAACTATCAGAGAGCTCTTAGACTGCTTCTGAGTGAGAGATCCCTGTCAGCCTGCAGCTGAGTGAGGGGTGGGGTGGGGTGGGGTGTGAGTGACTGTGTGAGTGACTGTGTGGATTGAGGAGCTGGGTGAGAGAGAGAAAGAGAGAGAGGGTCTGTTTTTTAAAATCTTTAAAAAATGCTTATAAATCATTAAATAAGGTCTCAATTCTTAACATTAGGAAATGCATTAATTAACGTGAACTAACAATGAAAAATATATTTTTACATCATGTTAATTCTTCCATGATAGTATGAACTAACAAAGAACAATTTTTTTAAAGCATTTATTAATCTTTTTAATGTTAGAAAAATAGTCATGTTCAAAAGATAAACTTTCAAATGTAATAATATATTAACACATTTTGGAATTAATATTGATCAACATTAAATAGTATATAATTATTAATGTTTATATATATATATAATGATAGCTACAGACACCAAACTCGGTACATAAATTGTTCTTATTAATCCGGACAACTTTCTAATTTACAGTCATTAGCTACGACCAACAGGAAGTCGGCTATATTTATTTTAATGTGGGTTTTGTTTTTAAACAGGCTGTAAACAAATTCATGCTCCTCCAAACAGAAACACGGAAATCACACCAAACATTTTTTCTTATGATGCCAAAATACTGAAGATGCTAAATTGCGGACGGATTTAGGATATCTTGAACGATGATTTAATGGCAATTTATTAAAGTTACAGTAAAAAAGAGAAAACTTTTCTTTTCTTTTTTTCTTTTAAGAGCAGCTTCCAAACACTTCATAAAAAATTACATACACAGAACAATACAGTCTGAGGATATGTGATTAATTTCATGAATTTACAATACACTATGCGGAGGAGAAAATTTAAAAACTATCAGAGCTGCTTTTGAGTGAGAGCTCCCTGCCAGCCTGCCTCTGAGTGAGAGCTCCCTGTCACTGCTGCTGAGTGAGGGGTGGGGTGGGCTGTGAGTGACTGTGTGAGTGACTGTGTGGATTGAGTGTGGATTGAGCCAGTGGGTGAGAGAGAGAAAGAGAGAGAGGGTCTGTTTTTTAAAATCTTAAAAAAATGCTTATAAATCATTAAAGATTTTGATAACACTTTATAATAAGGTCTCATTTCTTAACATTAGGAAATGCATTAATTAACGTGAACTAACAATGAAAAATATATTTTTACAGCATGTTAATTCTTCCATGATAGTATGAAATAACAAAGAGCAATTTTTTTTAAAGCATTTATTAATCTTTTTAATGTTAGAAAAATAGTCATGTTCAAAAGATAAACTTTAAAATTTTATAATATATTAACACATTTTGGAATTAATATTGATCAACATTAAATGGTATATAATTATTAATTTGTATATATATATATATATATATATATATATATATGATAGCTACAGACACCAAACTCGGTATATAAATTGTTCTTATTAATCCGGACAACTTTCTAATTTACAGTCATTAGCTACGACCAACAGGAAGTCGGCTATATTTATTTTAATGTGTGTTTTTTTTTTTTTAAACGGGCTGTAAACAAATTCATACTCCTCCAATCAGAAACACGGAAATCACACCAAACATTTTTTGTCATGATGCCAAAATACTGATGATGCTAAATTGCGGACGGATTTAGGATATCTTGAACGATGATTTAATGGAAATTTATTAAAGTTACAGTAAAAAAGAACACTTTTTTTTTTTTTTTATCTTTTAAGAGCAGCTTCCAAACACTTCATAAAAAATTACATACACAGAACAAGACAGTCTGAGGATATGTGATTATTTCATGAATTTACAATACACTATGGCGAAAAGAAAATTTTCAAACTTATCAGAGTTCTCCTGTCTCTGTGCTTCTAATGTGTGCGGTAGGTGACTGGGTGGGTGACTGACTGTGTGAGTTTAGTGAGTGTGGAGGGGGAGGGGGAGAGAAAGAGAGAGAGAGAGAGAGGGTCTGTTTAAACTTCTCAATAAAATCCTTAAAAAATGCTTATAAAGCATTAAAGGTTTTGATAACACTTTATAATAAGGTCTCATTTCTTAACATTAGGAAATGCATTAATTAACGTGAACTAACAATGAAAAATATATTTTTACAGCATGTTAATTCTTCCAGGATAGTATGAACTAACAAAGAACAATTTTTTTTTAAAGCATTTATTAATCTATTTAATGTTAGAAAAATAGTCATGTTCAAAAGATAAACTTTAAAATTTAATAATATATTAACACATTTTGGAATTAATATTGATCAACATTAAATGGTATATAATTATTAACGTTTATATATATATATATATATATATATATATATATATATAATGATAGCTACAGACACCAAACTCGGTACATAAATTGTTCTTATTAATCCGGACAACTTTCTAATTTACAGTCATTAGCTACGACCAACAGGAAGTCGGCTATATTTATTTTAATGTGGGTTTTTTTTAAACAGGCTGTAAACAAATTCATCCTCCTCCAAACAGAAACACAGAAATCACACCAAACATTTTTTCTCATGATGCCAAAATACTGAAGATGCTAAATTGTGGACGGATTTAGGATATCTTGAACGATGATTTAATGGCAATTTATTAAAGTTACAGAAAAAAGAGAACTTTTTTTTTTTTTATCTTTTAAGAGCAGCTTCCAAACACTTCATAAAAAATTACATGCACAGAACAATACAGTCTGAGGATATGTGATTAATTTCATGAATTTACAATGCACTATGCAGAGGAGAAAATTTTCAAACTTATCAGAGTTCTCCTGTCTCTGTGCTTCTAATGTGTGCGGTAGGTGACTGGGTGGGTGACTGGGTGAGTTCAGTGAGTGTGGAGGGGGAGAGAGAGAGAGAGAGAGAGAGGGTCTGTTTAAACTTCTCAATAAAATCCTTAAAAAATGCTTATAAAGCATTAAAGGTTTTGATAACACTTTATAATTAAGTCTCATTTGTTAACAGTAGGGAATGCATTAATTAACATGAACTAACAATGAAAAATATATATTTTACAGCATGTTAATTCTTCATTGATAGTATGAACTTACAACGAACTAACAATGAACAAAATATTTTTAATATTAGAAAAATAGTCATGTTCAAAAGATAAAACTTTAAAATTTAATAATATATTAACACATTTTGGAATTGATTTTGATCAACATTAAATGGTATATATTTATTAATTATGTAAATTAACAACAGTTAAATAATGTTGTTTTTTAACATTGGTTAATTCACAAATAACATTAAATATTAACAATATATGTTTTACTTTATTCATTTGTGTTAGAAAAAATTATTCATGTTAGTTAATGGAAAAATAAATCATTAAAACCTTTGGTAACTATAATAATTTCTCATTTGTTAGCATTAGTAAATGCATTAACTAACATCAACTACCAATGAAAAATAAATTTTCACAGAATTTAAAGTTTTATATGTTGTTCTGTGTGTGTGTGTGTTTCACAGAGTTGATGGTTTGGATTAACCCTTTAATTGCCGTATCCCTTAGAACCAAACTGCCAGAGGGTTACTGTGATGCTTGTGCTCGCTGGGCACCGTTTTATCGATGCCACCGGGGTGGCGTATGCTGACGGCTTGGGCCCGTCATCGCTGCTCGCAGCTATATTTGTAATTATTGTCTATATGAAAATAGGCTAATATAATTTAAAGTTTCATTATATTTCTTAGTATTTTTCTTGGTATGTAAATTAAATTAAAAAAACAAAATTAAGCATTAAGGGGTATGTTGTCATCTAGGGGCATGTTGTCAAAGGGTTGTGAAAATGCAAATGCAAACTCTCATTTGAGAATAATATTTTTGTGTTGAGCATGACCTGCTATCTAAAGTAAATAAATACGTAATAAAACATTATATACTAATGTATTTGTTTATAATTATTTGCAAACTTTAACATAAAACAATGTATTAACAATTGCAAAGGTAAGATACAAAAATGTAAATTGAATTTTTATCAAAAGAATTGAGAATTAAGGTTTTAATCAGGTGTTTGAAACGAACACACAAAACTATACTGTTAGAGAAAACAACGGTTTATTTATTTGTGCTTTTGACATAAAACCTTATAGATAGCAAGATCATGTAATTATTTGTAAATATGAGATTGAGACTCTTTGTAACTGAAAGTCTGCCTCTTATCTTTGAGGGCTGAGTTTGGACAGATTTCTTTCACTTTCAGCTCTGGTATTCAGCGGCTCTGAACACAGCTCGACTTCAGGGTGTTTGAGGTCAACATACTTGAACCTGCAGAGTTTCAGATGTCATTGTTTTTACTTTCAGATTAATTGATTCTGCTTTATTATTCAGTAATTATTCTTGAAATATTGCATGGAGTGCTTTACATCAACCAGGGCTGTGCACTATTGAGAAATGAATTGAGAATGAGCTTAAAATATTTAATTTAAAGGCTGTAAACAAAATGCAGAATTAATTCAAATTTGAAATTTAAAACGAAATGACAAAGAACTACTGTTTTTAAAAAGACATATATATTTTCAGTTTGAATTACAGATAAACAAATGATCAAACTTGTCAGTTCTACATTCAAATGCTTTCAGTTTCAACCTTGATGCTACAACAGTTTTTCCACCTGCTACTGTAAGAAATGTAGGAATTACTCTTGATCCTGCACTGACTCTGGATGCTTGCATTAGTAAACTATCCAAAGCTTCGCCGGTTAGCACAACTTCGATCATATGTTTCTCCAAAAGATGCTGAATCATGAGTGCATGCTTTTATTACATCACGCCTCGACTACTGCAATGCTCTTTTTGCTGGATTACCATTGCACTCTATCTCTCGTTTACAATATTTTCAAAACTCTGCCGCAAGAATATTAACCCATACTTAGCGATCTGCTCATATTACCCCATCTTATTTGAACTCCATTGTATCATCCCGCATTACTTACAAAATTCTTCTGCTTACTTTTAAATCACTCAATGGCCTTGCTCCCCCCATCTCTCTGATCTACTGTCTCCTTACGTTCCGCCTCGATCACTTCGATCGTTAGGTTGTGAACTTCTTACTGCACCTAGATTTTGTTTATGGGTGTCAATGGGTGGCAGATCATTTTCAGTCATTGCACCTAAACTATGGAACTCTATACCTCTGGCACTAAGGACAATAACCTCTCTCTCTGTATTTAAATCACAACTCAGTCATATCATGTTCTTTAGACACTCCGCTCATCCTATACTACCAGCTGTGGAATATGTGTTGTGTTTTTGTTTTGTTTTTTACTTATGTTTGTATCTCTATTTTCTGTGCATAATTGTACCATGATATGCAACTGCAATCATGTCTGTCCCCGGACTGGGCAACAGTCTACTGTCTACTTAACTGATTAATTGATTGTGAAAGGACTGTTATCATTATGTGAATCGACTGTCTATTGTGTTTCTACTTTTGTACAGCGTGCTTGAGCTTGGGAAAGGCGCTATATAAATTAAACATATTATTAAATGTAGAAACTAGAATTAAAATGGAATTATATTAAAAGAAATTCCTATAACTACTGTCTAAAATTTTCAGTTTGAATTACAGATAAACAAGTGATCAAACTTGTCAGTTCAACATTCAAATGTAGAAAATAGAATTAAAATGAAATTATATTAAAAGAAATTCATATAACTACTGTCTTTAAAAATATATATATCATATTTAGTTTGAGTTACATATAAACAAGTTAACATTTTCCAGTTCAACATTCAAATAGAATATTCAAATTCATTAAATTCAATAAATAATTACATCATTAATTTTTAATTATTTATTTGTCAATGCATTTTATACAGTTTAAAACTGAACAAAAAATAAAAATAAAAACCATGAAACACCATGAAAGCATCTTGCCATCAATAGAAATTTAAAATCACTTATATGGCATGAAACTTCAATTTCTGTTAATGGGAAATTCAAGCTTGAAATGAAATATAATGTTAATTTTATGGCCCATGGACGAACAACACTTTGTTTTCACGGAAGGATCTTACCCAAAATGTGATGAGCATTTATATGGAAAAATGACAGTTCGGTTCAAACATTTATTTACTAAATTTCCAATTACTAGATGTGTGTTGTATTTCTTATAATATGGGCTACTTTGCATATTTTTATCTGTTACCTGTGGAGTTAATGGTAAAGAACATTTTAAACCTTAAAATAAAATAACAAAGTTGTTCATTCTTAATAGCTAACATTTGTAATATCATTACAAGATTTACATTATGATAGCAAACACTCGACTGAAAAACTATATTATTATTATTTATAATTTCTTTACAATAATTGTTAATTTTGTATTTATTATGTAATTATTGATTAATTTTCGATTATAATACTATTGTAATTCAGCGAAAAAAATGATAATGTTTTGCAACAAACACAATTAAGCAAATTAATGTTATTTTTATTATTGCATGATTATGTATTATTTATTTTCAGAATTCAACAGTAATTTAGTCAGATCTTTCCGCCCAAAAGGTTGCACGTGTTCGTGTTTCATAAAGACTTTCTGTTGTGTGTTAATATTCCCAATAGTTGAAGTAGATCTGTCAGGGAGTTGCGTTTTATCCCAGATGCTGTCAGCGCTCCAGTTTATCATGATAAGCAGGTGATAGCACTCATCTGTCATTCCAACGCATGGATGTTGCTAATTAAAAATGTGAAAACTAGGACAGAGAGAAACTCGACATATGAAGTTCGGAGCCAGGTGGGCGTCTTGGCAAAGACAGAATGCTGTCAAACAAGAATTCAGGATTTAATACTCTAACATTATCCTACAAACTTGTACGTGACTCTCGGAGAACATTTTCGTCTGGATTTGGATTGCTCGTGTTTCACTTAGATTTCACTGTGTATTATATTTCGTATATTTTGCTTTTTACTTAAATTTGTGTGGTTTACATTTTTTGTCAGGCAAAAAAATGCACTTCATGGAGTAATATTTCAATTCAGTTCTATATTTGTTTAATTAAATTAAATTAACCTTTTAATTAAAATAAGCTATCCCCGGTTTCACAGACAAGTCTTAAGCCTAATCCTAGACTAAAATGTAAGTCTGAGCTGTTTCAACTGAAAGAAACTTGCCCTGACTGATCTTAAAATATATCAGTGCCTTTTTGTCTTTAGATGCACACCTGTAATGTCATTATTATAATTTTTTTTCTAAGGCATGTTCATAAAAACTACTTAAATATCCTAATTAAACTATGGCCTAATCCTGGTTTAGTCTAAGCCCTGTCTGTGGAACCGCCGGGCCTATATTTAATTAAACTAACCTTTTAACTGAATACTTTTCAATATGACTGCATCAACCTCAATCATTTTTAGGAGTCAGAACAGATCAAAATATACATATCCTTTATATGCATTAAAGATGAAAAACATTTGTCACAGACAATCTGCATGTTAAAATGAAATTAATATTAAGAGTTAATTTTAAAATGTATGTATATTTTTTAAATTAGGCTCTTGTATATGATACATTTCATATGTAGTAAATATAGAATAAATATAGAACCTGCCGTGTAGTTTATGCTGAAAGAAATTGGCATAGAAACAATTCTCACTCATAAATTACTAGTAAATTTCATAAACAATTAAACATGAAATTTCAAAGTAGACAAAACTGAAATAGTATTTTCTCATCAAACATACTCCAATAATCTTTATTTACAACTTTGAAAATAAGTGTAGTTACAACTAAATTAGTTGTTTTAGATAAAAATACATTATTGATTTTTGTTTAATGTTAATATGATTAAATCAATATTGACATTAGTACACAGTTATGACACTGTATTGAAACAACATCTTCTGTAACGGCTACAATTAAACTGGTTTCATAATTCATGAATTTTACAACATATACTGTAATATACTATTACTGAAAATCTGTAAAGTAAAAAAAACTAAAAAAACTAATTTTGGTTATACTTACAAAATGCATAATTCTTCTTTTGGTTGGTTGTTTGTTTTTGTGCTAGCTCAGTTAAAATGTAACGAGAAAATGCTGTACATGGTAAAGTAAAGCTCATACATCTGCTAAATAATATGCGTATAGAAACTATATTTGACGCATCGGATGGGAGGCACGTCCCATTTGGGAATGGTTTCATCCATAAGGTGTTACTGTAGTTCACGTAACATCTCCCTCCCTGTTTTCCCTTCACTCGCTTTTGCGAAGCACATGTGACACTTCATAACTCCAGCCACTATTCCAGGCTAAATCAGCCTGCGGGAGCAGCACACATTCATGGCAAAGGGAACTACAGGTGGCTAGTGAACGCACAGTCCTGCTGGATCTAAGGAGAGGTCATTATAAAGACAGAAACTCGTAGGCTTGAGTGAAGGAACGGTGTAAGGTAAGAGTCAAATTTAATTGAAATGTGGCTGCCAGGTTTCTTGATTTAACGCTCTTTTAAATCTTTGTCACACATCTCAAGGAGCTAATTTATTATTTCCTCTGTGAACGCGGCCTTCAGAAGTGTGAGGAGAAAATGTGTGTGGTGTGTGGCGTTTCTGGACCAGTGTGTGATAGATGTGGAGTTGTACGCCGAGTGTTGGTTCTGATGAAGCAATTCTTAGAAATTTAACATTGAGAAGTTTTTGAGCCATCTTGGAGGTTGTTGCAATGTTTTATTTAATTAAATTTTATTTAAATGGTGATGTGACCCCAAAAAATGTAGTTCATGTGGTAACATTTAAAGTAAATGGTTTAATTGAAGTCAAAGATATTCATTTTTATTAATTTAATTGAACTGAATCAAGATTATAGGGGGGTGTATTAGGATAAATGATTATTGGAAGTACAAGGAAATACTTGATAAAATTTCATATTGAATTCAATGTTACTTGCAGTTTGTTTTTTGTTGTTGTTTTAATTGCAAAACTCAATTTCTGACTGAAATTCTGTCAAATTCTGACCAAAACTTCTGCACCATTTTTTTTTCAGTGTACATGGAGTTACATTAATGAATAAAAGTGCCACACCAGGTTGGAAAAGGTCCTGAATTGAACATGTAGTTTAACATAATTTTATAATAAAATAATAATTTTATTTGAATTCCTAAAAAGAAAGGATTCTTTTATTGATTTACCAAAAAAAAAGTTGGTTAAAAAAGGTATTAGCTACATATTGCATTTGAAAAACATTTTTATATAGTTGATATATAAACTTTTATGATGGCTGAATAAAATAAATAACAGTACAGTATAAACACCAATCATTTTTGTACATACAGATGATAACACTACAGCGTAGACTAATTTGTACTTTTACACTTTAAGTTAAATAACGTGTGCTAGCATTTGAAGCCAATGTGAAAAGAAACTTTCTACATGCAGTACATTACATTTCAGTCACCAGATGCCCTTAAGCAGTAATTGAATACGGTAATATATACGCACTGCTACAAGTTTGTAAGAGCTTTTCAGGATAGACAGCCTCTGATTTCCTTGTTGAGCTGTTAATGTTCAGGAGTACATTTTTGAATGGTTTTGTAATAAAGGAGAGATGCGTTTAAGACATTTTGAACTTCTGAATTTTAGATTCTTCAGCAAGTTTTCATTATGTATTTATTTTTTAATGAATTGTGATATAACATGGTTAACTGCCGTTTAATTCCAGAATTAAAAGGGTACAAAAGTTATTTTAACATTACTTAAACACAATAATCCTAAAAGTAGCCAAAAAGAGCAATAAATCAGTGTCAGTGTAAAGTTGCCACTTGAAATGTCGATTTAATGACTATGTAGTGCTTTACAGTAGCAGAACATGGTCACACGTACCACAACATTTAACACATGCACCTACAATAAATAAAGCAAACGTTACAGTAAATACAACCAAAAGAACAGTCTAATTAGAAAAAACAATACTAAAATTATTTTAACATGCATGGTTATGCCCTCTGTATGCTATGAGTAGATATCGTTAAATATATTTGTAGTAGTTGTGGTTTCTTTGTGGATTTTCTCAATTCTCAGTTGTCTGTGCAGGTAAATTTAGTTTTTGTAGTATTGTAATGTGTGTGTTTTTAATGTTTGTGAAAGAAGTCTTCTCTTATGTTCACCAAGGCTGCATATATTTGAACAAAAATAGAGTAAAAATAAGTAAAAGTGTGAAATACTATTAAAATATTATTCAAATGTATGTATGTTGCTTAGAGCAAGATTTCACATGCCAGGTTGTACATGTCTAGTAACATGGTAATATACACCCATATTTAAAATGTAATTTATTCCTGTGATGCAAAGCTGATTTTTCAGCATTACTCCAGTCTTCATTGTCACATGAATTCGTTCTGAATTTATCTTTTGTAACATTTTAAATATTTTTACTGACATATTTTAAGACTTTAATGCATTGATTCAGAATAATAGTATTAATGGTTACACTTTATTTTACAGTAAATGTACTTAATTACAGTGTAGTTAACAAGAAAGTACTGAGCAATGTGAGGTTAAGGTTAGGTTTAGGGGTAGGTTCAGGGTTAGTACCTAGTTATTACCCAGTTATTAGAATTGCTGTAATAAGTACATAGTATGAGCACGCAGAGTAGAGCTGTAAAATAAAGTTTTACTGTATTCATTTCTTTCAATAATAATAAAAAAGAAAAACCTTGAACATTAGTTTGTGTATATATATTTCCATAATTTCCATTTTATTTAATATTTTTAATGTTCAAACAACATTTTGGCCACTGTGTCTTTTGTTAACATGTAACGAATTCTGTATCTGAAGCATGATGTCATGCATTTCCAGCCAATAAATGTTCAGCTCTTATAAACTGAAACAGTTGCTTTCCTGACACAGTTTGCCGCATCATGAGGTCGGTGGGGCATGACCTCTGTACTCTTGCCAATTTATCCCAGGATTATCTAGAGATAGACTAAGAGTCACGCAGATTGTTCCTTCCCACGGCCCCCGATTGGTGCAAAGACATTGTACATGCACAATAGCGTATAATTATGCTCCGCACATTTCCTGTCCTAAGACGGGCTTGTATTAATTGGCAAAGGGCATTTGGCACCTGGATCCTCTGCTTACATGAGACGACTCGAGTGCAGAAGAGTGCAGCTGTGAGAGCCGTATTGGTTTGCGGCGGCAGCTAAACGTGGTGTGTTGTGTGTCACTGGTGTATTTTGGGCTTTTGAGTCATGAAGATAGGACGATGCAGCTGTAATGTCCAACGGTCGCCTTTAATGACACAACCATGCAAACGAAAATGTTTATGCAGAGTTTAGATTTTTCCAATGATAATTATTTTGATACAATTCCAACAAAATTCAATAAAGTAACATTGCATACGCAAATAAGGTTTAATGGAAGAAAAACAAATCTGTCGAATGAATCTATTCAAATAATAAATAAAATAAATGCTTTAGTTATTAGGCACTACTTAGGTGCTACTAACGTTACAATATTTTTGAAACCCAACCTAAGAGAGTCGGTCCTTGCGTTAACATGCACTTACAATGTGTAAGCTCATTTTATAGCATGCCGACCGTAAAGCTAGACTTTATAAATCCATCGTTGGCTCCATTTCTGCACTTTTAATTGTGGTATGCTACAGTTAACCAGCTGTTGGGTCTACAAGGTCAGTTGTACCATAAAATCTAATTTATGTATGTTGTGTCTAAGCCCAAGATTTCCATTACATTTTCGTATGCCGTTTCACATGCCAGGTAGTACTTGTCTAGTAACGTGGTAATATACACCCATATTTAAGTACCAGTTTACTGTCCTTATACTGCAGCTACTGCTTATAACAATAAAACTGTATGTACATCTTAAAATTTCCACAAAGACATAAAGTGCTTCTCTAGAACATAAGAAGCCTTTGGCTACATGCTAACAACAAACCATTTTTGAAACAAATATGTATAGCTATTTGTGGTCTGAGAATGTCCACAATGGTATAAAGTACCTTTCAAGGCATAAGAAGCCCTAGGCTACATGCTAACATGTAACAACAATCCATTATTAAAACGAATATCGCTATGTGCATTTCTTAATGTCCACAAAGATATGAAGTGCCTTCCCTTATGAAAATTAACCATAGTTTTACTCTGAATGAAAAAAAAATAAAAAAACCATGGTTACTATAGTTAAACCATGGTAACCACAAATTAACCATGGTTTTGCTACACTAACCATAGATTAACCATGATATTTGTAGTAAAACTGTTGTTACACACATAGTAGTCAATATGCCAAATAAAACCATGGTTAATTTTTGTAAGGGTTTTGAGGCATCAGAAACTCTTAGCTAGGTGCTAACTAGTCTCGTGTAGCCAGGCCTTCAGACTGATGGCAGAAAGTCTGGGAACCTTGGGCGCTTTGAACGGCCAAGGCCCGCCTTAAAGGCCATAAGACTGACAGGTAAAACAACCAATCATGTTTTGTTTTGTGCTGCGACATGTTTAGGGGTTTGGAAATGTTGCCACAATAACAGACCGGTGTGTAAAACTCTTGGACACATTTTAAAGATTCTATGCCATGAACTTTAAATATTTCACATACTTTTGAAAATCCAGTGTTTATTTGATCCTGATAAGTGCTCGTCGTCACAGTTGTAAACACGATGGCTTTCTTCTTCGATGAGGAGGTTTGGCATCAGAGCATCTTTGTTTTCAGGCAGTACGTTAAAGAACACGACATACACGTCTCCCAGAAACCCTGTATAATTCAACCAATCCGAAGACAACTTCAAAACTCCTGAAGTGTTTCCAATTTTGTGTGCCATATGCATCAGACGTTTAGCCAACGGTCCATGGGCGTGACGTCTGGGGCTGAGACTAGGAGCTAACATGCTAGGAGCTAACATGCTAACAACAATAAAACTAATATGATATATTTATTTGTGGTTTGAGAAACATTAAAGTCAAATATTTAAAGTTACATTTAAACATTTTGTTTCTCAAAAAACAGTTTCTTGATGATTGTTTTATTATTATGTTTATGTTTTGTTATATAGACCGTTATTTTTTCATTCTCTTCGGTTTACTTCACTTCCTGTTTCAAAGCGATTTAGTTTCGGTTTCATTGGTTTCTGAATATGACCTCATTACATCGTAACACATACACACACAGATTATATATATATATATATATATATATATATATATATATATGCGGTAATACCGCATACCGCGCTATTGAACCACTCAAAATTACCGCAAGGGAAATTCCTTCACCGCGACAGCCCTACTTAAAGGCAGAGTAGGTGATTTGATTCAAGAACATTTTTCTTTATGCTGTCTGAAAGTCTTTTTACATCCCGATGGTAATCACTAAGTTAGGTGGTCTAAATATATGTATATGTATTTATATCACCTGTGGAAGGTGTAGGCCATTAAATTGTTTGTCCAATCATGTCCCTCGGTACGAGGGCTACGATAGGTTGTCCTACCTGCCTGTCAACGTATGTATACCTGTGTCCACCCTGCTCACGCAGACATGATATGTCATCAGCACGTTACATTACGCTATTGCAGACCAAGCGAGAATGGAAGGCGTTATTATTGTAATATTATGCGCTTTGTGTTGTAATGGTTCTCACCGGTGAATGAGACATGAAGTAATTTGACAGCATTGCGTTCAGTCCTCCACGAATGCCGTCTCTCATTGTGTTTCTGGTTTGCCCATGCTCTGCCTGTGTGTGTTCATGTGTTTTGGAGTGGCTTTGGAGAATGATTTGCAGGGAGGGTGGGATCTTATGTTTTCAAAGCTAGCTTGCTATTGCTAGCCTCTCCAAAAATCCCTATCCTACTTTTAACAGGAAGTGGAAAGGTAAATTACAACTCAAGTCATTGAACACTGCGTAGGAATGCTGTAAATTGGAATGCAACTGTGGTCTGTCTCCTTCTTGCAAATTGTTAATGAAATGTGTTATAAATATGAACACTTGTGTAATGAGTAGAAAAACAGACATCTTATTATCTTCTGGTCTAAAGAAAGAAGGGATAACTTATTTACAGCCGGTAAGATGTGTGAACTTTACGATCTGGAAAGGCTCCTGTAACTCCATGTCATACTCTTAAATGACTCCAGCACTACTCTGGAGAGGTGCTAATCCCACCAAAAGATTCAGTTGCACAAATTCAGATCTGAAAGGAAAACAAGGCCTCCCCTTGTTTCAGCTGTTTCTTGACTGCTCATGCATAACCTTGGTCTGTGTTTGAAACACCAAAACACCTGGAATCTACTTCATTAAAAACCTCTGAGGACTAAAAAAATCCCCTTATCATGGCATGTAACTTTGAGAAACATTGTTGTTCCCTCTTTCACCACTATTACAACTTTCCCTTGGGTTTGCCACTTATGTCAGCTCTTGGCTTAGAGGGTGTGTGCTCAGCTAGAGTGGTATCAGGCTTGCACATATATTTTGACTGATAGAAGTGCTTGCTAAATTTAGCAAGCATATGAGCGCATTAATCAGTCTAGTCAAACAGGGACAGGGAGTCCAGAGTTTCTGTACTCATGTCTGGCCAGGAAGAAAGTTTCTGAATTGGACAAAACCTTGAGGTTTTGCAAAATAACACCTTTCATTTTTAAAAGCTCTCACTAAAATAGTGACCAATGTAATTGTTTCTGGTTCCTGTAATGATCTGGGAACATAAATTTTTGGTTTTTAGAAAGTTCCTAGAACAAGATTTTTGAGGTTATTTTTCAGTAGCCAGGAAGTTTTTTATGGAAATAATAACCAATTACTTCAACATAATCTAAATTTGTTAATCAGAATCAGAGTAACCATACCCTAACATTAGAAGAACATTGTGTGTTTGCTGGCTGAATGTTTGGATAGTCACTAGTTTTTACTGTATACATCTGCCATGGATTATGGTCATGTAATTGATGAACTGTTATGTTTCTCTCCACAGTACCTCAGGAGATAAGCTTGATAATAAGTCTGCTCCTCTGGCTGGTTCTCATGGTGGAGTAGGTCAGAACCTGCTGCTGAGTCCTGCCAGTCTTCAGCTGGCTCAGCTTCAGGCCCAGCTCACCCTACACCGCCTCAAACTCGCCCAGACCACCAATACCGCTGCCGCAGCCACTGTCCTAAATCAGGTTCTTTCAAATGTGGCCATGTCCCAACCTCTCTTCAACCATCTTCGAGGTTCCAGCATGGCCCAGGCCCACAGTGGGGCCTTTCCACCACCACCCATATCCTTCCCACCACCAAATGCTGCACTGGGACAACTGGTTGGTGGTGGCTTTGCCCCAAATCCCACTGGAATCAGGCCCACCAACTACAGTGGGATGTCCAACCAGAAAGCTAGTCAGCACAATGATTTCGGGAAAAAGGCTGGAACGTATTTGACAGACACAGACCGTCGCTTGCAGTTTGGGTATCAGGGAGGGGCTTCAGTGGTCACTAGTAAAGCATGTGATGGAGGACAGTATGGTGGAGCCTCTACACAACCCAGAAACAATGTCCACAGCAATTTTCAAAGAGACTTCTACTCCTCAGAAACACCAGTACAACAAACTGGTTTCATGGGAGGAAGCAATGATCAGAATCTGGGATCAGCTTCTAAGGATCAATGGAAAGGTCCAATCAACTTGGGGAAGATGGATATAGGTACAGGAATGGGTTCTGGGGGTTGGGTACCACCCGGACCAGGGTTTGTGGGTCAGAGAACAGAGTTGTATAACCCAGAGGAACCCACAGCAGATCCTAAGTTCAACTCGACATGTGGCCCAGGAATTGGCCCACCCATTGGGCAGCAAGGGGGGATTCAACAGCAGCCACAGGTTTCCCAGAGTGAGGAAGGGGTGACCTTGCAATTGCAACCCCACCAGTTTAATGACTACCATGGGACAATACCTTCACACCTACCCCATCAGTGCACCATTTGTGAGAAGAAAGTTTACAACCTGAAGGTGAGTAGATCTGGCGTGTCGGTTGAGACTAAAGGAAATTGCCCATTCACACCAACCTCAAAGATGAATTAGAATTTGCACTACCAATTTAATGTGTTTTCAACTACTCCGAATGTTGATTGCATCAGATACAGTTTAAGATTTCATTGCAACCAGTTGTCCAGTTGAGATCAGATGACCCAAGACGGGATCAAAAACATTTTTGACCTTGTTCACACTTGTTTAATTTTGACCCTCTGCAATCAGATAACAAATACGGCTTTCAATACTAGGTGTGAACAGAATCAAATATCTGTAAGACAAACCTCAAAAGACTCGTCACTTTTTTCCTACATGTGCCAAATGTATGCTAAGCTTTGAATACTGCTTATGAACTGTGTATTGTATCTAAGTAAGTTTATCCTGATGTCTCCAGCATCAAGTGTACATAATTGAGATCCAGTTGGTCTCGACTGCAGCAACTGTTTTTTTTTCTCCAGTTATTTCTGCAGAACTTGGAGGGTTTTCATGATATTTGGCTAAAATGGGGTCAATGGTTACACTAGGGAGTGAATGCTTTTGTGGCAGCTGGCATGTGTCGAGTGGAGGCAAGTTTAGAGGGGGCGAGGACACAGTTGTTCTGCAAGAGTTTGCAGTAATCGCATTCGTTCTCAACTATTGCTTGCCTTTTCTCTGCTGTGAACTGCTAGCTTTCTAATTGGCCTAGGTTGTGGCTACACCAGGGGAATCTCTCACTCTCATAGAGAAGGATCATAGTGAAGTCTATCTGACAGGCATATTGTATGTGTATGCTGTTTTCAGGATTGGGACCAGCATGTGAAGGGCAAGTTACATCTGCAGAACTGTTCGCTCTACACCGAAAGGTGAGTACAAAGGAAAATACCATTTGTTTCATGTTACAGCATTCGTCAATTGAAGATCAGTGTATTTTTAAGTGTCTTATGATGGCAATAATAAATCAGCAAACTCTGATACATGGGCGTCTACAGTAATAGTTGCTAACCTGGTGTAGAAACAAGATACTTTTAAATGGCTTGTTTGTATGTGGTCTATTTTGATCCTTGCTATGTTCCGGTCATCGCCTGTGATACTCTTGTTAAGCATTTTATGAGTACAGCCAATCTCCGTATTAAACACTGAGTTATTTTATAAAGAGTCTTCTTCCATATAGAGAGGGATATGACCTGAATTCGAGCTGTGTCATAAGATATAGTCAGACCAGATGCACTGGGATTTAGGATCTAAATGCAGTGCTGTCCCTTCACAGCCCGACCCTCGGAGCAGTGCACTTTGCAGTGTCGTCTGAAGGATGTCTCAACATGGCATTGAGTAACACTATGGCATACACGTCGGCTGCCAGTCAAGGTAAGTCAAATCTCCTAATTTGTCCTTCAGTGTAAGTACTGAAAATTCAGGAAACTGAAAGCTCTGGGATGTGATTTTAGAGGATCCTATTTTTAGGGCTGTCAGTACAGTGGCGGGGGAGGAGAGCGTCTACAGACTGGTGACGTCTGCTAACACCAGTTTTTGTGTTTGTCGGAAACTTTTCACCGGTCATTTTTTATTGAATGTGTTCCTTGTTTTGATATCTTTTGATTAGACCCCATGAAATAACATGTTTGTAAGATTTTAGGCCATCTATATACTAGTGCAATTATTAAAGTGAACAAATTAGACATATAAAATGTACAGTCCTTGAAAAAAATATTGATGATTCATCTTGTACTCAGAGATGTAACCAGTTTTGTCCAGTATGTTTACAAAACATATCCCTTCTCCGATACCACCCGCCATTGACTAGCATTAGCAAGACGCAAAACAGGTGTTCAACTGTGTGTCTTTAGTTATGCTAACACTCTTTTTCATTTGATTCAACCTACTTTATTATCATTTGGTTGAAATTTAAGTGACTTTTAGTGGATTTGTGGGGCAGTAACGTAAACTATATTCTATTGGCTATTTTAAAAAGAACTGCAAGCCCTTAAGCATTCCCTGCCCCAACTGTTTCAACAGGAAATACATCAACACAATACAAAACTACTTTAGTCAAACTATTTCATGGGGTCTAATTATTTAGTGTTTCCTCAGTTTGCTGATTAGATGTACTCTACACAATTGTAGTCAACATTTATTATATAAAAACATATATTTGGATATCTGAAGTGCCGTTTCCTGTTTTCTACAGATGCTTCAACAGGAAGTGCTTCATATTTGCCTGCCACATCCATGAAGTCATTTCCTCTCTCAGGGGTGGGATTTACTTCTCACCAAGCAGGGGTAAAGGTTAGAATTGGGCAGATTTAGTTTTTTTTAAATGAAGATTCACATGATATTTGATGTTGAATTAAGAAACGTGATTTAAACATTTTAGTAGATGTACAATTGAAAAAATTTCACCAAGCTCTATTTGATGAGGTCTTTATTTGTGAATGTTTGTTGGCTTATCTCGTAGTGTTGATCTTTCCACCTTTAGCTCAAAGGGTTTGTAAAGAAGCCAAGAGTGTTGAGATACAGAGCGTGCTATATTTAGGTCACACTATTTCACTGACTGACAGATTACTTAATGCTTATTATCACAGTCTAACGGTTATTATTCAAAGTACAACTGAGCCATCTTCACAGCTAGAGCTCGTTGAGAACAGCTGGAAGTCAGCAGTATTGTACGACTCAGTCACTGCTTACAAGTAAAGAGTTTAGTTCAGTAGCATCAATATGGGATTGTTTCTGTATCAAGAGTTGTGAATATATAGCTTTGCAAACGTTCCAGAGCAACTGTATTTTTACAGCTAAATGATAGTTGCCGATCACACTCAGTTCAGGCAGTTATGTTGTTTTGCTGTCGTAATATAGTGGGAATGAATCAGGCCAGACAGAACATGTCCCATGTGAAAACTAACACTAGTTTTTGTGGCCCAGGGACTTTATTTAGCTGAGAGATCAGGCTCCAAAATTAACTTTTTGCCCAACCTGCCAGTGCTGAGTGATTAGAAAAAAATCTACCAACCATAATACAAAGCACAGTATCATGGTCAGAAAAAACTACATAAACATTACTATTTATTTTCATTTTTTTTTTACATTAAATACATTAACAATATATTTAATGACAGTAAAATTTGTATAACATTTTTTCTTGCAAATATCTAAAAAACAGCACTGATCATTGCTGTCAGTTGTAGCAATATACAGTCTCACAATGAAACATGACGACGTAAAACCACCCGGTTTGCGTTGGTTTCTGGTTTCGATTTTTGAAGTTAGGACAAAATGAGAGAGATTGTTTATTTTTTTTTTCAGCTAAAAATCTGATGGTAAATGTTCCACTGAGTTTTTCTTCAGTAAACGGGTTATTAAACCAAAGCAGGCCTATGGATTCAAGGCTAAGGAACTACAACAAAGTGATCTTGTGGTCAAGGACTCCAAACTATGTGAGAAGACACACACACACCCGGAGCAGTGGGCAGTCATTTTATGCTGCGGCGCCCGGGGAGCAGTTGGGGGTCCAGTGCCTTGCTCAAGGGCACCTCAGTCGTGGTATTGAGGGTGGAGAGAGCGCTGGACATTCACTCCCCCCACCTACAATTCCTGCCATACCTGAGACTCGCAACCTTTGGGTTACTAGTCCAACATCTCTAACCATTAGGCCACGACTTCCCCAAGACAGAGATTAACCAAGACTGAAACCAAGAGTTACCAAAAGAGAATTATTAATCTTAACATTATTAATCTTTTTACGGTCACTTTCGATCAATTTATTGCACCCTTGCTGAATACTTTTAAATGGTAGTGTGACTAAAAATACATACATATATACAATTGATGATTAAAATTACAGATAATTTATTTTATATATTAAACTATAGTTTCGAAATATGTATTTTATTCATTGTTACAATGCATTTCTTTGACATTATTCTTGTCATGGGATTGTCTTCTGACAATCTGTTTTTCATTTCATCTCTCGTGGTCGTTCTTTGTTTGTGTGAACTAATGTGAGTTGCGCTCAGACAGACGGCTGCGTGTGACTGATGGCTCCTCACATATGGATGGCGCAAAGCATTGTTTCGGATTAGATTCTCTGACCTTGCACAGACGTCTGCCACCTATAATTGAAACCATGTCCTGTGCCGGACGGTATTTTATGCGGTTGCCAGCTTGTGGATTCAAAGAATCCACAAGCTGGCAAAAATCTTTATGGTGGTCTTTTTAGCCAAGTTATTTATGATTTAGTCCACTGGAGAGGTGAAAGCATGGGCTAATGTTAGCTCCTATTAAACCCACCTGCTTTACAGCAGCTGTCCATCAGTGTAACTCTTTTAGTTTTCAGCTTATCATGTGAAGGGATGCACAAACTCAGACTCTGGTTCAGAAATCTGTGCACACAGAAATTCAGGGTTCCGACAGATCAAACCGCTCCGGCCAAGTAATCAAGATTTGTGTGATGTGTTCCAGGTTTCTCAGAAGCTGGGAATTCAATTTCAGCCCACAGAATCGTAACCTGATCTATGGGGGATAAAGGCTTCCTGATGGGGGAAATACTAGGAGATCATGAAATTCAGAAAGCGCATGGTATAGATTTCAGATGAACCTGTTTCAGTGCCCATGTAAAGCAGTTTAAATCCTCTCTAGATAAGCAAACAGATGTATCTGTAGCGTGATATGGGGCCCGTCATCGCTAGATCTCCAAGGATAATGCCTTTCATTCTCCTAATAATTTATGATGTGTTCATGACAAATCTCTTTGTTTCTTGTCAGATGTGACATCCATAATGTAGCACCACTACTGCATTCTGTTACAGTCACATAAAGAGATGTGATCAAAGTACCAACACATTTTTATAAGAGAAACGAAGCTCTGTCACTGCTGACAGATGTTGGTAGACAATGACTGCAAAATATTACAGTTACATTTTACAGGTAACACTGAATACATCATATTATATATTGTATTATATAAGTCTCATCTTTGTAATCATGTAATCTCGCAATCTGTGTTTAAATCGCGAAAGACGTCAATAAAACAACGTGGTAATAAAATGTCACGTAGCAATTCGTAGGCAAGTCTTCAGTGGCTACGTTAGTTCGCTAGAGAAATGAAGTTTAGAGAAGAGCATTTTGCGAAATATTAGGCTATACTAATTTTGTTTTACTTTACCTGTTAGTGATGCCTTAATTATTTAATGTGTTTAAATAAATCTGTTATGAAGCAAGTTATGACAGCCACTGTGTAAATTAATATATTTCAACAACAAATAGGAATTTTATCATTTAGAAGTTAATTTAAAAACTGCATTATGTGCAATTTACGTGTTTTTTGTTTTGTTTTGTTTTTTGGTTGAGTGTTGATTATTATATTTAAACAATAAATACTAATTAAATTTAAGTTTGGACTCTGTTGTTAATTGTAAACTTATAGTAATGAAAAAGGGCTCCCTATAGTTAGCGTATATGCTGAGCTAGAATTTTATCCCTAAGAAAATAAGATTAAAGTAAAAATAAAGTACCAAACTGTACCTACTGTACCAAAATCATAACGAACTGTGAAGTCTAAACTGAGATACGTACCGAAGCATCATATTTGTGTACCGTTACACCCCTAATAGCAACACTTACTTAACCAATGGCACGAGTGTGGGGGCGTGGCTATCTGTTTGGCCAGCCAATGACAGAGAGAAAAGTTATTTGGGGAAACCTATTTGAAAGACTCATTATTTTTGCAGCACTCTCTCTTTGATGATACTCACCTGAAGCACATTTAATACTTTACGTTTCTGTGGATAGACTCTCAAAAAAAGGTATTAATATGCACCATTTATGGGAAAAATTAGGTGCACAGTTGTAACTTTTAGCTTTTGTATCTTAGAGTATAGTTCCAGTGACAGCTCTGTTCCATTTTTTTATTTTTTTCTAAGAATGTAGTTGTAGACCAGTCATAAAAAAATATATATTTTGATTGACATTCCATGCCAGCCAATCAGCAGCAGCCATGGCCCTCAGGGTTTCACTGCACTGCCAGAGTTATGTTTCACCCAGCATTTCAACATAATCCCCTTCACTGCCAGAACATCGAGCCACTCAACAATCTTCGACTGCCTACAATAAGCTGAATGAACTCCAAAACACTGGTGTTGCATTTTACGACAGGGAAGTTGTGGCCTAATGGTTAGAGAGTCAGACTCGTAATTCAAAGGTTGCGGGTTCGAGTCTCGGGCCGGCAGGGATTGTAGGTGGGGGGAGTGAATGTACAGCGCTCGCTCCACCCTCGATACCACGACTGAGGTGCCCTTGAGCAAGGCACCGAACCCCCAACTGCTCCCCGGGCGCCGCAGCATAAATGGCTGCCCACTGCTCCGGGTGTGTGTTCACGGTGTGTGTGTGTTCACTGCTGTGTGTGTGTATGTTCACTGCTGTGTGTGTGCACGTTGGATGGGTTAAATGCAGAGCACGAATTCCGAGTATGGGTCACCATACTTGGCAGTATGTCACTTCACTTCACTTCACTTACTAGGCCAGCACACAGAAGCCATTCACAGTTACACTCTGACTTATACAGCATATAGCAGAGGCATAAACAGCCTGTTTGGAGGTCTAATTTGGTATGTGTTTATGGAGGCAGACCTAATGTGACCTTTTTGGCACATTTGGCCAAAGGCAAAGTCTGGCAGGAAGCCATTCATAGAATTATCACGAGCTCTGCTCCGACTGTTAGAGTCAGTCAGCGGCCAGCCGCAGATAAACCAAGAAATCAACCGTGTCTAGATTAACATTGGTTTAAGGCTTTGAATTTGTAAGTGGTTGTCACATTCTGTGCCTTTTTGGCACCGATTTGAGATCTGGTCTGAATCCGACAGTTGAATAGTATACACAGTTTCACTGATCGGTGCTCATGATAATTAATAGGTTCTCACGCACTCTGTGGATCTCTGCGGTGCTTACACTGTAATACTCCTCCTATGGTGTGTAAATTGCAGTGTAAACACTGACCCTCGTCTCTGACCCTGCGCTCATGTGGTCTGAGTGCCTCTCACACTTGCTGCTGTCAATCAAATCCTGCCATCTCCATATAAAAAAACTCCCTGTACACATCCTACCACGCTATAGCTTAGATTACGTCATGAAAGCTTAATTTGACATGCTTTTTAGAGTATTACGATTGTGCTATACGTGCAGGTATAAAAAGGTAGTCTGCACATGTAATTCTTAAACTCTATTTCCTGTAGAATAAAATGTATTATTTATGTACATTTATATTTCATATTGTGGTACAGGTATAATATATGCTACCATAAAAATTTGGCGCAAGTAAGATTCATTGAAGAATGCATAAAATTAATTAAAATCTCAGTAAAGACATTATGCTTTAAAAAATAAAAAATAAATATATATATACACACACACACACACACAAATATATTAGTGCTGTCAAACGATTAATCACATCCAAAATTTAAGTTTTTGTTTACATAATATATGTGTGTGTATTGTGTATATTTATTAGGAATATGTAAAGACACACACATACAGCATATATTTTTAAAATATTTACATGTATATATTTATATTAATATAATTTATAGAATATATAAATATATTTAATATATAAACATAACGTATTTTTCTTAAATATATTCATGCATGTGTGTGTATTTACATATTCCTAATAAATATACACAGTACACACACATATATTTTGTAAACAAAAACTTAAATTTTGGATGTGATTAATCGTTTGACAGCACTAATATATATACAGTATATATATATATATATATATATATATATATATATATATATATATATACATACATACATACATGCATACATACATACGCACGCACGCACGCAGACAGACAGACAGACAGACAGACAGACAGACACATACATACATACATACATACACCCACACACATTTTTAAATCCCTTCTAGGGTTTGGTATTATAATATAATACAGAATTATTATTAACCTTTTATTATCTATTTTAGATCATAAAATAATTATCTAAAAATACATAGTTACATTTTAGAGACTTTTTGAAGTTTTTTAAATTGTTGGAATCAATATATATATATATATATATATATATGTATGTATGTATGTATGTATGTATGTATGTATGTATGTATGTATGTATGTATGTATGTATGTATGTATATATATATATATATATATATATATATATGTATATGTATATATATATGTATATGTATATGTATATGTATATGTATATATATATATATATATATATATATATGTATATGTATGTATGTGTTTTTATTTAATTTTATTTAAAAAAAAATATTTCTATTTAAAATATTTAAATAAATTTCAATGTACAAAAAAAAGAAAAAGAAATTAGAAATTAAGTTATGATTAAGTGGCATGTTTTTTCTCCCCCTCCTATTTTTTCCTTCCTCACAATCAAAGGTCATCATGGGCCAGCTTTGGCTCATGGGCCCTGGTTTGAACATCTCTGATTTATTCCCTCAGCTGCTGCACTTTCTATCAGTATTTCAGGTGAATGTAGTGTTTGAGTACCAGTAGGTGGCATTAGTGAGCACAACAGGGGCCAGAATGGATCTGTTTGAACACACATGAACACAACAGCTAGTCACAGATATCTTAAATGTTCACATATATCTCATCTATATATTGTTGATGTAATTAAAGTGTTTAATACGGAATATATAATAATCAATGTGTCCTGTCTCAGTTTGTTCAACGTAAAGCGTGTCCTGGACACGTCGTGCACATCTGTAACCTCCCGGAGGGCAGCTGCACGGAGAATGACGTCATTAACTTAGGGCTTCCCTTCGGCAAAGTGACCAACTACATCCTCATGCGCTCGACGCATCAGGTAAAAAATTTCAGCTCTGAAATGAAGATAGCAATGATATATCGTACAGTTTGTCGTAGATAAAATGCTAGTGCTAGGCTGACTGCAGAAAGAGATTTAGACAAGCATTTTATGTACTTTATCTTCGTACATTTAAACCGTGACACCGATGATGTCTCCATCACCCCAATTCGTTCATCAAATTTGACTTTTTGATTGGTCCTGTTAGTACTGTCTGGATCAAATTCTGGGTCCAGTGCCAAGTTTGACATGTGCCTGAAATGCCTGGCATTGAATTGATCTTGTAACTGTCTCAAAGATTTATTACGCAATTAAAAAGAATATCTGTTCGGATCACATTTGACACATTTTATGTTTTGTGCACGCTTTAACGATTTGACTTTGGCGTCAGGCTTTTGTGGAAATGGCATATGTGGAGGCAGCGCAGGCGATGGTGCAGTACTACCAGCTGCAGCCGGCTACCATCAACGGACACAAGCTACTGATCCGCATGTCCAAGAGATACAAGGAGCTGCAGCTGAAGGTATGAAGCTCATCTGGGCTCATCGTGATCACAGGATTCAAACAAACCCTACTCAATGTTTTCCTTTCTGACCCAGAAACCAGGTAAAGATGTCGATTCTATTATCCAAGACATCAATTCCCAGAGAGAGCGAGACGAGATGCAGGAGATCGACAGGTGAGACCAGGAGACATTTTTATTGGGACTTTTTGGGTAATTGTTTTTAGTGTGGATCTACCGATTTATTTGACAATACATAAAAATGCCAATTCATATTTATAATGCAATGAAGAGGCTACATCTCTTCCATCATCGAATAATCATTTTAATTTCTAATTAGTTTAAATTCCAAATTTAAAACTAAAAATGTAGTTTGGTCTAATTTTCATATTATTCTTGTTGTTATGATTTATAATTGTATATTATTATTTTATTTTATATAATATTTTATATGTCCTGGAAATCTAAGTCATGTGGTGTGACCAACATGCAGAAGGGAAAAACATTAAAAAGGAAGTGACATCATAGAAATGTCCCTGGTAGATCTTCATGACTTTGTGATAACATAGAATTATTAACTAAATTTCAATTTTCAATTTTTCGTATAATATAGATAAATTAGCTAAAAAAAATTAAATTTTAGATACTTAATCGTAGTAGATACAGAAAACTGCAAAAATAAATGATTAAAATTAACACATTAAAAAAAAATTGTAATTCATAATATGGATTCAAATTAAAATATTTTTATTAAATTTGATTACATACTATTTATTATATTTATAATATTATATAATATTTAATAGTTTCTTAATATCAGATAATTTGACTTGTTCAGGAAAAGGTTACTTCAGTTTGTAAAATGATGTGAAGCATCTTCTCAAAAAACTTAATGATATTTATTAATAAAAATGTAAAATATGTTTTTACAGTAAACTTTCACTTTAAAAATGTATATTTAGACATTTTTAATCATTATTGTGTACAATCACATATTATATATATTTAAATTATATTAAAAATATATATCTACAGTCCCCTCCAAAAGTATTGGAACAGTAAAGACAAAATTGCTCTGTTGGCTGTGGAGTTATGACATTTACAAATATGATTATAAGAATGTTCAGCTCTTTTATAGTTTCATCCCTCTATCTGATGTGAGCATAAGTATTGAACAGTTGCCTCACAGGTCTTTCTAAGTGATCAGCTGTGTCCTGTTGCATTAATTCTTCAGATATTAAAAACAGGGAATGTGTCGTATCAGTTATATCCATTACTTCTGTATTCTGAATCCTGCATTCAATGATGACACACACAAACCAGGATGAAGATTAGGGAGCTGACTTTGAGAGAAAAGCAAGCAATTTGGATGCTAAAAGACAAGAGGAAGTCAATTAGAGCTATAGCAAAAACAAAGGGCATGGAAACCACCAGCAACCAACAACGACCTGATCGGCTGAGAAAACAACAGTAGTTGATGACAGACAAATCATAAAAGCTGTGAAAATGAATCCTAAAAGATTTTACTGTCTGTAAAATCACCAACAACTTCCAGAAGGCTGGGGTGATGCTCTGACAATCTACTGTCCTCAGGAGACTTTGACACAGAATTACAGATGCTACACAGCAAGATACAAACCTCTGACCAGCACCAAAAATAGAAAGGCAAGATTAGAGTTTGCAAAAAAGCACAAAGGTGAGCCAGAAGAGTTTTGGAACTGAGTTTATGGACCGATGAGACAAAGATGAACCTTTATCTAAGTGATGGGAAAGCAAAAATGTGGAGAAAAAAAGGGAACTGCAATGATCCCAAGCATACAGCCTCATCTGTAAAGCATGTTGGAGGTGGTGTCATGGCATGGGCATGCATGGCTGTCTCTGGAACAGACCCTCTCAACTTTACTGATGACTTAATGTATGATGACAGTAGCAGAATGAATTTGGAAGGGTACAAAACCATCTTGCCTACCAATATTCAAGAAAACGCCACCAGATTCATTGGGAAGTGCTTCATATTGCATCAGGACAATGACCCAAAACACCCTGCCAGTTCAGTCAAGGAATTTATAAGAGCAAAGAAATGGAAAGTCTTAGATTGTCCAAGTCAATCTCCAGATTTAAATCTGATTGAACATGAATTTCACCAGCTGAAGAGGAGAGTAAAGGCAGAAACTCCCCAAAACAAGCAACAATTGGGATTGGCTGCATTAAAGGCTGGGAAAAGTATTTCAAAGGATGAGATCAAGAGTCTGGTGATGTCTATGGGTCACAGACTCACTGCTGTGATTGTGTGCAAGGGATCTGCAACTAAATAATAGCTTTTAATCTTTTATATCTGCCTTAAGTTCAACTGTCCCAATACTTATGCTCACATCAATGAGTGGGATGAACTCTAGTCATGTGTTTAGTGTCTAGTCTAGACTCTAAAAAAAAAACTCTAAAAATGTGACATTCTGTAGTTTTGTCTCATATTCATCTTTTAATCATATTTGCAAATGTCTTGACTCCATGTCTTTACTGTTCCAATACTTATGGAGGGGACTGTATGTGTATATATATATGTGTGTGTGTGTGTGTGTGTGTGTATATATATATATATATATATATATATATATATATATATATATATATATATATATATATATATATATATATATATATATATATATATATATATATATATACATATAAAAAATGTGCACCACAACATCGTTACATTTGAACTTTTCTTGAAAAAGGTATAAAAGCTTTTCAAGACAATAAACCTGCCAAAGAGCACAATTCTAAGAACTTTGCCACATGTTTAAATTTAAATCTTTCTTTTTTTCTTCATCATTGTCTCAAACCTGCTGCTGTTTTGCGCAGGTATTTGCCGGAGCGTGCCAGATCACGCAGTCCAGTCAGCCGTTCTCTGAGTCCGCGCTCACACAGTCCGAGCTTCACTTCCTGTAGCTCCGCCCACAGTCCGCCAGGGCCACCCTGTCGCCCTGACTGGAGCAACGACATGGGGCCCCGCCGGTCCTCTTGGGATTGGACGTCCCATTGCCGAGGCGACGAGGACCCCCGCGATAGAGACGACTGGAGGAATGACGAGGAAGAGAGACCCAACGGATGGCTGTCCGAGCGCAGGAAACCCTACCTTAAAACTGGGGACCGGATCAGCCCACGTATGGGGCCCGGGGACGAACGGGGCAGGGACTGGTACCCCCGCGGAAGCCCTCAAGGTTCGTCCTTCTCTTCCTATCACTCCATAGATGACTTTTACAAGAAAGACTCACTGTACAAGACTGATAAACTGAGCAGGCAGCAACATCAGAGACATGAGGTGAAAACGAAGAGAAGGGACGGCGACTACCACAGACCCCGACACTCAGAGTCAGACGTGACAGACGACACAAACTCCAACCGGACAGCTGAAGACAGAGGACGCAGCAAGAGGCCGAGCCGGAGGCAAGACAGGGAGGAGAAGGAGACCGAAAATCAGGCATGTCCTGTTTCACTTCAATAGGGTTCATTTGAAGAACAACTGTAATACTGTTTCAGCTGAATCACAACATTTGAAATTATACACAGAATGTTAAGAATATTAAACATGTAAATGTAAAATATATTACTATTCAGTTCATATATTTTATAAAATATCTTTATATTATTTTAGTTTAATATTATACATTATTTAAAATATATAAGCTTTCAAAAAAATAAATATTTGAGTATACTATTTTATTAAATATATATATATTTTTAAATTCTCTACTCTATTCTATTCTATTCTATTCTATTCTATTCTACCCAAATGTGCTTTATAGACAGTATTTTAATAGCACTGTTTTTATTTTATTTACAGAAGGAAGAATATAAAGCCAAAGAAAGATCAACGTCTCCTCATAACAGCAAACCTGTAGAGTCTTCAAAGTGTGACAGAGATGGTGACAGTGAAGTAAATATATGTTCATTCATTCATCTACCAGTCTGCATTTTTGCATTCTGAAATTTAAAAAATATATAGTAAAAACACTAATATTGTGAAATATTTCAATGACTGTTTTCCATTTTAATATATTAAAAAAATTTAATTTCCAGCATCATTACTCCAGTCTTCAGCATCACATGATCCTTCAGAAATTATTCTAATATGTTGATTTGCAGCTCAAGAAATATTTCTGATTATCAGTGTTTGAAACAGTTGTGCTGCTTTGTATATTTGTGGAAACCTTGATTTATTTGTAATAGAAATACATTATAAATGTCTTCACTGTCACTTTTGATCAATTAAATCCATCTTTGCTGAATAAAAGTAATTTCTAATGTCTCCTGGTTTTCAGGGACTAGGAAGTGTAGATGATGGAGAGGAAGAAAGCTGGTATCCTAAAAGCATGGAGGAACTGGTGACCGTGGATGAAGTTGGAGGAGAGGACGACTCTATAGTTGAACCTGATCTACCCGATCTTCACGAGGAGGACCAGAGAGTCGAGCCCAGTCTGTTGACGGCAGAGAGCCCTAAACCAAACGCAAAGACCCCAACAGAAGGCGAGGAGACCACGGTGGACCCTCCTACCCTTCCACCGCTGGATCTGGTCCCAGCAGAAAGCTCTGGAGGTGCTCAGTCCAGCCCCGGAGAGAGACCATCTGCCCCAGAGCAAGCGGTCTGTCAACTCAACCGCTTCCCGTCCCAGGAATTCAAGAGCGCTTTGGAGGAGACCTGCTCCGCCACTCATATGGACACACACATCGACGCAACCACACCAGCTGTTCCTCTAAACAACAGCAGCATGTGTGAAAGTGTGAAAGTGAATGACTTGAGTAATGATGAAAGAAAGACAGCAGAGATCGACAACAAGGAACCATGTCTCAAACTGGACAATCAGAAGAAAGGTACTCACAACTGGCTTTAGTTTGTTAATGAATATCTATAATGACCCAGTCCCAGCTAATAAAAATATGTTCCAAGCACATTTTGATAAAGTTCCCATCAGTGTTGGGGAAAGTTACTTTTAAAAGTAATGCATTACAATATTGCGTTACTCCCTAAAAAGTAACGAATTAAGTTACTTAGCTACTTTTTATGGAAAGTAATGCGTTGCGTTACTTTTGCGTTAGTTTTTAAATATGAGCAGGGCTTGATTGTTTTTAATACAAGAAGTTCTAATTATAGCAAATGTAAAAGCCCTTTCACACTAAAAAGCGTAACGAATAAAAGGAAAAGGAAATTCACGTCTGTAAAGTAGAACGCAGGAGAAGAAGGTTCAACACTCTTCAGCAATAAAAAAACAATGAAGCACAATTGTTAGTTTATCTAAAGTCATTTTTGCTCGTTAGTATGGTTGAACTGGATCATCAAAGGTCAGCAGCAAAGACATTGGTTAATAAAATGGGATTAGATACATTTTCAACCTTACCAGAAAGATAGCCAGTGTTCTAAGAACATTGCTTGTTCGCTGGGGAGTTTGGGAGGGTTACTTCTTCATACTAATACTATTGTAGCTCTTAGTTCCTCACACAGATCTAAAAAGTGGCACTTACCATTGATTGGTGAATTCTTGCATGTGAAATCATGTCATTTTCATAGGAATCCACAATGGGAATTATATTGTGAGGGCGAAGGTTTTCCCCTTGCAGATTTCACATCAGATTTGGTCATGCAAATTCCCCACTTTGACCAAAAGAAAGATGCTTGGTTTATGAGTAACTATTGTGTGAGCTGTGCATCATACATACATGCTTCACTGTAGACAATAGACCTTTTTTGCTTGCAAAATTGTACTAACAAGACCGCACCTGTAGTCTAATTACAGAATCATACGATTACGATTGCTGTTCAAAAGAGGTTCAGATTCACCGACTGAGCAAGTTTTCTTCAAAGCGTTAACTAGTGAGCAAGTCCGAAACTTAGATCCTTCTGACTGACTCATTAAAAAGAACAAATTCTTGAGAATAATGTGTCATGAATTTTGTACTTAAATATTATCAATATTCAAATTATATTTGAATTTAAAAGGCATCATTTCAGTTAGGGGGGTAAAAGTTCACAAGAGGGCACATCGAGTAAAATATTACTAATGCATGTTTATTAAAAGCAATAAAATAACATGACTATCTGTGAAAAAAGTGCATTATGTTTAAAATAATATTTATAAACCAAATATAATTAATTAAATTGCTTAATTATAAACAAAACGGCATCATGTATGTATGCACAGTTTAATTTAATACAAAGAGCTGAAAGCGAATCACACAGAGTACTTTTTCATTTAAAACATGAGATGCAGTGGGATGGGAAAAAACCTGCCATAAAGTCCTGAGACGCACACCTAAAATCCGAATGCAAAAACGTTGGATTGTGGATTTTTATTTTAAATTCGCTAAATAATCGAAATTCTATTTATTTTACAGCCCTAGCTCATGCTGTTCATTTTTCCATGCAAAACGAACTAGTGTGCACTCAAACATAACTTAAAAATTATGTTATGTTACAGATGAATCTGACATTTATTTGCATTTGCGATAATTTTAGATGCAGCCCTACTAATATTTTTTTTTTTTAATGAGCAAAGCAAAAATGTCACTAAACGTGATTAAAAGTAGATTAAAATTTAAAATCTACTTTCAATTTCGAACATTTAGTGGTAGATTAATGTGATTTACAGGCTGCAGAATACAAAAACAAAAATTAATAATACTAAAATCAATGATACACAACAAACACTAAAGTATTTCATTACACCTATTTTGTCTATTCCAGATATTCCTGACTCATTTCCGGCCGCTTCAACTCAGGCAACATACATCTTTGCTGCGTCTATCTCTCAGGAGCAGGAGAAAGCCATCAGTGAACACAGCATACCGTTAGGTACGTCCACCAGAAGTCAAAAGGGTCAAACCAAATGCCACAAGTGCCATTTGGTCAGGAGGAAGAAAGCATGAGCAATAGAAATAGCAATGCTTTGCAGCGAGAGCAGTGCTCTGGCTGTGATTTGGGCTCTCAGTGGGTGACTGAAGCCTTTAAGGCCAGCTGATGTCAGTGGAGCATTTGTCATCCTGCTGAGTGAGGTGTGAATTGCACCCTCGAGGCCCGAGCTTGTGTACTCATTACCACACAGCTAGCGCACTAGATTCCCTCACAGAAGAGCTGACATTATACCTCCATATGAAATGCGCCTCAGAAAGAAGTGTTGGTAAGGTGCTGTTCTGATTTTTCTGGTTTTGTTGTTTTTGGCAGGTGTGGAGTTCATCGTGCCAAGGACGGGGTTTTATTGCAACCTGTGTGGCTTGTTTTACACCAGCGAACAAACAGCCAAGACGTCACACTGTCGGAGTACAATTCACTACAGGAACCTACAGGTCATAAATGCGAACATGCAGTCTTCCTTTCTCTTTTCACACAAATATGAAAGGTTCTCTCTTTCTTACACTTTTCTGTATAAAGTCATATGACAACCGATGACAACACAACAATATAATCCCTAAAGCGACTGATTGATGATTCAAAGAGCTCTAAAAATATGCACATTATATTTTTAAGAATTTATAAAATAAAATATGCTTCAAATTTCTGAATTTCATTATCAATTGCAAAAACGCTTTTGTTTGCATGACACATCCACACCCATAGGTGTCAGTATGAAGTCCAAAATTACTTGAGTAACATGCCAGTGAAACATAAAACCTTTTGGTGCACCTTTACATAGCTTTTGTGATACCATTAGTCCATTTTTTAAACAAACTTTGTTTGTTAGGTGTGTGGCATGTAAGATTTATTGCCAGTATTCTTAATAAAGAAGACGATTAATTATGGTATCAAATGTTGGTTGGTGTGAGAGCGAAGCTAACTTCCACACTGAAATTACGGCCCATTTATAAAACTTTTACTATCTCAGACATTATTTGATGTTTGGGAACACAGTTAACTTTGGTTGAACCTGTTCATTTCTGGTAATTTCTGGCTGTTGATTCGGAGTAAACCCTATTTAAGAAACTAATCTGATAACAACAGATTATCATGCTTTATGAAACTTTCAAGCAGTACATATGGGAAAGTTACACTACAGACTAGCTAACTACATGGAAGCCACTGAAGTGATTCAAATCAGTGAACTGCTGCTTAAAAACCTTCTCAAATAAACTGATTCTCTTAATTCATACTTTACAAAGGTACATTTGAGATTAGCTATATTAGCCTACTGATGAGTTAACTACATTGAAGTTACTGAAGGGACTTGAATCAGTGAACTGTTTCTTAAAATCTCTTCCTAAATTAACTGATTCACTAAAATGAATCAGACTTTCCAACAGTACATCTGAGATTAGCTACACTTACATGTTAGCTAACTACATGGAAGCTACATAAGTGATTCAGATGAGTGAATCAGTGAACTGTTTCTTAAAATCTCTTTCCAAACAAACTGATTCACTTGAATCAGACTTTACAACAGTAAATAGGAGATTAGCACCTTTACTGACTTGCTAAGTACATTGAAGCTACTTAAGGGCCTCGAATTAATGAGCTGTTTCTTAAAATATCTTCCAAAATAAAATGATACACTAAAATAAATCAGACTTTCTAGCGGTAAATATGAGATCAGCCATATTACTGACTATCTAACTACAATAATGCTACTTAAGGGATTTGAATCAGTAAATTGTTTCTCAAAATCTCTTCACCAAACGAACCGATTCACTAAAATTAATCATACGTTCAAGTGGTATAGATGAGATAAGATACTCTACTGATTAGCTAACTACATGGAAGGAACTTAAGTGACTTGAATCAGTGAATCAGTAAATTGTTTCTTAAAATTTCTTCTCAAACAAAGCAGTACATATAAGATTTGCTACATTATTGGCTAGCTTACTGCATTGAAGCTACTTAAGGGACTTGAATCAGTGAACTGTTTCTTAAAATCTATTTCCAAACGAACTGATTTGCTAAAATGAATCGGACTTTCCAACAGTACATCTGAGATTAGCAACACTTACAGACTGGCTAACTACAGGGAAGCTACTTAAGTGACGCAGATCAGTAAATCACTGACCCGTTTCCTAAAATCTCTTCCTAAACAAACTAATTCACTTAAATGAATCGGACTTTTCAGTGGTACATATGAGATTAGCAACATAACTGACTATTGAAGCTACTAAAGTGACTCGAATCAGTGATTTGTTTCGTAAAATCACTTCTTAAAAGAACTGATTCGCTAAAAAGAATCACGTATTCCAGTGGTATGTGAGATTAGCTACATTCCTAACAACCAAACTACATGAAAGCTACTTAGCTACTTATGGAAGACTCAAATCAGTGAATTATTTCTTAATCTCTTCCCAAATGAACTGATTCATCTGACTTTCCAGCAGTACCTATGAGATTAGCTACATTACTAAATATCTAACTACCATTAAAGCAATTAATTGCTAATCATTGAGTGACTTAATTCAGTCAACTGTTCTTAAAATCGCTTTCCAAACAAACTGATTCACTAAAATGAATCAGACTTTCCAGATTTCCTGATTCAGTCAAATTAATCACATATTCATGAGATTAGCTACTTACTACTAACTGGAGACTGGAATCAGTGAATTATTTCTTAATCTCTTCCCAAATGAACTGATTCACTAAAATGAATCAGACTTTCCAGCAGTACCTATGAGAGGACCACTTAGCAGAGTGTATTTGACTATTGCGTCATCTCGCTTGGCAGTAAAGCTGCACGTGATGCGAACAACGTGAAATGCGAGATTCAACAATGTGAAATTCAAACAGCGATGCATCATTTGGTCACGCTACACTGCTACTTGTTGGAAATAGTAGCTTGTTACTGAAAAAGCTACACTTACTTAGCTACTCCCCACCACTGGTGACTACAATGTAAGATTGACTGATCTAAGAAGCCCGGTCCTCAGGGTGGGATATAGTTTCTCATTATAACCCTTCAGAAACGCACACATATAGACAGACGAACACACTTTCCAACACAACATGGTTGAGGCGGCAAGGAGCCGGACATTCCCCGTCATCACAGTCAGACCACAACCAGTTGTCGTGTCTCTCAGACAAGAGCGGTCAGCCAAAAAGCGTCACCTCATACTTCACTTCTCCGCCTTGAGGTCTGCCAGCTGTGTTGAGTTTACAAGAACTACAGTGAGAAGGTGGCAGCTGAATTTAACACCAGAAGTGCAAGACAGGTGAAACCGAGACAGACAGACAGAGAGAGAGAGACTGTAAACACTACAGGAAACACCTGCTTTCCTCCAACATTTTGACCTTCTTCTGTTTCAACTCTCCTTGTTTTCACTGGTAAACAAATACGCTTTTTTGGAAAGATGCACATACATGGGAGTTTCTTCAACTCTTATGTCTTTTAAAACCGACCTCAACAATAAGTCCAGTAGAACATGAGCACAAAATTACTTTGCAACTTTAAAATATGAAAGTACTATCATGTAATTTAGTCAAATTATGTCAAAACTGTAACTACATTGTGTGAAATTAGGATACATAAAAAGCTTGCTATGAAATTAGCCTTAGTGAGGCTAAGTTGTCAGCCATTTTATCCACTAGTAGACATTGTGAGTGGAAAAATATTAAATAAATGGGTTTGCAAAGTATATTTATGATAGAGTTTAATCTCTAAGCAAAAAGAGCCCAGTAATACGTGATATCCAAATGTAGCACGAACTTACTTGAGTATAACAGTCATAACAGATGCTATCAGTCAGCCATTTTAGTCAGAGAAACCAAACTGTTGCTCTTCAAGGCTTTATGGCTGCTCCTACACCTGAAATTTAAAAGCAAACTGTCATTTGTGTAATTTAATGGACGATTGTTTGTGTTTTTATAGAAGTATCTGTCACAGCTGGCGGAGGAAAGTCTCTTGAACTTCCACACGGAGTCACCAAACACTGAATGAAGCTCACGTGAGACTATCAGGACAGCACCACTGCTGGGACATGCTGAGAGAAACAAAACAAGGACAAAGACGATGGGACACAAGGAGAACCAGAGCAAGTGGATCCTCTATGTACTCTAGTTCATAGCAATATGAATTTTATAAAAGTTTTAAAGAATTCAAAAAATCGGCTTATTAAATGTCATATATTTTAAAAGAGTAGTTCACTAAAAAATGTAAGTTCCAAACTTTCAGAATGTTTTTGATGCTATTTTTCTATACAGTGGAAATGAAGCGTTTTGTGGTTAAAAATGTAAAAAACACCATAAAAGTAGTCCATGTAACATGTGCACTATATTAATTTAGTTTCATCATAGCTATGATTCAGCTAAAATGAGGGAACGAATCAGGGTTATTGTCGCAAACTAAAACCATAAATTTGTTACTTGAAACAAATGTTAACTGAAATAAAATATATAAAAAAAACCTTAAACTTATTTTATTTCAGCTAGTTGCTCAAATTAGTTCATTTAGTTTAACTTTAAGTACTAAAATAACTAAAACTAATAAACGAATAAATAACAAATGAAAACTATTTATAGACATTTATTATAAAAAAAACTAAAACTTTAAATAAACAAAACTAAATCAATTAAAATTAAATCGAATTCACAATATTAACAAAAACTTAGTATAATATACTGATTTAACACTAGAAAGAATTAGTACAACATGGCCATGATTTACTTAAAATGAGTACTAAAACGTCATGGGAACTAATTCTTAATTCGTGACCATAATATCTTTTTATCCAACATGTCATTTGTACTTGACAGCCACAGTCTCCATTCACTTTCATTTTATGGAAAAGAGCAGCAGGAACATTCTACAAAATATCTTCATTTGTGTTCCACGGGAGAAAAAAAAAAGTCAGTCATACAGGTTTGAAACATGAGGGAGAGTGAACGATGACAATTTTTCAGTTTTCTGTGAACTCAAAGTGCCCTGTCCTTATTTGGAGGACAAAACGCAGTATGCTTGTCCTCTGTAGGCCAGCATGGAATTGTATTACACTTTGAATGTGAAATGCACATGTAAGTGTAGTGTTTACATCATCTGCATCTGCCTCATTCATACTCTAAAGCTTGCATATATGTTGAATTTTCTCTGTGGTGGACAAATATAAACTTCACTTCAGAAGTGCCTAATTTAAACTTAAAGAGTTGTAAAATTATCCTCAGGTTAATACTTGTGAATATTCTGTCGATGCTCTTTAAATGATTAATTTGTGTAATTCATCAAGTCTTCAATCTGTTTCATGCTTGAAATATTCACTTTTCGAAGTGCCTTGTAATGCATTAAAAGCCCCAAATGCTTAAAAATCAGAAAGCTGCTTCTGTAATGTCTGCCATACTATTTTGCTTTTTGACATTGCTGTACACAGAGCTCAGACTTTCGGGATACTTGAACTGGACCATGTTTATTTCTCTAATATTAAATTTATATAAAGCTGAGTGAGTGTTATAATGCTAGTATATTATTGGAATGGTTCTGGAAAACTTTTTCTCCTGCTGTTTTATATTCTGTTAATAATAGCACTCAATTTTATGGAAGAACATATGTATAAATATTTTGGGTTGCATTGATGCAAATATTAAATAAACATTTTGGAAAATAATGTTGTTTGCTGTTTATGTGAAACGTTTTATGTCTAAAGAAAGCATCCCATGATGGACCTGATTGGCATGTTTGGGCCTGTACGTTATGAAATATGATGAAAAACTGGGTCAGATGAATAATATAACGAGAGAGAGGGAGTTCATCCTCACCCATGCGCAATCTGCTACATAATTACATCACTTCTGTTCCAGCGGAAAGTCACGATCTTCACCGAAAATTCCAGAAAGACTGGCTTCATCTGAACTCAATTTTCATTGGTTACCTTGTCATCCGCCTCTATTATTCTGACCAATCAGAGAGCTCGCAGGACAGCATTACGCTATCGAGTTGCTGGGCAGAGAACACAAACTGAACATCAACAGTAACTTGGACTACGCCATAAAGCAGGTTAGTAGGGTTTGTTCCTTGTCGACTGCCCGTTGTTTTAAAGCAACTTATTATGCTTTATTTAAGACTTTTATTTTAGACGCCGTGTCAAATAAGGACAAAAACGGCGTTTGTTCGCTGCCAGTCCAGAGGCTTTGTTTATGTTTATGTTGCGCTCGTGCACTTGCAAATAACGCCATACATTGAATGCGTGCTCTACGTCAAATATTAAACACGTTAATAGCAATTAACATAAAAAATGAGTTTTTCTCAGCCAAAGCACTTTATTTTGCAGACTGCAGGTCTTCTGTCTGTGTGGTAATGCGATGCATTCATGGTATCAGGCTTATGTTGGAGCTAAATGGACGCTGCTGATTGGAGCAGTTGCTTGTTCTCGTTTATTCATTCATTTTTGCTTCGCAAAGAAATATTAACGTTAATATTTCTGCATCCTAGGTGCGAAGGCACATTTCATACGTTGCAAAACTTCATTTTCCTAACCATGGCAACTGACTGTGAGGCATGGCTGAATGCAAACCCTGTCGGTAAGTTATAAGCGATATTTAGTGATTTTTATACCACTGTAAATGTTTTTAGGTCAGCACTGTTTGCTCTCATATGTGGTATATGATATGAAAAGTCTTGCAGAATCTGCCAAGGTCAAGACTATCACTTGTTATTAACTCTCACAATGGGAAGAAAAAAAAATATGAGGGGCCCAAACTTTGGCCCCTAGTGATAATGCTTTTTTTTAATGCATATTTAGTCTCAAACTTCAAGTATTTGCATGTGAATGGTTCCAAACACTCTCGTCATCCACAGAAGCTGGAGATCTCAGCGATTCCTTCCCCTCTGGGTATGAGGACAACACCTTCACTGGAAATGTTAATAATGAGATCAACGGAAACTGGATATCGGCCCCCACCAGCAGCATCCATGAGGCAAGACTCAAGGCCAAGGTGAAGAGACGACTGAGGAAGACCTCCTCCAGGGACTCGGGCCGGGGCGACTCGCTGAGCGATACCGGCGAATCGGTCCGGTCTGTGGTTCCACCCACTAGCCCTAAGGGCAAACTGCTAAACAGGAGGTCGAGGATGGGCAAGGGACGAGGTCTGCCGAAGAAAGGTATCAGGGCTGTTTGATTCCTTAACCTAAAACTATAGGGGCTTTCACACCGGTGTGACCTTTTCATAGTTCCTAGAACTACTGGTGGAAGTTCCCGCTTTCTGGCGAGCTCGCACCGCAGGAACTAGGAGCGCATTTAGTTGTAGGAACTCTGTTTGGGGGAACTAAATTAGCTCCTACTTCAGAGTACCATTAATGTACACTGATTGGCCAAACGCATACAAAACACTGGCTACAGGTCATTTTTTAAAAAGCCAAGTAAAAATATTTTCTCCACGAACATGGAAAACCGTGATAATGGCTACCTGTTTTCTGCAGCATTGTGTTCTTTTCTCAGCCTCAATGATATGTAATGCTGCAAAGGTTTCATCTCTTAGCCCAACTTTTTGCCCCATGCAAGTTTTTTTAAAGTTGGGTGGATTTTGTTTGTCAATGTTTTTGTTCAGAAATCATTCTAAAAGTGATTCCAACTTTACCGTTCCTCTGTGTTGTACTTGTTATAATTGTGGTGTCGATATCCCTATTCTCATAGAATTAGAACAATAAATAAAAATGTATAATTATCGGCTTTGGTGTCAACGGCACAACTACAAAGATAACTATTATCGTCCACACCAATGTATGATAACATCATGTTTATTATAAGCACGCTGCAGTTTTGGTGTTTACCTCTTTAAATACTTAAGTTCTTTAAATTCAGTTTGGATTCTGATTGGCTGTCAATCGTTCATCAGCTAAAAAAAAATGTTCTGAAAGTGATTCCATCTATATTGTTGTTCTGTGTCGTTATTGTTATAGTTGTGGTGTGGACTTGATTCTTATAGAATTAGAACGATTATTAAAACATAATAGTTATAGTTAGTGTTCCCTATAGAACGACAATTATAACTATTAGTGTCCACACCAACAGACTATAAAATTCTGTTTATTATAAGCACACGCTGCAGGATGTTCTTAATCATTCATTAGCTGGGAAAAAAAAATATTCTGAATATGATTCCAACTATATTGCTGCTCTGTATCATTATCGTTATAGTTGTGGTTTGGAGTTATTTATTCTTGTAGATAGATTTAGAATGATTAACTTTATAGCTATCATTAAATTTACTGCTGTAGGCACGAACAGCCCTTTAGTCTGATATTTTCTGTTTGGAATTTTGATATTTTGATTCAGTTGAACTTGGAATGCACGTAAATATCAATACATTTGAATTTAGAGTTCTGGAATTCTGAAAGTTCCAGAAGTCCAGTGCATGTGGGATTCACTTATGAGTTCAGAGCACAGGAAGTGTTGACTTGGCTCTGTTCCAGCATCTGCTGTTTCATTTTAGCCAATTACATGATTAACAAACACAAGCGGACTGACGCACTTCAGTAACCAATCTCCACCCACATTCACATGCGCTCATAACAGATGGTCACTCCTATTCATTCAGTTGTTGTTTTGCCCAGTGTTGGTCCGTTGTTGAGGGTTCTTTGAGTGCAACAGACCTGAATTGATTTGGAAAAGTCTGGCTTGCAGAAACTGTCTGCGTCAAATACACTATGTATGCTAACTAAGCTTTCAAAAAACGTTTAGACTCTGCTCTCCTCGTGTCTAATGGTGATCGTTTAATCACCTAGATGAGATTTGAAGAGTTTTAGTTGTGACCTTTACACCTCCCCCATCACCTGCAAGATGACTTCATGGCACACTTCTGTTTTTGATTCCCTCAGCGATGGCACATTCGGCCCTGTGTGTTATGTAATTACTGGTTAAGCCAGCCTGAAGGGCAGGGCGGGAGTTCCTGTTGGCTTTTTTTGGCCAGAAGCCTTCTGATGAAGACGTTACAGTGAAAATGCCGTCGGTTCAGAATTGTAAGGTCGAATACTCCACTTCATCCATTGAGGCTTGAAAAGTGGATTACAGCATATTGACAATCTTCTTTGGAGGCGTTGCTGTTTGGCTGAGTCATGTTGTTTTGCATTTAAATTGGGGATTATAAAATCTTGACACATTTTCATTGTCAAATAGTCAAAATATCAAATTATCCTGAATAAAAAAAATTATCTGATTAATTGGACAATATTAGGTATTTAAATTAATTCCATTAAAATTTAATCTAATTACAGTCCTAATTTTTCCTTAATTTAATTTGGCTGTAACATAGGCCGTTAAGTGGTGTTTTCAAAAGATTTTTATCTATCTAGCATTTATCTATCTAACTTTTTTTTTTTTTTTTTTTTATATATATATAATTTCTAATATTAACTAACAATAATATTAGTGTTATACTTTGCGTTTAGTAATATTATAAATTACACTTATGTATTTAATATATAAAAACATTACACTTATTACCGTATTCTGTAATGACATATTATGTTCATTACAGTGTAAATGGAAATGTAAGATGATTAAGAAACATTTGTTAATATTTGAATATTTAAGACAGCTTTTTATTCTGTTTATGACAAAGTAAAAAAAATAAATAAAATATATATATATGTAAGGAATAATTGACACACTCGGGTGTGCATTATTTTTCTAATAATTCAACGGTCCGGAGTCAATTATTCCGCTTATACTACGGTTGCCACACCTCAAGACATCGATCAGATTATATATTTCAAGGGATTCGTCCGGTTTTTCTACTTAAATCGCTATTGTGAGTAGGATTATTTCTTCCGCATCTCATCCAACGACTCTTTTGCTAGTTCCAAAACGTCATTTTAAAGCTGGCAATGGAGGCTTGAGCCGTTGATAGCAGACTAATGCAGTTAATAATGAAGTTATTAGAAAGAGAGCGAGAGAGACAGAGACACAGAGAAAGAGAAACAGAGAGAGAGAGAGAGAGAGCTTGTATGAATTAGGCTACCTCTGTGTGTCCCTCAACAGTGTTCTGAAGCACCGTCTCTAAACTGTAAGTCTGCTTTAAGATGCAGCGCTGTTATTACCTCGCTAGTGAGAAATGTCATGTGTAGCCTTTAAGTTGCTACACTAGGCTAACTGATAAAATCGTCAGGGCAGCGCTGACAACGATGCGAAGTGATATGGAACTGTAATGCGGTCAAGAAAGCTGCCTGGAACTACGTTCGCCGTGCGTTTCCCTGAAAATAATTGCACACCTCAGAACGTTCGTCAGCCAATCAGATTCAAGCATTCGACGGCCCCGTAGTATAAATATATATATATATATATATATATATATATATATATATATATATATATATATATAATAGATAGGCCTACTTTATTATTAAAGATGTCAGTTCCCTATTTTGGGGCCTGAGGGAAATTTTTTTTCAAATTTTGTGGGGGGGGAGTAAACAGATTGAAATTGACAAAAAAAAAAAAAAAAAATCTTAATATATTAGAATTTATTGCTTACATTTTATTGCTTATGGAACTGTTTTCAAAGCGTTAAGGAAAATTATATTCTTATTTTATGAATGCAAGTTTGATGTGAATGGAAACAAGTTATATTCAAAAAAGGTGTTATACAACCTGTAAATCCAGCCAAAAGCTGAATAGTTTATCAAAGGGGTAGTGCATCCAAAAATGAAAATTGTCACCCTCATGTGATTTCAAACTCTTGACACTTTTTTTTTTTTTTTTTGTGGAACCTTAAATAAGATATTTTGAAGAAGGTTAGGAACCAAACAACATTGGACCCCATTGGCCTCCATTGTATGGACAAAAAACTATTACATTTCTCAAAAAAATCTTTTTATTTCACAGAACAAAGAAAATGACCATGATTTGGAACGTCATGAGGATGTAGCAGGACATGTACGTTAATGCAGGCCACGTTAAGCCTTGCGTGCGTCATTTTCTGTTTCTCGTTCAGTATCAGTTTGGCACTTGTGGTTAGAGCTCTGCACATATCGAGAGCTGATGTCAGCAGCTGTGAATTAAAGGGGCCCGGCTCTGTTTAGGGGAATCATTTCAGAGGGGACGATCCTGTGCGGTTAACATGACAATGACAGGAACAGCATGTACTTTTTTATTGGCTACTGCAGAAGGCACTGAAAGAGTCATGTGGTTTTCTTTCTTCTTTCTGTTCTCTGTTGACATGATGCCATTTTTATTCCAATGTTATTCCAATGCATTTTATTGTTTTGAAAAGCTATTTATGTGTTTTGTATCTATAGGTGGGGCAGGGGGTAAAGGTGTATGGGGATCACCTGGGGAGGTTTATGATGAAGATAAAGTTGACGTTAAAGACCCCAATTACGATGTGGAGCAGGTAAGTGCCACACAATAGTTCACCCTAAAATTAAAATTTGCTGAAAATGTACTCACCATGCAAGATGTAGATGAGTTTGTTTCTTCATCAGATTTGGAGAAATGTACCATCATTTGCTCACCGATGGATCCTCTGCAGTGAATGGGTGCCGTCAGAATGAGTCCAAACAGCTGATAAGAGCATCACAATAATCCACACCACTCCAGTCTATCAGTTAACATCTTGTGAACTGAAAAGCTGCACTTTTTTTTTTTTAGTTGTTTGGACTCTCATTCTGACAGCACTGCAGAGGATCTATTGGCGAGCAAATTATATAATGCTACATTTCTCCAAATCTGCATGTCCATTTTGAGATGAACTGTTCCTTTAACCATGAAACTAGCACACAATCCATCAAACTTTGTGTTTCTGCAGGAGAACTGCGTATATGAGACAGTCGTCCTCCCTCTGGACGAAGAGACGTTTGAGAAGACAGTCACTCCTATTGTTCAAGAGTACTTCGAGCACGGAGATGCTAATGAAGTGGCGGTGAGATTTATAACTGTGTTGTTGAATGAGGAGACGGCTTTTGCCCTTTCATATCTAATCAGTGCCGTGCAGTCCTGTGTGCTTATGCGTAAACAAACCTGAGGAATGCTGCATTATCATTATAATCGGAACATCTCGCTCTGTTCCCTCAGGAATTGCTTGCCGAGCTGAATCTGGGCAGCATGTGTGGCGACGTGCCCATGCTAGCTGTATCGCTAGCGCTGGAGGCCAAAGCCAGCCACAGGGAGCTGACGTCACAACTGCTCAGTGAGCTCTGTGGGAGAGTGCTCACAGCCGGAGACGTGGAGGCCTCCTTCCACAAACTGCTCAAAGAGCTGCCCGACCTCGTGCTGGACACACCTGGGGCTCCACAGGTAACATGCTACAGCTATATATACACTACCAGTCAAAAGTTTTTGAACAGTAAGATTTTTTGTGTACTTGTACTAATATATACAGTGGTGTGAAAAAGTGTTGGCCCCCTTCCTGATTTTTTTTTTTTTTTTTTTTGCATGTTTGTCACATTTTAATGTTTCAGATCAAACAAATGTAAATATTAATCAAAGATAACGCAAGTAAACACAACATGCAGTTTTTAAAAGAAGGGTTTTTTATGAAGGGAAAACAAAATCCAAACCCATATGGCCCTGTGTGAAAAAGTGGTTTCAGCTGTCTACCAAAAAATCCTGAAGGACAATGTCCGGCCATCTGTTCATGACCTCAAGATGAAGCGAACTTGGGTTCTGCAGCAGGACAATGATCCAAAACACACCAGCAAATCCACCTCTGAATGGCTGAAGAAAAACAATATGAAGACTTTGGAGTGGCCTAGTCAAAGTCCTGACCTGAATCCTATTGAGATGCTGTGGTAAGACCTTAAAAAGGCGGTTCATGCTCAAAAACCCTCCAGTGTGGCTGAATTACAGCAATTCTGCCAAGATGAGTGGGCCAAAATTCCTCCACAGCGCTGTAACAGACTCAATACAAGTTATCACAAACGCTTGATTGCAGTTGTTGCTGCTAAGGGTGGCCCAACCAGTTATTAGGTTTAGGGGGCAAGCACTTTTTCACACAGGGCCATGTGGGTTTGGGTTTTGTTTTCCCTTCATAATAAAAAAACTTAATTCAAAAACTGCATGTTGTGTTTACTTGTGCTATCTTTGATTAATATTTAAATTTGTTTGATGATCTGAAACATTAAAGTATTAAACTTAAAGGGATCCCTGGGTATTAAGACTTGTATGGCTTAATATAACGTAAATTATGTCTCTTACTGAAATATGTAGTAGAAAACCCATCAAAGATTTGTGTTATTTAAAAAAAATCACATCGTTTTATACATATTTTGAACTATGGGGGGCGCCATTATTCTGATGACGTAAAATGGTTGCACTTGGTGAGCTACTAGCGCTACCTGATGCTATTTTTACCACAGTACAACTCGGACTAGACAACTCGGAAAATAAAATACTGATATGATGACCACAGCTACTGAAAGAGCTTACAGGTGGCGATGGATATAATCCATAAAGTATAGGATTAAATCAAATGCTGTACCATCGATTTTTCCCCACAAGGAGTCTAAATGCCCCGGATATTGAGGGAAATCTACCGCGAGTCATGATTAGCGTCTGCATGTTTACATCTTAACAGATGGCATCTAGCGTTTCTTGTCTCAGCTGTTTGTAAGCTCTTTCAGTAGCTGTGGTCTACCAAGACTCAAAGGCATCAGGGTTAAAGTGGAGAGAAAAAAGACGCAGGTTTTTATTCGTCCACCGGCATCTTCCCAAGCTTTTCTCCTCCTATTATCGCTAGGAAAGCAGTCTTACATTGCTTCTCTTGTTGCCCTTTGACTGAAAATGACAACCAAAAGCCACACAATATGGTATCGTATCAGTATTTTATTTTCTGAGTTGTGTATTCTGAGTTAAGCCAAAGACCATAGAAATAAGCGGCAGTAGCTCACTGAGTGCAACCATTTGACGTCATCGACGTCACTGGTGCCCCCTATAATCCAAAAAACGATGTAGATTTTTTAAAATAACATACATTTTCATGGGTTTTCTATTACATACTTAAATAAGAGACATCGTTTACGCTATATTAAGCAATACATGTCTTAATACCCGGGGGTCCCTTTTAGTTAAGTTACTAAAATTTATAATATTTTTGACAATATGATCAGAAAGATATGACCAGGTTGAACACAGAGAAATATTACAATTATTTGTAAATATTAATTAATGAGATATTACTTCTATAATTATATATTAATATATTTAATTTCTTATATAATATACACACGCACGATTTTGTGTATAATGAAATTTTTATAAATAGTAATATTATTTTCAAGATATCATATCTAATATATAATATTTTAACATAAATGCATACATATACATTTGTATATTTTATTTGTATAATATAATTTAGATATTAATATTATAAATATATTTAAGATATATCTAATATATTTATAATAAATATATAAATTAGTGCTGTCAAAAGATTAATCGCATCCAAAATAAGTTTGTTTACATAATATGTGTGTGTATTTTTATGTATATATATATATATATAAATAAACACACACACAGAATATATTATATATTTATATTCATATTATTTATATATATATATATATATATATATATATATATATATATATATATATATATATATATATATATATATATATATATATATATATATATATATATATATATACACAAATTACACACATATTATGTAAACAAATTTATTTTGGATGCGATTTAATCTTTTGACAGCACTAATATAAATGTATATAGAAATCTATACTACGGTTATATTTATATACAGTAAATATCTGATATTAACATTTTTCTTTATGGCAGTTTTTAAAGATTAAATTTTTTTTTTTTTACGAAAAATGTTAGGAAAATTAAATCTTATATATCAACAATATGAATGAAGTTTAATATTAATAAGATTATTCACAATTATTTGTGACATTTAATCATGAGCTGCTCTTGCTCAGTCGCAGGTTTAATTTTTGCAGAGTTTCTAAGCTGTGGTGCGTCTCTCTGCGCTGCATGTTTACTTTGCTAAAAGCGTGTTTGGTAAGCTGCGGTTGACAATGAAAACTCTGTGGTCGGAGCACGTCTGGTGGTGCAGATGAGCCAGTTAGAAGAGACTTTCAGCTGTTTCCTTTGGCTTCATCGAAACACCAGAGCTTGTGCTTTTGTCTGGCTGTGTGCAGAATGCTGGCTCAGCGCTGTGCCTCAAACACACAGTCTGCTGTACAAACACCTCTCCTGTTAGCACCAGAGCCTGTGTCATTCCAGCAGCAGGATTTGGTAGACGCAGCCCTTTCCTGCCCTTAAAAACCAATACAGTCTGAATACAAAGCGTAAGATCTGCCAAAACGGCACATGAACAAATATTGACCTCCGACTGCATTAGTCTGATCTGATGTGTGTTACTGCATTATCTGAATGTGTGTTTGCTCCAGCTGCGTACACGACTGCACTGTTTACAGTACAACACACACAAATCCAGTGGCATTTAAACACGTCATGGTAGGGAACTTAAGGGGCTTTTTTTCACTTTTCAAGTGAAATTCTGCTGTGTTAAATGATTTAGTTCCTTTTTTGTATCGCATGAGGGGTTTTGTGCATGTAAACAAGAAATGAGGAAATGCTTTCAGTGGAAAGCTCTTGGAATGAGTGAACTGGAAATGTGAAATATTTCTCTTTTCTTGCTTATTTAGTTTTGAAAGCTTTAGTTTGATTTTGACTTTTGCTATTAATAATTTCAGTTCCTTTTTTGAACCTTGTGGGGGGAAAAAACACAATTTAATATTAAAAGTAAATGTTATATTTCCAGTTGTCCGTACAAGTATATATTATTATATAATAATTATGTAATATACAAATTTTAGTATAAGTTATACTATTGTATTAATATATTAGTATTATAGAATTAATAAGTAAATTACATTATATTAAAATGTTATTATATTTAAGTTCTCTTAATATTATATATTGTTATTATATTTATGACGATATAATCAGAAAGTGGATGAGGTTGAACAGAGAAATATGCAATTATTTTAAAAAAATTTAATATTTGAGATGGAATGAATGATCTTTAACTGGAAATATTACATATTTCTCTTTTCTTTAAATGACAGTGCAATTAGAAAATGGAACAAGTATTAATTAATATTAAATTTTTAATAATCTTAATTTCTTAAGTTATATAAATAAATAAATATATAAAGTGTATGTAAATATATTATGAAATATAATTGAGTTTATATTTAGTTGTTAAATAATCTTTATTTTAATCAGCACAGTGTGATTTGAAAATAGACAAAAGTTGCCAAATAGTTGTAAAAAAGTAATGTATAATATTTTAAAATGTAACATTTGAGATTGACATTTGTGAATGGTAGACATACCAACTTTTTTGTATAAAAAAGTGCTGATTTGAAACAGATTAAAGTTGAAGCATTTGTAAATATTTTAATATTATAAAAAATATTTAAAATTGCAATTATTTAATATAAAATGTTAAATAATTCAAAAATGTTATATCTTTAATTGTCAATGTTTTCAAGAGCCTCATAGAAAAAAATCATAGGCCTATTTATAAACTTGTTTATTTTTGTTGTTGTTTATTTTTCATCTTGTGAACATAGTTGGTTTCTGTTGAGATGCTTTGAGCTGAAAGCGCTCCGAATGAGTGATCTTTAGCTGGTAATGTTTATTTTTGTTTTACAGATGCTCGGCCAGTTCATCGCTCGAGCCGTCGCAGACAACATCCTCCCAAAAAGCTTCATAGACAGCTACAAAGGACGAGTGGACTGTGAATACGCCAGGTACTGAGTGTTTTCCTCTCAGCGTGTCTCTTCTGTGTTCTGATGGCGAGTTTGATGTGGGTTTGTGTCGTTGATCAGAGCGGCTCTGGATCGCGCGGCTGTGCTGCTGAGAATGAGCCGATGGACCGGTCTGCGCATCGACAGCCTCTGGGGCTCAGGCGGTGGCCAGAGACCTGTCAATCAACTCATCAAAGAGGCAAGGACACACCCATTCACCACCTGCGACCTTACATAACATCTTTTGTCTACTAGCTGGAAGATTAAGCATCGACACATGCATTCATCTTCTAACTCCGGATTGCATAATGGCTGTTGTTGCAGGTTAACCTCCTGCTGAAGGAGTATCTGTTATCTGGAGACACGGTGGAAGCCGAGCGCTGCTTGAGAGAACTGGAAGTCCCACATTTCCACCATGAGTTCGTTTATGAGGTAATAACAGCAGCAAAACAGGGATTAAAGTGGAACGTTTGTGCCTGATTGTTAATTTTTTGCTCTCTTCACATTTTTTCAGGCGGTTATCATGGTTCTGGAGTCTAAAGGCGACCGGACGCTTCAGATGATCCTACAGTTGCTGAAGTCTCTCTGCGCCTCCACGGTCATCACTGTGGACCAGTTGAGACGGGTATGACGCTACCTGCTGGTCAGTGTGGATCACAGCAGCTGTGAAAACACATCTAAAGTGAATGCTGTCCTCTTGCAGGGATTTGAGAGGGTGTATCTGGACATGGCAGATCTCAGTATTGACGTGCCGTGTGCGTATTCGCTCTTGGAGCAGTTCGTGGAGCAGAGCTTTAACGCCAGGGTCATCGATAAAAAACTCAGGGACCTCTGTCCTTTTCGGTGAGTGGGGTGGGTTTAAAAAAAATAAAATAAATTACAATAATAATATTTATTATTATATGTATAAATAATAATAATTATTATTATATATATTTAGGAAAAGTCGTACTGTATAAAATGAGATTAGATTTTGTTATTATTATTACTACATCAAAATAATGTATGTACCTAAATAAACTTGATTTTCATGGTTGTCTTTTTAATAATGTATATTGTTGTTATTATTATTAATAATAATAATAATAATATACAAATATCATAATGTTATTATATAAATAATACACAAATACATAGTGATTGTAATTTATTATTATTATTATATGTAATAACATACAAATATATATAATGTATAATGTTGTTAATATACATCAAAATTATTTGTCATGTACTCAAATTAACTTAGTAATTGTTTTTATTGTCATTTATTATGAAAAGTAGTCATATATATAAACAAATAATATTATAAAAGTATAAAATATTACATCAAAAATATTTTTTGTCATTACCCAAATGACTTAATTTGTCATTTATTATGAAAAGTACTCGTATGTAAACATTATTTGTATTTATATTTATTATATACAACTATAATAAATATAAATACAAATCAATATAACCATAATATATAAAAAAAAAGATTACATCAAAATTATTTTTGATTTGTCATGTACCCAAATACACTGTTTTCATTGTTGTCATAGTAATGTGCAAACTATTTATTAGTATTATTACAGTTTATTATTAATATACTACAGATCATATATAAAATGGCTATTAAAATATCATGTTGCATATTAAGTATTGTTTTTATTCCTGTGATATTTATTATGAATACTACAGGGTTCGTACAAGGTGCTTGAAGTACTTGAATTTGACTCTTGACCCTTGAAAACCGCCATATTTATGAAAAGGTACTTAAAGTACGTGAATGTTTAAAAGGCAGTATATGAAATTGGTGTTAATTTTTGTTTTCGACAAAAACAATCTTTTCTGGCTAAGTTAACGACGCAGCGCGTCTAAATACAGAGCACTTCACCCGGCTGCCCTGCCCGCACGCGATCTCGCGATATTACTCCTTGAGGTTAAAAGCGTCTCGTGATATCAGTATAAAGTCGAGTTTGTGTAAAACCTTTGATGGTGCTTGCATTATATTGTTCGGTCTTTTATTGCATGTGCGGTTTATTTGGGTTTCATTTGAACGCGTATAAATCCTGCGCGCTTTATGTTGTACTGTTATCATTTACAAGCGTGAAGCACGTCTCCATCTCAGCAGCTCGGTCCACAAACTCTTCCTCTGCATGAGTTTGTTCATCTGGGGAAACAGTGCGCGTTATCTCACTAGTTTTATAAAGTAAATATTTTAGAAACCCATGCCAGCACAGGAGAATACAGCGACATATTTCTGTGATACATCGTGATTTCAAAATAAGTTCAAACCCTCTCTCTGAGTTTGCATGTGACCAAATATTCAAATTATATGGATTTAAACGTCATTGAATCACGCTGTAAAGTGAAACATCACCAGGCCGCCGGCGCCCTCTGCAGGTATTTGTTATAAACTTATAATACTTAATGTAGTTAAGTTGGTTATGCTCATTATGTAGTATAGGCATATTACTTTATGTATTTTAACAGTGTTGTTCATTAAAACCATGTGATTACTTGGTATTTGATACTTTATTCAAACCAATTATTTTTGTCTCATCATTAGCTTAATATATATAAATGTAGTCATACTAAAGCCTGCTTTTCACTTAGATCTGCTGTCAGATTGCTCACTTGTCAAAATAATCAGATTACTTGATTACCTAAATAATAGTTAGTTACGGCTCTAGATAAGTAAATTGTCTCGTTCTAGTGAACTAAGTATCTATATTTTGTCTTATCTCACGAGCTAAATGTATTGTCACACCCCTAGTGTCCATGAACGTGATATAGCTTGTAATTTTCCAAGTGTGTGAAGCTTTTACTCTTCAGGTTAATCATATATTCATGACAAAAATCACTTTCAATGAGGAAATTTACAATTTGAAAGGATACTATGGCAAAGTTTTAAAGTCGCCACAGCCTTTGCATGTGCTGCATGTTATTTGTACAATTTTGTTTTATTAATTTATTAGAATTTGAAAGATTATAACGATATTGTGATCTCTGATTTTAGTCCTTGAAAACCAAAAAAGTAGTGTTTAAAGTCCTTGAAAGCCCTGGAATTTCATTTTGCGGTTTCTGTACGAACCCTGATACTAGTAATGCGTAAACACATTTTATATATTATTATTATTATTACATAATAATAATAATACATTTTGTATACTAATATTTATTATGTGTGTGAGATATTGTCATATACCGAAATGAACTTTCAAACTTGTTTTCTTTGGTCAGGGGCCGTAAGAGGTTCATCAGTGAAGGAGACGGCGGGCGTCTCAAACTCTCGAGCTACTGAGTTCAAGAGTCCTGCCAGACGTTTCTGTGGCAGCTGCTCCAGTTGTGGCGCTCACCGGAGCTTTGCATTTCTTTAAGTTGCTTGTATTTGTCATGAAGGTTTAAGTACTAAATCCGTTCCTCCTGTCAGAACACATTGGGACCGCAGGGCCTGGCACTTTCAATCTGAAGGAGACGTAATACCCCGATCCTTCTGATGCGACTTATATAAGCCAATCCTGAAAGTGCCACACTTATGACTTAGTCATTCCATGTTTTATATTCCTGAGATCACTGCCATTCCTGCTCTCCAGTCAGCAGTGTTTGTAGAGACTTGCAGATTCATGTACATGGCTTTATAAGTGCACGTTCAGAGCACTTTCTCCTCCTGGGCTGCTTTTGTATACTGTGCTTCAGTTTATTTTTCCTTTATTTCCTCTTTGACTTCTCAAAGATGTAATTTCTGATGGTCACTGATGAAAGGACAAACCTGAGCAACGCACAGCAGCTGGGATCATTTCACAGAACATTTATTTTTATATTTCAGTAGACTGGTGGATGTGAAATGTACCTGACTTGCTCTTTGTTTAAAATGGTTGATGATTAAATAAGTTGTCATCACTGATTACTGGTACTGATGTGGGAAGATGTTCTTTGTAGATATTGCAAAAATAAAAATTTAATTTTTAGGGACAAAAATTATTCAAATCATGTCATTATTAATACCAGCATAAATTGTAACAACAATGTCTTTTAATAAAAAATGAAATTTTTATATATGTGACCTGGACCACAAAATCAGTCAAGGGTCAATTGTTTTCTAAATTGACATTCATACATAATAAATAAGCTTTCCATTGATGTATGGCTTGTTAGGATCGGACAATATTTGGCTGAGCTATAACTATTTGAAAAATCTGAGGGAGCAAAAAAAAAAAAAAACAATTGGAGAAAATCGCCTTTAAATTTGTCCAAATGAAGTTCTTAGCAATGCATATTACTAATCAAAAATGAAGTTTTGATATTTACATTAGGAAATTCATAAATATCTTCATGGAACATGATCTTTTCTTAATATCCTAATGATTTTTGGCATAAAAGAAAAATCCATAATTTTGACCCATTCAATGTATTGTTGGCAATTGCTACAAATATACCTGTGCGACTTGAGACTGGTTTTGTGCTCCAGGGTCACATATTATTTAGCTTTAGGAGTGAAATATGACTCAGGCATTTCCTGAAATTTACAGGACTACAATTTTTTATAATTTGCGATCAAACGCTAAGGAGGGTGGATGACCGACAATACAAAGACAAATGGAACAAAATGTTAAAATTAATGTATTTTTAATCAATATTTGCACTACATATTGAAAAAAGTTAATGTTTATTATACATAATCTCAAAACAGTGAAATATCAGCCTAATTATATAATGGTGAGTTTTTATGCTTTTGAAAGTATCTTTTCACCAAGGCTGTATTTATTTGATCAAAAAAGATGAAATATTACAATTTAAAATAATTATTTGAATATATTTTAACTGTCACTTTTGATTTACTAAATGTGTTTGTTGAATAATTTTACACATTTCTTTAAAAAGAGACGTAGTAGTTTTGAAGTTAAATATATTTAAATATGACATTTACAAAGTGTATGTACTTACAAACTAGACCGAGGAATGTAAAGACCTGTGCATAATCACAATTTCATGCATTAATTAGCTGCCATCTTATTCAACTCATTTACAGTGAGTTATATATACACATAAATATATATTTGAGAATGTATCCATTGAAACCATGCAACAGAGCTGCAACTGTTATGAATGAACTTTCTGGCATCTGAAACAAAAATTCATCTGAATCTGAACTAAATAATTATTCATGTGCCTTAAGAGCTAAAGCACACCTAAACTCAAGCATAAATATAATTTCTACCAAAACAGCAAACAAAAATGAAAACCTTTGACCTATGGCTGACAATATTAGTGATATGTGCTGATATTAGGTTGTGATGTACTTCATCCCTCAGAAGTGTGCCCTACTCTGCTCTCTCAGGCTGCTGCTGCTCCTTCAAAGCCAGTTCTTGTTGTTTGATGATCTCCTGAGCTTCCTGCTGCATCTTCTCCAGTTTCTCCAGCGTCACAGACTTCAGAGGGAGGAGTTTGGGTTTGCACAGGACCATGGTGGGAACGTCCTCCATGGAAAGCTGACCTGCACAGATAAAACACAACCCTCATGCGCTGAGTGATCCGGACTAAAGCTGAGCTTTGGAGCCAGTGCTGCGGTTGTTTTGGTTGTCACGTGGGCGTCTTTGACGAGGTGAGATTTTGAAAGCTGTGCACTGCAAGTCTGCTGAACAAAACAACAACAGCAGTGGAAAAACTCACCTTGTTTAGGCAGAACCTCTCTAAACATTGACTTCACTTCAGGCATTGTGCTTCAGTGAGGAACCTGGTAATGTAATGCAAATCAATTAAGCACATATATATATGAAAAGCAATAAAATCAAAGCTATCATGTATTATTAGTCACATATAAAACACCATATACACGCATAAATCTGAATTCATACACATAATCTTAAGAAATATACTACAGGTGGAATGAGAGATCAACTTTATATTAAAGGAGCGTCAAGTGGACGGATTTCTATTAGCTTGTCGACTAACGACAGGCAAGCGTTAATGCTCTTAACCGACTTTTTAACATTTATAAAGATAGTGCTCTGTAGATTAACATTAAAAGCATAAAGTATTCTTCGCGTCGTGGATTTACCGTTTATCTCTTCAGCTGGTGTTCTACGCACTTCCGGTTCAGCGTGTTCTCCTCGCACGAGCTCTTCCGGCGCGCTGTGCGCAGACAACGGTGGATGCTAACATGGTTTATTATAATATAATATAATCAATAGATAGTCATAAAGCGAGCCGTCTAAAAGTCAAACCTATGGCTGTCTGAATTTGCTGAGGAAATGTTTGCAGAAGAATTATAGTTTGTTTCACAAAATCTACTCTATTATTAATTTCTTCTTATTATTATTATTTTATTATTGGTTTTGAACACATTTTAGTTATATTTCACTCCAAAATTATTATTTTAGTTATTAGTTTTTAACATTTATTGGTCATTTTTCACTCCAGAATTAAGAGAGAATTATTAGACATGTTATTTTACATAAAATATGCATACTTCTAGACTATTATTATTATATTACTATTATTGTTATTTATTTATTATTGGTTTTGAACACATCTGGGTTATATTTCACTCCAAAATTATTATTATTAATATAAAATTATGTTTATTATTCTTATTTTATTGTTAGTTTTTAAGATGTAGGCTATTGGTAATTTTACACTCTGTAATCAAAAGAGAATAATAGTTGGACTTTTGTATTATTACTAGTTTTATTATATTGTGTGATGGTATTTTTACGAGATTAAAGTACATTTCTCTATTTCATGGCTTCACTTGTGACACTTTCGTCCCCCCTGATCCCTCCCAGGGCACTTTATTGCGTCTGTCATCATCGCTGCGATATTTCCAAAACAGAAGTAACGCGGAGCTCCGGCGTGACGCGTCAGTGACGCGCGCTGGGGAGGGGAGCGCGAGCTGCTGGAAACAAGGAGGACGGCGGCGGAGTCACACCTCTGAAGGTAAAGCGCTTTCTCGGCTCGACGCGGCTCCGGATCGCACCTTCCGCGGTGCGGCGTTGATGATCGGCGCGATGAACGCCCGCGTGCGGCGGCCAGGCGCGATCGTCGCGGCGCGGTCCGCGCGCTGCGGGTCTGAATGCGCTCTTTTGTTCAGTCCCGGAATGGCCGCTGCTTTATATGTGTGTGTGTGTGTGTGTGTGTATAGAATGGGTTTTCTTTTATTTTCTTTTTTAACATATTCCGTAGGCTTGCGAAAAGAACGAGAGAGAGAGAGAGAGAGAGAGAGAGGGAATAAAAGAAAGGTGGAATGCGTCTGTACAGTAAACCAAAGAGTGATTTGTCCCAAAATGGTCATAGAGTCTTCATTGGCACGATTGTTACCAGTTACAATATTGCGAAAGCGTATACAATACTTATAGCTCACAAATATTTATAAAAAAAAAAATACAATAAATAAATCAGTGGAAGTGAATGCAGAAATGGTAACAAAAAAAGTAAAATAAAAATAAAAGTAAAATGAAAATAAAAATATCTTTCTAAGACAGTAGCGCTGGCGCGGCGACTCGCGAATGAGTCGTTCTTTTGAATCGGATCTTCTCAGTGAATTGATTTAACCGCTTGACGAAAACGAATCGATTTGTTTACGAATTGGCTTAAACGAGTCATTCGAGCGGGTTTGAGTGCAAATACCCACTGCAACACACTTGTTGTAAAAATGCAAGTGACCTTTTTTTACTGAGCTTTTATTTAAAACAATTAGATTTTCAATATTTTGCACTTCGAAATTAAATTCTAGGGAAGTGGAGTGTGGCCAAGTATGGAGACCCATACTCTGAATTTGTACTCTGCATTGAACCCATCCAAGTGTACACACACAGTAGTGAACATTCACCCGGAGCAGTGGGCAGCGCCCGGGGAAAACTAGTTGTATTATATTGTGCTAGTGTCATGGTATTTTTACGACATATAAGGAAAATAAATATTTTAAATATCTGTTCAGTCAGTAGTCTGTATGCAACATATGACACAGTTCAACAATTGTGTTGCTTTTAATTAGCAGTAGCACACATTTTACAAAATACATACTACTCACCGACGCACTAATAAAATATGTAGCATTAATACTTTACATTTTACTTCAAAATTGTAACCTATATCTAATTAATTTATCTTACAACAGGACCTGGTGTGAACCTGGAAATTTGACTGAAAAGTAAAATAGGTCATTTTGAAATTTGAAAAAAAAATCAAAAATAAATAAAAAGCAAAATATGCCCACATATAGCTTTATATGAACTTTGTAGAGTATGCAATATGGTGCGCTGGGACATCATGGACTACTTGAGGATGCAATTTCTCAATGACTAAAAGTCACGATAAATACAGAAGTAGCGACAGACTGTACTTCTTACTGTAACACAGCGGTTTTCAAACTTTTTTGTCAGCCGAACCCCTTTGACCTAAATTATTTACTTGAAGTACCCCCTGAGATTTTAAGTAAATATTTCAATAATTTAATGGCACATTTGCATGTTTAACTTTAAAAACATTTACTTTTTTATCAGTTTTAAAGTTTCAATAATATTTACATACTGTAGATATTGTTATTATTACACTCAACAAATTATAAAAAAATCATATTACTGTAATTTATAATGTATAAAAATTTTTCCACAAATATTTGTTTTAAATAAAGGGTTTCCCAAAAAGATAATTATTTTTATACATTTAAGATTTTACATTTGTATAAATCTGTAACATTTCTTTGCGAAACGTTTGAATGTTTTTTTTTTATTATTATTATTTTTATTAATTCACTAATACCATGTATAGGGCGACCACCTGGCAATAGATCTGTTGCGAGACAGCAGATGTGATTTTGCGGGACACGTGTGAGACAGACACATTTACTACAGTTATGCTATGTAAATACTGATTTACATCCGTTGTCATATGCGCTTATTTATGTTTCTGAACGCGCACAAATAAGCGAGAGAAAGCGCGTTTGTTTTGTGTGAGAGTGAAGAGTGAAGAGATTTGTGCTCGACTATTTAGATGCGCCCTCACATTACAATGCACTCTGGACATTTGTCATTAACGCCATAGAAACTGCCTCAAACTATTAAAATAAGAAGAATGTTGTATCGATTTTTTAATTGGTTAAAATTAATGGAGAATATCGTGTTTTTCCATGTGCGCTTGACCATTTCTGTCGGTGGTGCTCACTTGATGAGGTCCACACATCCTTTGCACGAAAACTAGGCCACAAAAAGAATAAATAAAAAGCTTTCTTAAAAAGGCAAAAGAGAGTATGTACGTTTTCTTAAAATGGCAATTAACGAACAATTTTGGAGAGGCTAGCAATGCTTTGAAAGCATAAGATCCCACTCTCCAAAGCCACGCCTCCTCCAAAACACATGAACGCACACAGGCAGACCAGAGGTTAACCAGTGACACGATGAGAGACGGCGTTGTACATTTTGTAGTATAAATAGTCCGAGTAGTGTACACCTGAAAATTTCCAAAAGGAAAAAGTGCACTTTAAATACCCAAATAATGCACTTAAAACAAAGACTATAGAAATACAAAGATGGTTCACAACTATACTTATGAATGGGAGAAACTGCAATATGGCGGATTAGTCCTGCCTTCTATATGAAATAGCCAATCGCTGATTGGTAAAGCCATTGCATCACTGCAGCGGCCTTTAGTACAAAAACTATAGAATACCTTAAAATAATATCTTAAAGAGACTTTGTTTAGAAGCTCTGGTTCCCATAGAAACCTGATGCTAGACCAGACAATGTGCATGCGCAGTAATAAGTGCATTATAACTGCGCAAATAAGATTTGTAATGCTGTTTTTTTCAGGTTGCTATTTGAGTATAAGAAACAACATTCATGGGGCAGTTCATTTGAGATTTTGTTGCTGATTTGAAATATGCAATTTAATTGACTTCAGCAAGCAGTTTTTGAGATTTCAGGATTCATTTAGATAGGACTTGGTCTTGTTTGAGCTGCCCGGAGGCATTACAAATATGTCCGCCGAGTGAACAGACTTTCCTTGAAAGGAACTTTGACTTAAATAACCGAAATAAACGAAGTGGGGAATGCTGGACACTGCACTCAATTGTCACAGCTTTAATTACGTAACGAAGGAGGGGGGCTATCAGACTCCAACTATAAATGACAAAAAATATCCTTATATAATTCATGCACAACATGGTTGAGTACCTAGTGCATAATATAGTGTAGTATAGACGGGCATCGACGGCCTTGACTGAAGTGAACCGCATGCCCCTGAACTTGGGGGGATACCAGGAGAACTGAATCGCGTAGGAGCCACCGAGACGGACTGGGGAGCGCTAGCCAGGCTCTGAGAGACCTTGCCAGCGGGGCCACCGACGTACCTGCTGAGGGGCAGAGAGGTGGAACACAGGGGGCCTGGGGCCTGTAACGGCAAGGGGCGGGGTCTGGGTGTGTAGTGTAACACTCACCTGATTCCTCCTCATGCGGGAGGAAACACAGGAACCCAGCTATAGTATATATATATATATATATATATATATATATATATATATATTAGTATATAATATAGTGTATAAGTGCATAGTGTGCCATTTGGGACGCAGCTATATGCCGACTTGCTGATTCTGACTCTTTGAACCGATTGTTTAAAACGAAGCGTTCGAAAGAACCGAATCGCGCGAACGAGTCGGGCTTTCCATCACGCACGCGCTGCGGATTGAGCTGCTCTTCCCGCTCCGAGCGCCGTTTGGCGGATGACAGTTTGTTTTCACAGAGGGCCTGTCTGAAGAGAAGAACGAACATTTACACCCTCAGCAATGGGAACCGAATCGCTTTTCGTCAGGATGAGACCGCTTATTCCCAAATGTACGCGTTTGGTGAGAAGTGTGAGGTGACATTTGTGTTTTGTGCTGTTATATTTGCGTAAGCTCGTGCAGGGCTAATGCTGCTAGCCGCAGCTGAAGGGTGGCTAATGCTAGCAGAGAGATTTCCTTCGCCAGCTTTCAAGCTGTCCGTATGTGCCGTCATACATCACGACGCGGCAAATGCACTATTTTCGTTATTTATTTCTTTAGTCACCAATATAATGTAAGTCGACATTAATGACAGTTGTGTGGGTCTCTGTGGTTTAATAGCAAGAAATGGTTAGCTAGTTAGCCGTACCAAAACAGACGCTTGGCACTCTGAGCCTCCTCACACACATCAGATAATACTGATTTTTATTGCTTACCATATTTAAACGTTTTATTATGCTTGTAAATGTGCTTCAGGTTAATAATCGGGTCTGTTTGTAAACTAAACTAGACGTTTGCAGCTTTTGCTGACCCGTTGATGTGTAGAGAGACATTTAGGCCCTCAATCTACATTCAGAAATGTTCACAGGAAGTTATATGTTTTAACAAAGCTTTTGTTGTCGTTGTTATGGTTTTATTGATAATGTGTCAGTGTGCTGTCAGTTTCTCAGAAAGACTAACATTGAATAGCAAGGCACAAATAATTTTAAATCCGCTTCAGAGTGAAGAATAGTCTTTAATTTGAAGAAATTTTGCTGAAATGTCAGTAAAATCTTATTCGACTTTATGCTTGTGTGTGTAGAAGTGCATCTGTTAGAAAGCATTCTGTGGGTTGCTTGGCCTTGTTTTAAAGCCAACATCCTAGTCGTGCTGAGCATGAGAGTCATATTTAGCAAAACCATGAACTTTTGGGTGTTAAAATAGACTTTATGCAACATTCCAGTATTGCATACATCAATGCAATGTTAAAAAACAAGAGGCGTTTGCGTTTGTCTTGATGGGATTTGTGTGCATTTGGGGAACTGTTTCATAAATATCAGATGCATCATCTCTGCAAGCTGATGTAAGTGTTTTCGAAGCGTGGTAAGAAAGATGTATTTTTTCCTGCAGTCGGATGTAAGATTAGGAGAAAGTTGTGCAGGATGACCCCTGCCTTACAGTGCTGCCCACCACACACATCCAGAATCGCTTCGGTTTTCTGCATATTAACTATCCTGTTTTATTTCCTGTGCTGTGGATGTTTTATTGGAGATGCACTGCCTAATAGCTGATAATTATATTATGGCTGATGATGATCAATATTATAGGCTTGGTTTGTCTTTTATGTAGGCACCAATCTAGACATAACCTTCTATTACAGAATGTGGTTTGGTACTTTTGTAATTGAACTGTTCCGATTCCACTTAACAATTCTTTTAGTGATTTTTATAAAGAAATCTTTAGGGGGGAATAATCCATTTACAGCCCTTTTTTTAAAAGTACGTTGTCCTTCAGTTGTCATGGAATGCAAATTCACCATCTTTTTTATATATAAGTGTAATTAGTTTATAGATCTAATTGTGAGTTATGCATGCATGCATTTTTGAAGTTTTCTGGTGACCTTCCGGTGAAAATGTCAGTCGTCTTTCTGGTGATGTATGCAGGATTTGTCCAATCACTTAGTCCATTTAAAGTGCCACGCCCACATCTCAGCATCCAATCAACAACTGATGCATTGAACAAAGTCCCCATCCTACGTTTTTTTTTGTTTGTTTTTATTCTGAAAAATTGTTTACAAGATCTATTGTAAAATGTAACTATTTTACATTTTGACATTCATATGAATTTGTACGTTTTCGTGAGATCTGCTTACACTCAAGGTTAGGTTTAGGTGTTTTTTTTTTCTCATGAGATTTTAACTCGTTTTCACACATAATGTATATCATAGCCTACATGTTTGCTTTCATAGTCTTCAGTTTGCACGTTGTTTGGAGAACAACTTTGGACGTGATGTGGAATAACACATTTTCTTATTTTTAAGAGAATACTGACAATAAAATGTTTAAACATTTGACTAATCAATAATTTGAAGACATAATCAACAGATTAATCAGTCAAAATCAAAATAATCATTACTTGCAGTTCTAAAATCTAGACCGCAAACTCATAACTGATGTATAAAGAACTCTTGAGTAATTACCAAAAATATATATTTGGTTACATTTTGATTGTTAAATTTAACTGAAAATAAAGAACAGCTAAAACAGGCATATTGCGAAAAAGGAAACCATAACAAATAAAAGTTAGTATGTATGCATGTGTGTATTTATTCATGTACACCACATGTGAATCTGCTGAGTAGTAGTGTTGTCAAAAATATCGATATTTCGATAAATATCGATACTGAAATATCTGAACGGTACCAATATTAATTTCCCGAAGTATCGATACACCGATACTAGCCGAGCTGTCACTTTCACTTCTCTCCAAAGGCGCGTGCACAAGCACCACAAGTGACCGCACTCGTCTCCTTCGCTCTGGTTAAATAGCAAAAGTGAAGTGAATAGAAAGATGACTGCTCTGGTTGTTGAAGAACACAGCAGGAGCGCTATCTGTAGGGATCTATGATCTCCGCGATGCAGAGAACGCGCACGGAATCCAGTCATAAAAACGGAATTTACAGTTTAACGCGGAATGTCACGGAATTTGTCAAAGTTTGGATGAATTAATCAAAAGTAGGTCATTACACTTAAATCAAATCACGATGTGGACTAGTATCTGTAAATATTAAGCTGCAAAAGTCGATTTAAATATGAATCCTGCATGTTCTGCGCGTCTCCGTGTGAATGTGCTGCACGTGCGGTTGTGTTTACTAATGTGGCGCTCGCGGTGATTTCAGCGTCTGCCGTCTCAATGAAGACATAAATACATCAACAATATCTCCAGAACTGATCTGAAAGGCACTTTACGAGCATGTTACCATTTCATTTGAGTAAAACTAGCGTCATATCATACACACACAGAACTTTAAAAGTATTCCCGGCAACCCGTCAAAATAAAAGTTCGGTTTAACTTAGCCTATTAAAGACTGTGTGCCAGAAATAGACTATATTACTATTATTTAGTAGAATGTACATAATACTACTACTTACTACTACTGTTAATTTTTTTAAAGAAATAATCACAAAATATTTAAATTTTAATAGTAAATCCCCTTCATTTGCCAAAAATGTAAATGTTTAATTTTCATCAATTCAAATATAAATGAATTAAAATTGTTTTATGCCTTCATCTGATATCCAGTAAAATTTAAATACACAACACAGAATTTCTGAGGGGGAAAACATTTCATAAGGCTACTGTAAGAATAAATAAAAATTGTTTGTATGCATTCAAATAATAGACATGCTAAAACACAGAATTTGGTAACAATAAAACATAAGGTGAGAAAAAAATAAAACATTTCATACAGCCCTAAACGTGTCATTTTTGTTACACTTTTAATAAATTAAATGTTAAATTGTATAATTTTCATGATTTTAATGAATTAGACATGCTTTTAGATTAATAGCATTTAATTTGACCATTAAAAAAAAAGAGTCCAGAAAAATTCAAACGGAAAAAAACGGAATCCAGAAAAATTAAAATGGAAAAAAATTTAATGTAGAAATTTTTTTAACGGAATTTGGGGAAAAATAAAACGGATTTCATAGGGCCCTATATCTGGAAATATTTTGGTTATGAAGCAAATGAGAATATCAACAAATAGAACTTTGGATTTTAATTAGTACATGTATTAGTAAACGTTAGTTTCAATTAACATTTAACTAAGATTAATAAATAAATCAACAAATGCAGTACCTCAAGACATTTTTTTGTTCAGGTAAAATATACCGCATGTTCTCGACTTGTTACATTTATCTTTAAATTAAAAAAATTACCCCCTTAATATTGTGGCAGTTTTTTTCTCCGTGGTATCGAAAATGGTATCGAGTATCAATATTTTTCAAGGTATCGTATCGAAGTTAGAAATTCCAGTATCGTGGCAACACTACTGAGTAGTATGGGGTTTTTTCACAATTGTTGTTTGCATCTGTATATATACATCCATTTTTTATGTCAGATGGATGTGTTTGGCTGTCACATCACATTTTTATGCTTTCTTTCAGGATCTTGCACCACATGTGGAACAAAATTAGCTTTTTTGACACATTTGTGTTTGCTTGTGACTGATTTTCAATTGATATGAACTTTTGAAAAGCTGAAATAGTCACACGCTTAATGTACTTTCATGATCAATCATTGCTGTCACTTCTGAGTGCTTGTGCCCATCCCTGTTAGAAAGTGACCATTTACCATAGCCCACGTTTTAAAAGCCTATAAAGTGTTTTTTTTTTTCTTTTCTTCTGTGTTCAGTTCTGTGTACGTTTAAATATTGATCTGCAAATGTTTGTTTTACTCATCCCTCATGGCAGACTTGTTCTGTGAAACCAGTGGCTCACTCAGAACTGCGAAATATCACAACTTTGGGATTTATAGGGAGCTTATCTGAAGTCGTGTGGGCTTACCTGCATCTAATTTAAAGGAGTTGTCCCGGTTTAAGAGTGTCAGCATCTAAAGTTGACAGTGGAAACATACAGATCCTGTTATGAATCAAAGGCATCAAAGTGGCTGACGAAGTGACCTGTTTACAATGCAAACAAAGCATTTTTTGACTGCGTATAGAGACGCAGATCAGCAGAAACTGCAGCAGTTCACTTTTGCACTCTGCTTACCTCAAGATGTAACCAAGATTAGTATGTGAAAGGTCATGAAACTAAAAGTTATTTTGTCTAAGCTGCAGGTAAACTCCGTTACACATTCAGTGGTAGTGGAGGTCAGTTAATGTTTGACAAATTGCTTGTTCTTAAAGGAATAGTTTACCCAAAAATGAAAATTTGCTGAAAGTGTACTTACACCCAGACCATCCAAGATGCAGATGAGTTTTTCTTCATCAAAACAGATTTGGAGAAATGTAGCATACATCACTTGCTCACTTATGGATCCTCTGTAGTGAATGGGTGCCGTCAGAATGAGGGTTCAAACGGCTGATAAATACACCACAATAATCCACACCACTCCAGTCCATCAATTAATGTCTTGTGAATTGAAAAGCTGCGCATTTGTAAAAAAAAAAAAAATTAATTGTTAAAGCATTTTAAAGTAAAACTGTCACTTCTGGCCAAAATATCCATAATGTGTAGTTCATAATCCATAAATTCATCCCCTGTTGTCCTCTCATATCAAAATCCACCTGTTTCTGGCTGTGTTTGGCTTGTAAATTGTGCTTAATCTGTGCAGATTTCTTTCCTGAGCCACAACTTCACTGGAGAAAGCAATATTTTGGATTGTGGACTTATTATTTTATACATATTTTAGCTGGAAGCAATGGTTTGAAGTTAAAAATGTCTTAATAATAATCTTGTTTCTTAAAAACACGCATCTTTTCACTTCACAAGATGTTAATTGATGGACTGGTGTGGTGTGGATTGCTTGTGGATTATTGTGATGTTTTTATTAGCTGTTTGGGCTCTCCTTTTGGCGGTACCCATTCACTGCAGAGGATCCACTGGTGATGCTACATTTCTCCAAATCTGTTCCCATGAAGAAACAAACTCATCTACATCTCGGATGGTCTGCGGGGGCGAAGGAAATTAAATTTTTGGATGGTCTGTTCTTTTAATGTCAGGATTTTGATGCACTTGCCATCTGCCATCTTAAAGGGGTCCTATTATGCTTTTTCACTTTTTGAATTTAGTCAGTGTGTATGTTTGGGCATAAAAAGATCTACAAAGTTACAAATCTCAAAGTCCACTCCAAAGGGAGATATTTTCCTTTTCAAGAACTACAACGAACGGCTCGTTTGAACTACAGCTTTTGTGATATCACAAAGCGGCCCATTAGAATATCATTCAAATAAATCCCGCCTACTGAAATTCAAATGGTTGGCGGGTGGGGAGAAGGCTTGGTTGAGCACTGCATGTTTCAAAATCAAAACCCGGTGTGGGTGTTTTTATATTACTGTATTTCTGAAGGAAACTGACTGTCTGCAGAAAATTTTGGATGTCATTTTCATTTCATCTTGCATGTAATGTCTGATTAAGCAGCGTTTGTGAGTGGAGCTCTGCTTTGTGTACAGCATTACCGGGGGAAACCTCGATCTCTACCACTCCAACAGTGCTCGCCCACTGGCAGAGAATGAGTGTAGCCTGAGTCTGTGGGAAACACTGGACTATGATAGAATTAAATTCAATTGTATAACAGTTTCCGTGCAATTCATGTTCTAATGTTAGAATTAAAGAACAATAAATATAATGCATATTACCGTTTCACTTATCTGTACATAGTAAATGCAGTTATTTCTAAACGGTTGTTGACATCCTATCTAAAACTTGATTTAGTAAAAAAAACAACAACAATAATAACGTTACCACTCTAATATGTCTTGCAGTCTCCGTGTGTGCAAAGGTTCTGCATGATCCTCTTGTTCAATATTCTCTAGGGCTGAATTTATATGCATATATCTCAGATTTATATGCAATATTGACGCCATCCCGGAGCAGATGGAACTTGCTGTTTTGGCAAGGGGCGGGGCAGTACTGAAACACCGTCTTAGCCAGTGTTCTCAAACTCAATTCCTGGAGGGCTGCAGCTCTGCACAGTTTAGCTCCAACCAGCTCCAACTCACCTGCTTGGAAGTTTCTAGTGATCCTGAAGAGCTTAATTAGCTTGATCAGGTGTGTTTGATTAGGGTTGGAGCTAAACTGTACAGAGCTGTGGCCCTCCAGGAATTGAGTTTGAGACTAATGGTCTAAGCTGTTCGCCAATCAAATGCACTGGGACAACCAATCAATGTGTTGTAACCAATCACAACACATTTTGTTTTTCGGAAGGCAGGCCTTCATCAAACCCGGAACTAATTGAGCCGAACTAATGCGATTTTCGAAGCACCGAGCATGAGAGCATGTTCTAGTACACCCCCAAAACAAAATCAAGACTTTGTAAAAGAGCATAATAGGACCCCTTTAACATGCGAGTCTTCATGTACACATTCAGGATGGCTTTGTTATTATTATTATTATTATTGTAGACTAGCTGGACTCTTTGTCCATAAAGGTCTTCTGACCTGCGGGAGGCCTGAGCTTTGAAGAGCACTCCCAAGGATTATTCCCCGTGGCATTAACCTTTCTGCAGCTCTGATCTGGGCTTGGACTAGGCACACGCACGCCGAGCACTTCAACTGCACACACACTTGAATTTCACAATACAGGACTGAGGAACACATGCTTATGCATTGCATTTGCATCTCGCAGAGTGCTGAGGCGTATCTGATTTGGGCTGCCTGTGGTTTTGTATTGGATTACTGGGTGTTGAATGTCATTTGTGATTTAATGAAGCGTCTCACAGGTAAAGGTGTAAAGCTACTGTTCATGTAATTGATGGGAAACCCAATGCAAAGCTGCTTTGTCTTTTTATAAGCAAGTAAACAGTTGTGCGGGGCTTTTTTAATCTCGGGTCTCAGGGGCGCTAACCATTCTGTGAAAAACTACTGGAAAAAAAGTATAGTAAACCACAAAATAAGAAGTCCTGCTTGTCCTTGTCCATATAATGGCAGTAAAGTGCAACCAGCTTCTAATTTTGAAGAAAAAGATGCAAACATTTCACAGAATGATCCTATACAATCTATAGAAAAAAAAGAACACACAGGCCTATAGTTTTTTGGGTACAGATATACTCAAAATGATGCACTTGTGTGTTTTTCTTATGCTCATGAGCAGAAAGACCAATGACCAAAGTCAGGATTTGGGATTTTCATATTACATTGCATTTAAATTTTGATTTATTTTTAAACAAAACAAAATTGTTTTTGGTTTTAATCATATACCTTCAGAACATTTGAGAGAATATGGCACAAGTCATTAAGGGATCATTCTGAGATTTTTTTTTATTTTTTTTACTCCGTTTTCTTTAAAGCTTGAAGTCACTGTTCACTGCTATTATATAGACAAGCACTAGCAGAGAAATTTCTCATTTAGAGTCATGAAAAAGATTATGCCATTAGAACAACGAATAATGACTTTTCATTTTTGGTTGACCTATCACTTAAACAGTTTGCTTTAGTACAATGACAATATAAAAGCCAGCTGTATTATTTTGGAATCAGACAGGTCCAGTTATGCTTTTGATTTAAAAAACAAAAAAAAACAGCTTGTTTTTTTCCACATCCTCAAAATGGATCCAACGCAGGGGTGGGCAAACTCGGCCCTTCCAGGCCACTTTCCTTCAGAGTTTAGCTCCAACCAGTTTTATCAGGGTTGGATCAAATCTCTGCAGGAAAGTGCCCTGGAAGGGCCGAGTTTGCCCATCACTGATCTAACGCATTCTTATCAGTGAAACGCTCCCAAGCTTTTCTTAGTGTAAAAGCACCCTGTGTAATTTTTCTTCCAGGGTGGTTAATAAGTTCCCGCAAATCCTCCAGTAAAGGATCATCTGATGCATCGCCGAAAGAGATTCAAGATTTAATTGCACTTAATTGCCTGAAGTGGCTGACCATTGACGGCCTGATGCCGCTTCTTCCTGAAATTGCTTGTGGTACGAGCATACAGGAAGGAACTGTGTGTTTATTAGTTAGCGGCTCGATGACCTTTCTCACATCTGATATCTGAATGCAACTTTTGTCTGCAAGTCAAGTCCTGGCATTATGTGTTCTAACCGAAACCGTTTGCTTTGTTTAACAGCCAAAGGATGTGAATCCCGGCGACCCGTCTGTGCACAACAGCTCTAGCCGAGCCGAGGGAAAGAGTGCAGTTCAAACAAGCATGAGGTTGCTGGCCTCCTCGCTACACAGACTACAACAAACACGCATCATCCCGGTGGAGTTTTAACCCCTGCAGGAGTACAGGCTGCTTGGTCCACCGAGGCTGGTGAAGAAACACCGTTATGTATGAGCACCCGCAGATATAACCGCCCCTCCCTTTGGTTCGACACCCTCGAATAGCGAACAAAATACTAGGGCGAGAGAAAGCGAGTGAGAGACTGAGGGTCCCATGTGCCATTGGGCAGCGGGGCTTTCGCCATGAGCAGTACTCTGGGCAAAGATAAAGACTCTAAGGAGAGGGAACCCAAAGCAGAAGGGAAATCCAAAACCAAAGGGAAAGATGCCAAAGATGGGAAGAAAGACACGAGCGGCGCTTCGCCTGCGGTGGCTTTCACCTTGGACAGCACGATAAAGCGGCCCAACCCGCCGCCTAGCACGCGCAAAAAATCCAGCAATGCGGAGGTCATCAAGGAGCTGAACAAGTGCCGTGAGGAGAACTCGATGCGCCTGGACCTGTCCAAGAGATCCATCCATCTATTGCCCTCTTCCATCAAGGAGCTGACCCAGCTGACTGAGCTCTACCTGTACAGCAACAAGCTGCAAAGCCTGCCGGCCGAGGTGGGATGCCTGTCGGGGCTGGTGACGCTGGCACTCAGCGAGAACTCTCTCACCAGCCTGCCCGACTCGCTGGACAACCTTAAGAAGTTGCGTATGCTTGACCTGCGGCACAACAAGCTGCGGGAGATCCCGGCCGTGGTCTACCGCGTCACCTCCCTCACCACGCTCTACCTGCGCTTTAATCGGATCACCACCGTGGAGAAGGACATCAAGAATCTGTCCAAACTCACCATGCTCAGCATCCGAGAGAACAAGATTAAACAGCTGCCCGCGGAGATCGGTGAGATCTTGAGCTGCTGCTTAAGACTATTCCTTTAAAAAAAGTACATTATGTCTGTGGGAAAAAGTTTCACTTTACACTATACATTACATATTTTACAAATATTTTTAGTACCGGTCAATATTGGATATTGTATTGTACACTATACACGTGTGCATGCTCATTTTCGCTATTTTTACATTTGTCATTATCTAACATAATCCTAATGGACACATTTTTACATATTTAACATTTGATATTATTATTAAGTTTAATGTAATTTTTTTGCAAATCCCAAAATGAATATCCATTTTCATACATTGTAATATTGTGATGCCTAAATCAGTGTTGTTATAGTATTTTTTTTTTATATAATGTTGTATTTATTTACATTTTGAATTAGCTATAAATTTGAATTAGAATTCATTTTTGTGCTTTTGCTATTTTTAAAAGTTTTTTAGTCATTTTAATTTTGGTTTTATTAATCTTGTATTTATTCAAAAACTATTTTAATAGGTTTAGTTTTGGTTATTAATTACAGCCCTGGTCTAAATTCACTTGTAGCATTTAAAATAATTGATTGCATTTATTACTGTTTTAACTTCCTTCTTCCCATATATGGGCTGCTCTGGGATCCCTCAAAATGATTGACAGGCAAAACAAACCTCAGAGTCTTCTGATTGGTTAACAAATCTGACCATATCTCATTTAAACATGAGTATCATTGCGCAAAATCTCTTGCATCATTTTGCGAATGAAAGTTCAGTGTTCATTTGCGATGACTCTGCCGGCTTGTGTTATAGGTGAGCTCTGTAATTTGATTACGCTGGATGTAGCCCACAACCAGCTGGAGCACCTTCCTAAAGAGATCGGCAATTGCACTCAGATCACCAACCTTGACCTGCAGCACAACGAACTTCTTGACCTACCTGAGACTATAGGTGAGGATCTACTCAAGGTGGAATCTTTATTGTTGGAAACAAAACATTTTACTATACAGCTCTGCTTTTGGCCATTTGGTGAGAGTTCAGTTGTACTTTATAATTATGTATAATCTCATCAATGGTGAAAGTGTGCTTAAATGTCAATGTAAATTAGATTAATTAAACAGTTTACACTAGGAATGGGTGGTATGGGCTTAAAAATATATGATGATATTTCAAAAAATATATGATGATATTGACGCTCCAGGAAATCGCTAATATGGACAAAGGTATCCAGTTATTGCTGTAGCTGAATAAAACGCAATAGGGCTGCACAATAAATCGAAATGAAATAATTTTCATTATAATAAAGTATATCTAAAATGTAATGCTAATCGACATAGCCTTTATCACTGCTTGGAATACTATGAAATATATTGCGTGCCTTATTCTGTGTAAGAAGCCACATCATCTCACAGAAGGATTTATTTAAAAAACTCGGCTGACGTTATGGAGTGAGTTTGGAGTACAAACATGTTATTAAATGTGGTGTTTTCACGTGCTTACAGATGGAGCAGCATTTACTACACAGAGCCGTAGTTCACTGAGAAGCTATGCAAACAGCTGTCATTATCGAGAATTTCTTTGATTTCATAATCGCACAATTATATCGTCTGCTATTTTTTGCGTAGCTTGTCAGAGAACTATGGCTCTGTGTAGTAAATGCTGCTCCATCTGAAAGCAGGTGATGAGGCTTTACTGACCAGATGTGCATGACAATTGCATTCGTTTAATCGTGCAGCCCTAAAACGGACAACGGAGATAGAGAAATTTTAACTGATGAAACTTGAAGACAATAAACATACGATTGCACAAAATATATGGTTTTTCTGTGTTCTTCAAGCAATCTTGGGTATTTTTTTTTATAAGGGAAGTATATTTATAATGCAATGCTAATCGACATAGCCTTTATCACTGTATCTAATACTATCATTCTGTAATATGAAACGACGTCTGGTCACAAAAAGAAGTTATTTCAAACACTCAACTATGTTGTTATGCTAATTTGTAGAAAAAGCATGTCAATAAATGATATCTTTGTTGGACAACAGGTTTGTAAACTGGCACATGCAAAACTATCGCACACATGCTACTGTAGTATATTTATTCAAGGCTCAGACCAATTTTTTGTGCACTGTACAGCCCTGACCAAACCAGTTCCAGATTGTAGAAAAAGCTCTGCACGCGATGTTGCTCTGCACTGTCGCACACAGAAATATGTCAACAACTAGACTTTATCGTTATTATCGCGGGAAGACTAATTCTTATCGTGGGGAGAATTTTTAATGGTATATCGCAATCTATAAGATATTGCCCATCCCTAGTTGGAAAAACCCATCCATAAACTATTCTGTTCATAAACCATGCTGTTTCAGGTAACTTGTCAAGTATAAACCGTCTGGGTCTGAGGTACAACCGTCTATCAGCGATCCCTCGATCTTTATCGAAGTGCCGAGAGCTGGAGGAGCTCAACCTTGAAAACAACAACATCTCGGTGTTACCAGAAGTGAGCCTTGGTTCAGCTCATTGCAGCTTTTAATAATTAGCAGTTTTATATAATTTATCCTTGTCCTTTTTTATAAAATATTATATTGGTCCCTCTCTGTTTCTCCTCAGGGTCTTCTCTCCAGTCTGGCGAACCTGACGAGTCTGACGCTGGCGCGAAACTGTTTCCAGTCCTACCCAGCGGGCGGCCCGTCCCAGTTCTCCACCATCTACTCACTCAACATGGAGCACAACCGTATCAACAAGATCCCTTTCGGCATCTTCTCCCGAGCCAAAGTGCTCAGCAAGCTCAATATGAAGGTGAGACCGCATCTACTCGATCAATGTTGAAGATATGTAGGTAACAAACTTGACCTGAAGGAGACGCATAACTAGAGACCAGAATATGGTAGAGGGTTGACCTGGACCAATAAGCTGCACCCTAGCATCGTTGTGGTTGAATTGTAAACCTACATTTCACTGCTGGTTATACTTTGTATAATTGTGTATGTGACAAATAAAAAAAATCTTGAATTAAACCATACCATCCTCTTTTGAAACTGATTATAGGACAACCAGTTAACGTCTCTTCCGCTGGATTTTGGGACATGGACCAGTATGGTAGAGCTGAACCTGGCAACAAACCAGCTTACCAAGATTCCAGAGGATATCTGTGGACTTGTGTCTTTAGAGGTGACATGCTCTTCTGTATTTTACCATCACTCAGTTTCATAAGAGCAACCCCATTTTTGTCATGTGGTTAGGTCTATGTTTTGGCTAATCATTTTACCTTTGGTTCCTTCAGGTCCTCATATTGTCCAACAATCTTTTGAAGAAGTTGCCTCATGGGATAGGAAACTTACGGAAACTGCGAGAGCTTGACCTGGAGGAGAACAAACTGGAGTCCCTCCCGAATGAGATTGCCTACCTTAAGGATCTGCAGGTAGGACAATTGTCTACATAGTCAGCTTTTTTTTTTGTTGCTAAGCTAACTAAAAGTGATAGACTCATAAACAAAAAATGTTCTGCACACAAAAATGTAATGATAATTTGCAGTATGTGCAGAACACCTAAAAGGGACATGGGGATGGGGAAAATGAGATAGAAGAAGAAATTATATTTCTCTCGCAAAAGTATTGCATTCCCCTGAGAAACTTTGTGTTTGCTCAAAAATGCATTGAAATATAGTTCTTCCTCCCACCTCATATTATTTCCATCATGGAAGTTTTGTGAGTAAACGTAAAACTTTTATGAGTAAGCACAAAGTTTCTTGGGAAGATGCAAAAGTTTCTTGGGGGGAACTTAGGCTGTAAGTTTTGCAAGAGAACGCAAAGGTTTCAAGAGCGAACAAAGTTTCTTAGGGCAACACAAATGTTTCATGTGAGAATGCTAAAGTTTTGAGCGAATGCAAACTTTCTTTTTTTAAGATTTATTTTTGCCATTTTGCCTTTATTAAGATAGTATAGAGTAGACAGGAACCGAGGTGGGATCAAAAAAGGTCCTCAAGCCGGGATTCAAACTTGGGACATCTACAAAGCAACAGCGTTATATGTCGGCACACTGCCCACTAGGCTGCTGGCGCTGACGAATGCTAAATTTCTTAGGGGAACGCAAAAGTTTTATTTGTGAATGCTAAAATCGCTAAGGTAAGGTAAGGAAGGCAAAGGTTTTAAGAGTGAACAGAAAATTTCCTGGGGGAACGCAAATAGTTTGAGCAAATGCAGTTTCTTAGGAATGCAAACATTTTAAGACCAAACGCAAGTTTCTTGGGAGAGCGGAAGAGTTTTATGTGAGAATGCTAAAGTTGTATGGGAGAATGCAAATGTTTTACTATCAAACGCAAAGTTTCTTGGGGGAACGTGAACGTGAAGTTTCTTAGGAATATTTTAAGAGCAAAGTTTCAAGGGAAAATGCTTCAATGTAGAGACCTGCGCGGGATGGATTTTTCAGTCCCGCTCCCACAAGCTTCTGTCCCGCTCCCGCAGAAATATATATTTTCTGGTCCTGCTCCCGCCTGCAAAAGCCCGCATAAAAGTAATCGATATAGATTTTTTTTTTTACATCGAATAAATTTACATGAAATGGTTCTGTAGCATCTCCTAAGCTCCAAAACATCCCAGCATAAATACTCCCAATAAAATATTTGTTATTTAGGTTAAGCAGCAACATTCACAAACCACTGTTATTTTTAACAGAAAAGAAAGCATGGGCTGCTTCCTGCATGGTTAGGCATGGCAAAATGCGAGCAGCAATTCCTTTATTATCAGCTGAAATCTCAGTTCATCGCGATCTTATAAAGCTCTGTTATAACACAATGAATCTTTCACAATGTCTACACTTCGTGTATTAAAATGAGACGATTTGTGAGCACACAATTTCAGCACTGCAGTGAGTCGCCTCTGACTGGCCATTGCATTCCAGAAATCAACAGCTGAGTCTGTGATTGGCTACATTGCACTACCCTTTAAACGTGTTATAAATAGAAACTCTGCCTAGCTTGCACATGTTAATGATTTTAATGTTAATATTAGTTCCTTTTGCTTTTGTGCAACAGATAAATAAGAATTTATATGTTTTAGACATTTTATGTTCAGATAATTTCTATTTTGTGGGAGTCCCGCGAATAATTTTATTCTCCCGCATCAAGCAACACGCACAAGTCTCTTCCCACCCCGAGAGTTGTCCCGCGCCAGACCCTGCAGGTCTCTACTTCAATGCGTATTCATTCTCTACCAAAAGTATTGCTAGGGAATGCAAAAGCATTGAAATATAATTTCCCCTATTTCAATGCAAATATGTTTATAATACATCCTGTTTTTTGCTTGTTGCAGTGATTTCTGGGATTGCCCTGTGTGTGGGGAAACTGAATGGATGCTTTTATAGTGTTTGGTGTGAAACTCATTTCTCAAATTTATTTCCAGAAACTTGTGTTGACCAATAATCAGCTGACCACTTTGCCGAGAGGAATCGGTCACCTGACCAACCTGACGTACCTGGGCTTGGGAGAGAACCTGCTGCAGCACCTACCGGAGGAGATTGGTATGAGCTCACCACTGCCCTCAAACACACAGAGCCACACCGATTCATACGCAACTCGCTTACAGCCTTTCTCTCTCCAACCCACAGGTACACTGGAGAACCTGGAGGACCTGTACCTGAACGACAACCTTAACCTGCACACTCTGCCGTTCGAGCTGGCGCTCTGCAGTAAGCTGTCCATCATGAGCATAGAGAACTGCCCCCTCAGCCACCTCCCGCCGCAGATTGTCTCCGGAGGCCCTTCCTTCATCATCCAGTTCCTCAAGATGCAGGGTCCCTACCGCGCCATGGTCTGAGGCGACTCACACACTGTACAAAGAGGAAACTGTATCGACACGCGACGTTACCTTCATCGTCATTATATCTCGGACAAGAAACTGCTTAACTGGGTTCCAATCGATGGAGAAATCATAGCCAGTTAGGTCCCCTTTACCCCCGTAGTAAACAATGTCTAGACTTCAGTTGCCAAAATTAATGTACATTAGTGATTCTGAAGAGGCGCTCTTAAAATGTTTCAATCATTTTGCCAATTTATTGAAAGTCATTATAGGGGTTTCGACGCCAGGAAACAGTTGTATGCAAAAACAAAACATTTTTACAAGTTAATTTTTGCTGCTGCTGCCGCCATACTGTATGCGAGTTTATTTTTATTTATTTTTGCCAGACTTTTCTTTTTTTCTTATCATCCCACAACCAAAAGATTTTTATTGTACAGAGGACCTGTTTGGAAGCAGTGAACAAATTGTATTTCTTTTTTATTATTATTATTAATTGTTATTCTAGAATTGTGCCTATCCAGTGCAGTTGGGTGGTTTGTGTCTGAACATTATTATCCAAGACGTTTTTAATACAAAAAGGCTGAATTTACAAAAGTATAATTTATTCCTTTTCATTATTGTTGATCATTTTATCGCTCCCTTTTTAAAAATAAATTCATTCCTCTTCGCTATCGGGACATGTTGCTGCGCTTGACATTTTAAAATGAATGCGCAATCTTTTTTTCTGCAAAATAGTGAAGCAACAAATGAATCAAAAATATTTAATAGCAATCAGCTATTAAAGCTAGGGCGTCACTCAAAGGTGCGGGTCTGGTTTCGGGGGTCTCCATTCTGAACGTGGGGTTTGTGATTGTTTACTTGTTTGCCATATCCACAGTGTTGTGCTCTGCTTGTGTCCTATAGGTGAAGGTCGCATCTACATATCGGGTGCTGAACAGTGCTAGCAGTTAAAGGCCCATGTTTACTGTGAGGAATGCCAAACGCCCATTCAACATCACTTCCGTCCTTTTTTTTTTTTTGTGCATTTCAAGGATTTCCTGGTCTGTGTTATCGGACCCATGATTTCTGGTCTCAAATGGAATATTAAACAATGGTTACAGTTTGCACCGTTTGTCCCACATACCGCCCCTCTTATGCTGCTGCTTTTAATGCACTTTGTATTGATATTTGGCATCCTCCTCAAGTAAAAGGGTCGCGTTATTTCATGTTACCGATTAAACGTATGGAAGGGGGCATTTATTATTATTATTATTATTTCTGAAGTGTTTTATCTTTGATTTGAATTCTCTATCATGTACATTTTATAACCGTGAATGAAAAATTTGCCTCAGCAAATTTGAACGATAACATTCTATTAAGAACCTTTTTTCAAGGCTTTGACGCTATTTCTCTTTATTAAATGTTTTGATTTAAACTTCTGTCTGACTAGTTTGTGTTTCTATATGTTGAAAAATTCATATCAGTTTCAAATGGTGCAGATCGTCAAGTATTGCAATTAAAAACCCAAATGTTTCCATTATACGAATTGCAAACTTTTTTTATTTCTCCTTTTTAAAGAATGGAGCTGTTTCGCACAAGATGAAATTTCTATTGGTTTAGTATTATATTGAAACTGTAAATTCCCACCTCCACTTTAGTTTATTAAGCCAACTGTATTTTGTTTGTGTTGTCCATGCGGTTTTTTTTTTTTTTCGTAAGGACATTGCGTACATCGGCAGCAGTGTAAAGGTTTCGGAGAGGCACTTCGCATTCGTGGGGCCATGAAAAGGACACAAATCGCTGCTTTTTTTTTTATCAACCAGCAGAACCTGTTGCTGCTTATGGACCTCCTAGAAACGTAATGCTGTAAAAGAACCGGCCCGCGTGAGACGTTACGGACTGGCTTCTCAGGCCGGTTCTACCAGCACAGACGTTCTGCTACAGATGAAATCCCTCTGGATCTGCTCAGTGCATATGTTGCGCCTGACGCAGATGCTGAATAAAAACAAAAAATACAAACGTTGTAAAAAGGGCTTTCTCTGTTCATGCTTAACTATACACCAGAGGCATTGCATTCCTGGTTTTGTATAAAAGCTTAGAACTGTACATTTGATTTTTCTTGTGTGTGTGTGTGTGTGTGTGTGAGGGAATAGTTAGATGTTAACAAAGTGGAATTATTATGTGACAATAAATGCCTTTGAGTACTTCAAGTGAGACGTGCATTAGGGACACGGCTTTGTGACGCGTCCCATTCAAGTGAATTTTTTTATTTTCAGCATTTATGTGCCATTTATGCAGGGGGGCAGTGCTGGTTTTTATGTAGGTTAACAGTATGATCGGTTTTGGATGAGAATGCATCACAAATCAGGAATGTAGTCAAAAAAACATAATTGTACTTTCAATGGTGAATACTGACAGCGCGGTTCTAATCAGCCGGGGTGGCAATTTTGATCTTGATCTTGTATTGTTCTGGTGAATCCTTATGAATGGAGCTTAAGGGTATGTTTGTTTGGTTTTTTTATTGTCTGTGCATTACGTCATAGAAATTGTATAAATGAAGTTAATTTTCCATGTTTTTTTGTTTTTTTTAACATAGGAATGTTACGTTTCCTACTTTTCTTTCTTGCCTTGCTATGTATAGGAAACAAGCATGTTAATTTTCTTTTTCTTTATTTTCTTACGATTCAAAATTGTCAGGTTGGGTGGACAGGGATGTAAAAAAAAAGTACACAAGATAAAAATGTTGCTCTTTCGTAACTGCAAATTGTTTGTTTTTTGTTTTGACACTTCGTAGGGTATCAAGTGTTGTGCGGACATGTCTAACATACTTTTCTTTAGAAAAACAATCATAAAGGTGACTCTCGATTTCTCTTTCTTTCTGACTAAGCCCGAGCAAGTAACAGGACCCTCTTCCATCAGATCAAGTCTTTGCTTTGATAAGCATTCTTCAAATAAATGTTCATTTGACTGCCTTACAAATGTCAAATGTGCTCCTCTCTCTCCCCGCATACATTTTCAAATGATCAGTCCAGAGTAATAATCAAATCAATTATACACTCAAATTACTGCTTCCATCAGAAAGCATTTATAACTCTCGAATAAAAACTTTATTTGCCTATCTATCTATCTATCTATCTATCTATCAGTAAAAAATGTGAACATCTGAAATAGCTCATGATCATAAACAATTTAATCTAAATGCTTAAAATGAGTTTTGTAGAAATGTTTATATATAAATTAATTTAAAATGTAGACATTTTTAATTGATTAGTTTCCACTCATCAATTAAAAATGCAGACAGAGTCCACTTTCATGCTGAGCTTCACTCCATTCCTGATCAAACACCTCTTATGAAAATTAACCATGGCTTTATTGTAGTAAATTTGCAGTTTTTGTTTTTTTGGCATATTGATTACAGTTTATATAAGCACAGTTTTACTACAAATACATAGATTAGTATAGAAACCCATGGTTCATTTGAGGTTGCTATGTTTTAACTATAGTAGTAAGTAACCATGTTTTTTGGTTTTATTTGTAGTAAAACCATGGTTAATTTTGGGACACCTAAACAAGCTACCCAAGGTCTTTAAGAGTACTGTAAAGCAGGTGAGTCTGATGAAGGTTGCAGGAAAGTGGATTTCGAGAGTATAAATTCTCTCGTTTAAGTATAAATACCGTGTAAAGTAGTAAAGATAGCGTCAGCGTTCATTCCCGGTAGATGTCGCTGCTTCTTCTGCATTGTTTACCTCTTTCTCATTCATCACTTAGCCTGCTACTAAAACTGTTTTGCAGGAAAGTAATGTTTTCAGATATTATTAGGGTTCCCACGGTCACAGAAAGCTGGGAAATGTGAGGGAATTGATTGTCAGTCCTGGAGACGCAATGGAAATACATCTTTTTAGTCTCTAAAACATTTAATTGACTACATATTCCTAAAATGTGTTTGAAATTCACCTCAAAGTACATCAAATGGCCTTCATTTATTAAGTTATAAAAATAATGTATGTTTATGTAGGCTAGTCGCTAGTGTAATGCTGTTCCTCAGCTCGATGATGATTTAAATCAGCGATATCGCTTAGTTTATTGTTCAGGTAAACACTAAAACAAGTAGTTTAATCGATTTAAACCAGCCAGGCACGTATAAAAAGTGTTTTAAGTGGTTTCTGGACATTCTTTTGGTTTAAACGTCAATCTGGAGGCTGGCGTTTCGAGAAAGTGGGCGTGGTTTGCGTAATTTAGAACGCGAGAGCGCGCGCACTCACACTCTCCTCGGTGCGCGTCTCTCACACACGCACGCGCAGCGCGCACACGTGTAATATGATTACGCCTCTATTAGCTCTGCGCGCGCACAGCTGAGTGGAGCGCCGGCGACGAAGCGCGGTCTTCACACGCGCTGCCGAGGAGATGCGAGGAATCAATGGTGCAGTTTTTCTCACGCCGGGCCACTTTAAAAACAGAAGGCACACTCTGAGGAACGTTTCTTGGATGGTTTAATAAGTGTGTGGGTGGTGTTAAGCATTTTTCACTAAGGTAAGATCAATTTCTGTCTTACTTTTTGCTGTTAGTATAGTATTGTGGTATTTTTGAACAAAGTGTGAGAAAGAAATTTACTATATGTGACCCTGGACCACAAAAAACAGTAAAAAGGGTAAAAAAAAAAATGAAATTGAGATTTATACATCATCTGAAAGCTGAATAAATGAGCTTTCCATTGATGTATGGTTTGTTAGGATAATATTTGGCTGAGATACAACTATTTGAAAATCTGGAATCTGAGGGTGCAAAAAAAAAAAAAAAAAAAAAAATATTGAGAAAATCGCCTTTAAAGTTGCCCAAATGAAATGATTAGCAATGCATATTACTAATCAAAAATGAAGTTTTGATATATTTAGAGTAGGAAATTTATAATATATCTAACTGGAACATGATCTTTATAAAAAAAGAAAAATCTATCATTATGACTATTGCTACAAATATACTTGTGCTACTTATGTCTGGTTTTGTGGTCCGGGGTCACATATTTTTTGATATTATGACTTACTTTTGCATCTAAAAATGATTTATTTAAATACATTTTTACTTATTTCTTTAAGTAATCATTTTTCCTCCTTATTTTTTAGATGCCAAAATGACAAAAAAATGTCACTTTTGTCTTCAGTAATATGGAAAAAATTAACTGCCATCAACCGAAAACATAATTTCAGTTGTGAGAGGGAGAGATTGAGATTCTCAACAATGGTGTTTGACAATTTGACCAATGGGACAGGTACGCCATACACCCTGCTGGTGGCCCTTCCTATGACCGTCCTGGTGGGGTTTCTCATCCTCCTCATTGTCTTTGGCAATGTGCTGGTGATAATCGCAGTGTTTACGAGCCGAGCTCTCCGGGCTCCCCAGAACCTGTTCCTGGTGTCTCTGGCCTCCGCTGATATATTGGTGGCCACTCTGGTGATGCCGTTCTCGTTGGCCAATGAGCTGATGGGCTGCTGGGTCTTTGGGCAGGTTTGGTGTGAAATCTACCTGGCCTTGGACGTTCTCTTCTGCACGGCCTCGATCACTCATTTGTGCGCCATCAGTTTGGACAGATATTGGTCGATCACGCAAGCCATCGAGTACAACCTCAAGCGCACACCACAACGAATCAAGTGCATTATTTTTATAGTTTGGATCATCGCCGCTGTGATCTCCTTCCCGCCTTTGATTACCATGGAGAAGGAAGAGGGGAAGACCTGCAAAATCAACGAAGAAAAATGGTACATCGTTTCCTCTTCCATTGGCTCGTTTTTCCTGCCTTGCATCATCATGGTCCTCGTGTACATCCGAATTTATCAGATCGCCAAGAAGAGGACCAGAGCGCCACCTGGGGACCGGAGGATAAAGGAAGCGAGCAAGAAGGAGAACGATCTGGAGAAGGATCCCCATGAGAAGCTCAACGGGAATACGAATCCTAAACCGGACGACAAGGGTGAGATAAATGGCGTGGACATTGAGGAATCGTCCTCCTCTGACCACAAGGTCTCCAACCCTTGCTCCCTCAAGAAGAAGAGCTCAAAAGGAAAGACTAAGCTGAGCCAAATCAAACCGGGGGACAGCGACAAGCACGAGGTCCTTCAGACCACCAAGACCAGCAGGTGGAAGGGCCGCCAAAACCGGGAAAAGCGCTTCACGTTCGTCTTGGCGGTGGTCATAGGCGTGTTTGTCATCTGCTGGTTCCCGTTTTTCTTCACCTACACGTTGACGGCGTTTTGCGAAAAATGCGTGCCAGAAACGCTTTTCAAGTTTTTCTTCTGGTTCGGCTACTGCAACAGCTCCCTCAATCCCATTATATACACCATCTTCAATAATGACTTCCGAAGATCCTTCAAGAAGATCCTCTGCCGCAGAGATAACAGGGGAGTGGTGTGAATTGGGTTGCTGTTTTTTTTCCTTTCCTTTATTCAATGTAATATATCACCTGGCATTTATGGGAAGTCCCTGTGTACAGTAAGCCAACATGTGTGTCATTATACAACAAGTCCGAAGAGGGAAAAAAAGGCACTTACTTGCTTTGTACAAATGCAACAATGCATGGTTATGCAATACAGCACAATGCATATTCATCCATTTCTGAAGTGTATTGATGTATTGTTTTTGATATACAGTGAGTGGTGTCGTTTCATAACTCTGGTATTTTAACATCTGGAGGGACGTATTTGAAGACAATTCGTCTCAAACCACACTGGATGTTGTTCAAAATGTGAAAAACAATTCAAAAAGGACTACAAACTTGGCCTTCAAACTTCATAATGTGCTGCAAAACTGTCAAACTACGCCGCGACATGCATGTCGATGTGTTCTCGCAGGGCTTGTTTATTTCACTGACATTTTGTATAATTAATTGTGAAGGTGTTGATATTGTTTGGTGGACTTAATTGTCTTTTTTATCGCTGCCAGTAACGGTTCGTTTAAAATCTTGCTGTGGACCATTAAGCAAAAAGATGTTGAGCTCGTCTGACTGGAACCAGACAGGCCGGTGTCACAACAAATTGATCTGGCTTCTGATGTAGTTTATATCTGTCACCATAAATATAATGGATGGATCTTTAGTACCACAACACAAGAGATAGTTACAGTCCACGACTAATAAACTGTGTCAAACAGGCTGCTGGTTTAGCTGTCGGATTTGTAGAAATGCACAACAAAAGAGAGCTGAATAATTCAGCAAGATATCGAATGACCGACAACAGAGTTTCTCCAGGTCAAGGTGAGGTCAGGCCTCTCGCCGTGCTGTTTTTTCCCCCTCTGGATGTGTGGAGTGACCTGACATATCCAGTTGTAGAGAGACAGAGCAAATGTCCAGTCCAATTGCTAAAATGGTTGAAAACAAAGGTCTTGAATGACATCTACAAACTACCTGTCACTGTGCGTTATTGCCATATCTGAAAAACCTAATCATGATGTATCACTCACTTTCGATATATTGGCTGTTTTCTGGTTGTGCTCTCAACGTGTTTAACCACTGAGGTCTGAAAAAAAATTGTGTTTGCACACACAAAGAGAGAAAACACTCAAAAAAATAAAAAGTGCAGAGCCGTTTTTGTCTCGTATCATTCTGGAAATGCAACTGGAGAACTTTTTCTTATGAAAAACAAAGCATCACTTATGGGATCAGACTCTGAAAGAGTTGAAAGTGTCTTCACAGAAGCAAAAGTTGTGTTTACAGCAATGCTTTTAAAAACGGAATGAAAATATTGACTGTGATAAACATCAAAATACACACAGTTTCGAAAGTATAACCACAAAACGAAGTAGTTTTGAGTAGACAGATCCCTGACCGACACCGCTTATTCTAGAAAAGGCCCGCCCACTTAGACAAGAACAGCGATTGACATGCAAATTGACCAATCACGGCTCATTTTATACATATGCGTTTATAATATTCCTTTAACTTTCTTATTTTCCACGTTAGAACTTTTAATGATAATTACATGGAATTGCTCAAATCCCTCAGCTTTCGCATAGGTCGGCTAATGAACAAACAGCAAAAGTCTGTCAGCGATTATCTCGTCAATTTCAATTATTTTGCCCGTCTCCCAGTTCAGTTTGACTCTAATGTCTCAGTTAACCGTTCGCCTCAGAAATCCGGTCGATTAGGTGCCTGTTTGCTCTGCATGTGATTTACGCACTTCATCCCCAACCCCCGAGTTCAAATACAGGAATAGCATTTTACAAATAAAAACACTGCCTGCGGTGAAGTTCCCCAGTGGCAGCAATACATTTATATGCTGGAGAGAATGTACAGAGACCTTCGTAATTATGATGGATCATGATAATTTCATCTCATCTATAATCATCATTAAATCGTCAAGACAGCGGGGTGATAATTACGAAGTTTAAAATAAGGGTTTTATTACACAGACCTGTAGCGCCGGTTTCCGTACCCTTTATGAACTGACATAAAAGCATTAAATGGCAACTTTAAAGATATGGCAGTGCATTACCTCCCACAGCGGCAGAGCTGCGCTTGAGATATATGACACGATATGAGCTGGAGGGAGGGCTGTGTGGATCCTGCTGGCCGTCCTGAAGTGTGTGTGTGTGTGTGTGTGTGTGTGTGTGTGTGTGGGAGACCGCAGAGATGGACATTCAGTGGGAGTGCAGGGGGTTGTATTGATGAGCTTCACTTCAGAAGTGTGAATGTTTTGGTCAAAAAAATCTTAATAGGTAATCAGCACAGGGCTGTGAGAACAACTGCTGCCAGCCAGGTTTTTCAATAGTTTGTCAAAGACAGGACTGCGAATCAGTTCATAAATCAATAAATATAAACGATAATACATTATTATTATCAGGGAAGGTTATGCTTTATGCCACTCTTAAATGAACAGGCCATCCTAGTCAATAAATCTGGACAAAACAGTGCTTATTTCTATTACTTTTTTAACTAAATGTCTGATAAAAGTCTGCTAATTTCCTTGGAGTTTATTAAAAAATAAATACATAAAATCACAATAATTATTATAATTATGTTTACAAAAAAATAATCATAAATCATAATAATTACAATTATATCAACATTACTTACTTAAATGGTGATGATGATGGCGATAATTATTAAAATATATTTAAACAATAATAATAATTATGATAATACATTGTTCAATTTTATACAACAACAACAGTGATGATGATGATGATGATAATAATAATAATACATTATTGTGCTCAACATCAGGGATGGTTATGAAAAAAATTATGCCTTAATAAACTGAAATTATTTAAATAAAAAAACTTATTATTATATAAATTTTTAAATATAAATCATAATGTATAATAATCAAAATAATAGTCATCGTTATTAAGAAAAATGATTACAATTACATTAAAAATAATTAACTAATTAATAATTAAAAATAATTTCTATGCTAATTTCCTTGGTTTGTTAAAAATATTCACAATAATAATGATTAAATATCCATTTTCATATATAATAATAAAACATTATAATATTAATTATTATTATACATGTTGCCCCTTGGTAATATTATTAGAAAATACGGGATTAGTTTTCATTGTTATGCTGATGATACTCAACTATATATCTCTATATATTCTAAACTATCTAAGCTAATAGATTGTGTAAAAAAAATATATTAAATATATTAAGGTTTTGCAATATATAAATATATTGTGGAAACTTAATTTCCTTTAGAGCTGCTTTGCAACGAGCAAACGAGCAACGAGCTGCTTTACAAATAAACTTGAACTTGAACTTAAAATAATAATCATAATGACATTTAAAATGATTAAACTTAAAATTATATAAATAACAGTATAAGTAGTATTGTTAATTATCTAACAGGTATGCTTGTGGTATAAAAGTGGTATACTCCGCTTTGCATCGAGCCTAACCACGCCCCTTAGATGTTATAGATTCACTGTAAACCACAGCTTTACGGGGCTTATTGCTTTTATAAAATAAATGGTTATTCCAGTAAGGTTTCATGAAATAAAACAGAGCAAATAAGTGTAATGATATTAATAAAAACAGTATTCTTCCACCAAACAATGTAGTTCCTCAGAAACAGTAGTGGTTGGAACCTATGGTTGGATCAAATAAGCACTACTAAGTGCTTGCAAAGCCACACACAAAGTAAACAAGGTGTAGGTTTGTCGTGTAATTTACAACGGCTTCAAACGTGGCTCAACCAATCAGAATCAAGGACCGGAACTATCCGTTGTATAATATTATATCTTATTTATATATTTATTTATTCATTTTGAATTCTCTATTATGGGTTTGAGATGGGCATAATTAAAGGAATGTTCTGAGTAATCTCTATCAACAGCATTTGATTACCATTGTGTGTGACAACAAACAAAAATCTCATCTAGAGTAATGAACTTAGAAATGGAAGTCTATGTGGAATTATAACAGCAACTGGGGGCCTTCAAAGAGCCCCAGGGGCTCCCAGGACCATAATCCAATCTTAAACAGGATGCAGGCTAGACAAAATGAGTGAGAAAATGAGGGTTTTGAGAGCTGGCATATGTTGCACTGCTTGATAAATTTTATTTGTAACGAACGCTACCTCATCGCAGCAGATGACTGCACTGAATGACAGAACCAACAGCCAAAATGCTTGGTCTCCAGATGCCGTCTCATTTGAAACTTTTAGATTTGGCTCACGGCTATCAGTGTGCGTAGGTACAACAGATCTGTGTTTGTGCTGCTTTTAAACGACGCCAATGAATTCAAAATATATTGAATATATATATTCAAAGTATATTGACTCTATTGCGAAAAAGGCCCAGCAGAGGCTGTATTTCCTCCGCCAGCTAAGGAAGTTCAACCTGCCTCAGGAGCTGCTGAAACAGTTCTACTCTGCAATCATCGAGTCTGTCCTATGTTCTTCTATAACTGTTTGGTTTGGTTCAGCTACCAAAACAGACATCAGAAGACTACAACGGACAGTTAGGACTGCTGAGAGGATTATCGGTGCCCCTCTGCCCAGCCTCCAAGAACTTTACACCTCCAGAGTGAGGAAAAGGGCTAAGAAAGTCACTCTGGACCCCTCACACCCAGCTCACTCTCTCTTTGTACTGTTGCCCTCTGGCCGGCGCTACAGATCACTGAGCACCAGAACAGCCAGACACAAGAACAGTTTTTTCCCCCAGGCCGTATCCCACCTGAACAACACATAACACACCCCGGTACTGTACATCTGTAAATAACCCATCAAACCTTCATCTGTACATAGGACACATGCACATTCACAGTTCTGTCTATGGTCATGTCTCTTTTCTGTATATTTTATTTTTATTACTATTGTTATCCTTAATTATTGTATATTCTCTTCATTAGTGTTCTTTATCACCTTAATTATATGTTGTCTGCACTATGTTTGTACTTTCTGTACTGGAAGCTCATAACACCAAGACAAATTCCTTGTGTGTGCAAACACACTTGGCAATAAAGCTCTTTCTGATTCTGATTCTGATTCTGAAAAAGTTGAGAAGCCTCAAAGGTCAAGCTTAAAGAGAGACTGAGTGCTTTCAGAAGAGACCCCACTGCGCGTTTATTCATGCAGCGCTGTTAATCAATAGCAGTTTCGCTCTCTTTTTTTTTTTTTTACAGCAGGCAAACAAAGAGGCAGACATCTTATTAAAGAGAGCGATGGGAAGTGGGAGGGAGCGGAATAGAGGAATTTGTTTGCCCCATCCAGCGTGTTTCCTGGACCCTACTTTTTCCACGCAATCCACCCTGTGGGAAATCAATTTGTGTTTGTCAAATGAGCAATACACTTAAAGCCACTGAAATGCAGCTGTGTACCAGAGAGTCTGTGTGATGCAGTCTCACAGCACATTTGAGAAAAAACAAATGGCTGAAATGCAGCGCTACGAGTGTTTAATTGCAGAATGCAGTTGATAAAATTAGTCTGCGGGGACACAAACAACATGAGATGAATGCTGATGGGCTGCATTATTTCAATTTAGTGCACAAAGTTTGAGAGCAATGCCAAAGAATATCACAAATAAATCTCTAGAACATTTCAAATGTTTCTTTTAGACCCAAATGAGGTTATATGGTGAGCAATGGAGAGTCTATGGCTTCTCAAATTTGTCTTGTGAGATGCCCATAATATCTACCGTCCTCTAGCGATGTTATGATATACAAACCCGATTCCAAAAAAGTTGGGACACTGTACAAATTACGAATAAAAAGGAATGCAATAATTTACAAATCTCATAAACTTCACAATAGAATATAAATAACATATCAAATGTTGAAAGTGGGACATTTTGAAATGTCATGCCAAATATTGGCTCATTTTGGATTTCATGAGCGCTACACATTCCAAAAAAGTTGGGACAGGTAGTAATAAGAGGCCGGAAAAGTTAAATGTACATATAAGGAACAGCTGGAGGACCAATTTGCAACTTATTAGGTCAATTGGCAACATGATTGGGTATAAAAAGAGCCTCTCAGAGTGGCAGTGTCTCGCAGAAGTCAAGATAGCAAGAGGATCACCAATTCCCCCAATGCTGCGGCGAAAAATAGTGGAGCTATATCAGAAAGGAGTTTCTCAGAGAAAAATTGCAAAGAGTTTGAAGTTATCATCATCTACAGTGCATAATATCATCCAAAGATTCAGAGAATCTGGAACAATCTCTGTGCGTAAGGGTCAAGGCCGGAAAACCATACTGGGTGCCCGTGATCTTCGGGCCCTTAGATGGCACTGCATCACATACAGGAATGCTACTGTAATGGAAATCACAACATGGGCTCAGGAATACTTCCAGAAAACATCGTCGGTGAACACAATCCACCGTGCCATTCGCCGTTGCCGGCTAAAACTCTATAGGTCAAAAAAGAAGTCATATCTAAACATGATCCAGAAGCGCAGGCGTTTTCTCTGGGCCAAGGCTTATTTAAAATGGATTGTGGCAAAGTGGAAAACTGTTCTGTGGTCAGACGAATCAAAATTTGAAGTTCTTTTTGGAAAATTGGGACGCCATGTCATCCGGACTAAAGAGGACAAGGACAACCCAAGTTGTTATTAGCGCTCAGTTCAGAAGCCTGCATCTCTGATGGTATGGGGTTGCATGAGTGCGTGTGGCATGGGCAGCTTACACATCTGGAAAGGCACCATCAATGCTGAAAGGTATATCCAAGTTCTAGAACAACATATGCTCCCATCCAGACGTTGTCTCTTTCAGGGAAGACCTTGCATTTTCCAACATGACAATGCCAGACCACATACTGCATCAATTACAACATCATGGCTGCGTAGAAGGAGGATCCGGGTACTGAAATGGCCAGCCTGCAGTCCAGATCTTTCACCCATAGAAAACATTTGGCGCATCATAAAGAGGAAGATGCGACAAAGAAGACCTAAGACAGTTGAGCAACTAGAAGCCTGTATTAGACAAGAATGGGACAACATTCCTATTCCTAAACTTGAACAACTTGTCTCCTCAGTCCCCAGACGTTTGCAGACTGTTATAAAAAGAAGAGGGGATGCCACACAGTGGTAAACATGGCCTTGTCCCAACTTTTTTGAGATGTGTTGATGCCATGAAATTTAAAATAAACTTATTCTTCCCTTAAAATGACACATTTTCTCAGTTTAAACATTTGATATGTCATCTATGTTGTATTCTGAATAAAATATTGAAATTTGAAACTTCCACATCATTGCATTCTGTTTTTATTCACAATTTGTACAGTGTCCCAACTTTTTTGGAATCGGGTTTGTAAAATTGCCAGGATAAAACATCAGCAACTGGAAGTCAAAGGAGGGAATTCACTTGCACGCCATTTACGTCATTTGTTGTTTTACTGCGCGATTAAGGAATAATGCTAATCGGTTAACAGTGCAAATTTGAGATAGCCTACAGGACACATTCAAAGCAATTCTACAATTTCTAGAATTTCTGTAACTTTTCAAAATCGTATAATATATTGTACGAATTACACAACTATACATTTATAACAGTCATGGTTGAGTTATGGGTTGGGCATTACGTTTAAATTTGGGTTATTTTTCTGTTTTTCTGCTGTTTCATGACATTAGACAATCAGAAATCCAACGACCGAATTGACTAATGACTTTATAGCCATTTATTATCTGTCTGTGTTGTTTTAGCGCACGATTCTCTAAAGCAATTATGCAAATCAGTTAACAGTGCAAAGTTCGAGATTCGTGATCGCTTGAACAGAAAGACACATTCACATTTTTGTAAAATCTCATAATTTCTAAAAGTTAGCAAAATCGTATAATTCATATGACTTTTGTATGCTTTTTTTCTCGAGAAATCATGAATGGATTTTACGGGTTGGCCTTTATATTTATGTTTGGGTCTTACATTTTTTTTGCGACCCAAATTGTAAGTTTACTTCTGATTTTACCATCTCGTGCAAATTATTAGGAATTCTTACGAGATCAGGTTGGACAATGAGAAATCAAGGGAAGAAATTAACTGACAATGACTTGGTGGCCATTTACTTGCGTTCTGTATTGTTTTAGTGAATGATTCACTTAAGGAATAATGCAAATGTATTATTATGTATTTAATTTTTTCTTTTGTGATACTTGAAATATACAGAGAGCTCCATTAGGCCACCTGAGCTATAAAAGAGCAATATCTGAGCAGTAAAAGTTTCCTCTGGGGATGTTTTACTTTATTCAACAAGCAGGTGATTGTGAAGATGCTAGCTGTCACTTTGAATTGAGGAAAGCTGCGAGTTGAGATGTAAAAACAAAATTTGACCTTCATGTTCCACTAAATCAGCATGATTTTTAAGTCCCTGGAGAATGTCTATAAATTTTGTCACATGAACTGAAAATGGCCTAAAGGTCAGATAGCTTCATATCGTTATAAAGATGTTTGGGTCGGTGAGGATGAGGAAGGCCACAAATGTCATGAGACACTTAAACAGTAAGTATCCTGCGGTGAGCAAATCAGCATGGAGTAAACGCAGGCTCCTCCGGTAGTCCGTTCACACAGGGTCCGCTGGGAATTGGTAGCCAGTGTTTCAGAAGGTTTCCTCTTTGCATCTGTTGCCCTTTTCCCTTGTGTTTTGGTAAGTGGAAATTTGCTGCAGAAATTTGAAGACCTGCCAGACAGAGAATTCATGTTTCTGTTAGAACGTACGTGCATTTGTGTGCGTGTGTAGGCTAGGCTACTTGTCAATATCAAAACAGAACAAATTGAAAATTGAGGTAAACATTGGCTCACCGAGGGAACACAAGCAGTGGAAAATAAGTGTTGTAGATTTAATGAGGCCATTTGAAGCTACTGAATAAAATTATTCTGAAGTTTCTTCCAGTGATTTGGAAAGAACCCCTTATGTGCTTTCCAATATGAAACATGAAGAACATCTGGAGATGCACTCCATCCAAGAAGGTCTTATTACCTGGAGAAAACTATCCGTTAGCATTCCCATTTATTTTAATGGAAGATGCAAAATTCATAATATTTTCCTTTTTTGTTGCTGTGGTTGTTCAAAATTGCCATGACTACAACAAGCAAAAGATTTGGATCTATTAACTTAATCACCCTGCTGAAGAAACAATAGAACCCTGCCCAAAACACAATAGAAAATGTAATGGATGTAATGGTTATAATGGGAATTGTATTGGTTTTAATGGAAACTATAATGGTGTCTACTGGTATGTGATGGATTCTGTTGGTGGGATGTTAAATCCTATTGGGGAAATGCCCAAAACACTCTACAAAAATGAATTTTGTAATGGTTTTACTTGAAAGATCTAATGATTTATGATGGTATTTTAATGAAAACCATTGGAATTTCTGTGATGGTTTCCATTGGGCTTCTATTGTTTTTTTTAGCATGGCAGGTTCACAAACTGGTCTGGGAAAAACAGACTGGGAAGGTGTGAATTTTGTTGGCAAGAAGAAACAGTGGAACATGTTATGCTGTACTGTCAGAAATACGAGACTGAAAGAAGGATTCTAATACAAAAATGATCTGATAGTAAGATGAGTAGGATAATGGCATTTCATGAGTTTGAAAAACGAATCGTAAAACACTGATTTACTGAAACTGACTCTGTTTTCGCGGTGTCACGCTAGGAAGCCCCACCCATAGCGAAACCTCACTGTTCAAAAGTCCCGCTTCATGTGACTGTGTATATTAATCATCAAATCTGATTGGGTGTAACTGTTTTACCCCAGGTAGCAGTTTTATTCACACTGTGGACAGATGAATTACTTGACACTGGACGTTTGACAAGGTAAGCTCTGTCAACAGCATTTAATAGTGTATGACAGTAAATATATAACAATGTTGACCATTACAGAAAATACTTTAGATTTCCTGAGTTTGGAAAAACCACTGGCCACAGCTCCACACTTAGAATGACAGTCTGTGGGTTGTCTTTTTCTGTTTGTTTGCTATAAAATGAGGGATGGATGAATTTAAATTATTTCCTGTGGTAACTGACAGCAATTCACAGTACTGTCGATACAGCTTAACTTTTACTAAACACAGACCATTAAATTTATGTTTTACCTGACTGTATAGAAACATCCTTGCAGTAGTTTATTAAAATATTTTATTTGTTTCATTTTGTCATAAGAGTGAGAAAAGACATGGCACCTTGCACACATATACTCTGGCTATCATAAAGTATTGGTAATCTAATCACTAAGAAAAGCTTCTGTGAGTAGGCCGACCGTAAATCCACACCAGACAGTAGCCAGACCTTCATATGTCTCATTCGGTTTAATAATGCCACAGCTAAGATGAACAAATTGAACCATTCTACCCGAGGTGTTCGTCTCTTCTGTCTTTATGTCTTTACGCTCAACAAAACCGAATGAAAAAATGGTTCTAGAGAGGAGATGTGGTGGACTTGGAGTTGAAGTGGCAAAATCAGTTTGTAGTCCAATGTAAGTTCATATTCAAGATCCATTTGTTTAGTCTATTGTGTTTCCTCTTGATAAAGAATAGCGATAAATAGCTAGTTTATGAGCTAGACTTGTGCACCCAAACTACATTTGCCATGATTCCCTCTGGCAGCACAAAAAATGAAACAACACCATGAAGAGCATTAGATTCAGTGTGCACTTGATTTATCATTGTATTGTTTAAAACCTTGGAATATAAATTTGTTCTGACTAAAATTACATGTTTCCCTGTTCTACCTCACAAAAAGTTTTCAAGAACAAGGTGGACAGACTATGGTGAACAAGTCTCCTCTGTGTACTTGCTATGCAAATCATGTCCCAATCCATTTTAAAACCATTTTTATTGAATATTTTCCATTTCACGCTTTTGTTAATGCCTTAATATATCTCGGTCCCTTTGTGATGTCAGTTAATTTATTTCAATGTTCCCAATCCAACAGATGAATCATGTAGGACATTACTGAAGAATGCGTTGAATTAATCCAGGTGAACAAGGTCTTAAGTAACAATATATAGCATTATATAAATTCAGAACATGATTCATTCAAAAGGATTTTCATTTCAAAATAAAAATAGAAAAATAATGGGTTGGGGCAGTGGTGGCATCAATTTCCCTTCATTCTTTCATGCCTACTCTCTAGGGCACTTACTCATAATTGATGTGCAGGTAATCCACAGGGTCCTTAGGGGACAGATATAGCGAGGGACATGAAATGCTGATTCCAATCTAAAGAGGAAAAGTTGCTCAGAAGAAGCAGTACTTGAAAACGGTGAATATTTGGTGATGTGATTGTTTATATATATATTTCAAATGTGAAATTAATATAATATAGTATTGCTACATATAATAAGATATTATTGTACACCAGTAGAAGAAGATTATATCAAATACATTCCCATTGGTATCAGTACATGAAAGCTTGACTAATATTAGAAAGGAAAAATAGTGTTGTATGAAATATGAACCCTTTTTTGTATATTTCTTTTAGTTGCCCTAAAAATGAAAATTTGCTGAACATTTACTCACCCTCAGGCCATTCAAGATGTAGATTAGTTTGTTTCTTCACCCGAACAAATTTGGAGAAATTAGCATTACATCATTTGCTCACCAATGGATGCGCTGCAGTGGATGGGTGCCGTCAGAATGAGAGTCCAAACAGCTGATAAAAACATCACAATAATCCACAAGTAATCCACACAACTCCAGTCCATCAATTAATGTTTTGTGAACTGAAAAGCTGCACATTTGTTAGAAACAAATCCACCAATAACACTTTTAAGTGCAAACCATTGCTTCCAGCTGAAATACAAGTCCATAATCGATAATATTGCTTATAGTGGAATAACTCATCTGAATCCGGAGCAAAATATGCACAGATCAAGCACTGTTTATTAGCGAAAACATTTCTAAACAAATATGATGGTGGATTTTGATGTGAGAGAACATCAAGAGATTGATTTTTTCCACTGGAGAAAGCGTTATTATGGATTATCAACTCGTATTTTGGCCATAAGCAACTATTTAAAGTTAAAATGCCTTAACAATCAATGTATTTCTTACAAACAAAAGGCTTTTTCACTTTTCAAGACATTAAATGATGGACTGGAGTGGTGTGGATTATTGTGATGTTTTTATCAGCTGTTTGGACTCTCATTCTGACGGCACCCATTCACTGAAGAGGTGAGCAAGTGATGTATTGATACATTTCTCCAAATCTGTTTGGAAGAAGAAACAAACTTATCTACATCTTGGACGGCCTGAGGATGAGTAAATGTTTATTTTGGGCGAACTATTTCTTTAAAACACAACTGTATCAGTATGTTATTACGTTGTGATTCATTCATAGAGAGCCACACTGGGACGTACAATGTGCGTTTCGTTAACAAAGTACAAGGTGTCCAGTACTATTGCACCATTCAATCACATCAGTTTACTCAGTGCTGACATGCACTTCCTCTTTCTGTTTCCCATATCAGTCAACGCAAGACTCTAATTCATATAGGGACCCTGATGTTCTCACTGTCTGAATCCCAGACCTCAACCTTCCTACGCATTCACCAAAACACACACACACACACACACACACACACACACACACACACACACACACACACACACACACACACACAGAGAATAATTGACTAGAGGGCGTAAAGACAGAGGGCAGTCATCAGCAGAGATGGGCCCGCAAATGTGCCATAACCCTGAGGTCAAAATTGCTCCATTTTGGAAATTAATTTTCCACAAGCAATTAGTTTGTTTCTTTACAGTTTTTTTTTCTGAAAGCATGAAATGATTCAGCACAGAAATTATGCATTTAATAGCACCAATCAGTTACTCACAGAGTTTTAAAGGCCTGCAGTTGATTTAAAAGTTAAATAAAGGTTTAATTATGCCATAGTGCTCCAACTGTTGCATCTGGCTCATCAAACTATATTTTGAGACGCGTGTCATGCCTAGTTATGAATGTGCTTATTATAATTAACTCGTTCCTAAAAGTTGCATTAAAAATGAGACTTCAATGGCGAATTATAATATGAAAAACGGCAGTCTGCTTTCAATTTAGTGTCTAATTCAGTGTCATTCTAAAGGACAAATATATAACTCTTTATCAAAATAGCTCAGCAGTCAAACCAGCAAATTTGATGATGATGAAAAAGAAAATAAATAGGCAAAGTATGAAAGTGCAAAATATTATCAGTGTTATTTTAGTATCATTGAGATACTATTATAATTTTATTAATATTTAAAGTTTTATCATTTCCGTTTTCATTTGAACTTTTTTGTCTATATAGTTTTTATTATTTTTTAAAACAATAAGTAACTTTTTAAAATATTTGATTTCATTTTAGTTAATGTTCATTGCATGTATGTTATTTTTATTTATTTAATTTGGTTATATTTTACAGAATAAGCATACATTTTGTAATATATTACAATGCTATATATATTACAAATATATATTTGAGTCATCTCATTTTGGTATCCGCATTAAATTAAATTCACAAAAGAGATTTTATATGCACAAAAAGCATATTAAATGCAAGTAAAGTGTCTATTTCAAATAACTCCTGTGGAACTAAAATGTCAAAAAGTGGGTGAAGTAAGTCATTGCCTTTCAGCATGTAAACAAAAGAAAAGAAACAGCATACATATGCTTGTATGTATTAAAATATATGAAAGGAAAAATGTTGCAGAATTTTAGTATATTGTAATTAATATTTTGATTATATTTTGCTATTAATAATTAATAATTGAATTAAACAGGACACATATACGAAAAAAAATACTATTATATATATATATATATATATATATATATATATATATATATATATATATACATACACGCACACACACATATACATGTATACAATTGCCATCCATTATGGATTGAATGTGGCCCTCTTGATTGTTGAGTGTCTCTTTATTTGCTGTGTAGCTGAGGAGGGCTACCACAATGAACGTGTGATTCTACCTTAGATGTTTTAAATTGTGAAGAGCATTTTTTGCCGCCTCTGTAGCCCACTCTGATTTTTGATGCACTGTTGGATGCATTAGTACCTCCATGCTTTCCAAACCCCCAACCACCAATTCCTGCCAAACAAGAGCCATTTTGTCAATTACGATCTTCCAGAGTCACTTTAGCTAAATCCACACTTCACAGCTAATTAAGAAGAGCGCTGTGCTCTCGTGTACTGTATGCGTGGTAAGAGAGTCACATTTTGCATGCCAATGCAATATGTACAAGGCTTTCTCTTTGTTTTCCAGTGAAAACATCTAGATAGCCCTAAAACAAGTTATTTACTTCAGAATTGTTCGACTGGATGGTGTTATATGTACCAAAATGGAGCTAAACCAATGCTATGTTGTTAAAACATTAACTAAATTCTGAAATAGTGCACAACAAGATCAGGAATATGCAATATTAAACTATTTTTCTTTTAAAAGCTGCTTCATCTGTTACCCTAACCAACACCGTGTGTTGCTAACAGCCGTGTTGCTCTATAAACCACTTGATTCACACTCGATTCAAGGTTTAGTCATCTACATAGTGCCATTAGGTTGTGATTGTGACGCAGACGCTCTCCGGATATCCTATTGGCCGATATTTTTCAGCTGTTGGCTCTTCATCTTATTAGCGCTGATGCATTTGTGTGGAGTATCTGGAGCTCAACAGCCCTCCGCCCTCCAGAATCATTTCCTTTTGTCTTTATCTTCTGACAGTGCTCATACATTGTGTGTGTAATCACATGAGCTAATACCTAACTGCTATGCACAGCTTCCCCAAACAATATTAGTTAATCAGTCCTTCTTCGCCCAGAGCACAGTAGTTACATCTACTGCGTGTGTTACACAGACTGATCTCAAATGTACAAATCTATCTATCTATCTATCTATCTATCTATCTATCTATCTATCTATCTATCTATCTATCTATCTATCTATCTATCTATCTATCTATCTATCTATCTATCTCTGTGATGCATGTGTGAAATATGTGTGTATATAATAGTTATTGTTCTTGTTTTATTTGCACATTTCATGAAAAATCAGTTGTTTCTCAATTAAATGTATGAATTATATTTGGATGCAACTAAAATATGAAAGATATATATATATAATATATATAAACATTATATATATATATGCATATATAAACACGCACACACAAAGTGCATTCAGAAAGTGTTCAGACACCCTTCACCTTTTTCAATTTTGTTATGTTGCAGCCTGACACTACAATTGTTTAAAAATATATATATATATTTTTCACTCATTGCGACAAAGTGAAAACAGAATTTTAGAAATGTCTGTAAATTTATTAAAAAGAAAAAAAATGAAATATCACATTTACATAAGTATTCAGACCCTTTGCAACAACGCTTGAAATTTAGCTCAGGTGCCTCCCATTTCTCTTGATCATTGCTGAGATGTTTCTACAAATTGACTGGAGTCCACCTGTGGTAAATTAAATTGATTGGACATGACTTGGAAAGGCAAACACCTTTCTATAAAAGGTCTCATAGCTGATAATGCATATTAGAGCAAAGACCAAGTCTTGAGGTCAAAGGAACTTCCTGTAGAGCTCAGAGACAGGATTGTATTGAGGCACAGAGCGGGGGAAGGCTACAAAAAAATTATGGAAGCTAAATGGCTTCCATAATTCTCTAATGGAAGAACTTTGGCATAACCAGGACTTTTCCAAGAGCTGGCAACCTGGCCAAACTGAGCAATTGATGGAGAAGGGCCTTGTCTAGACTGGTGACCAAGAACCTGATGGTCATTCTAGTTGAGTTTCATGATCATATATGCAGATAGGAGAAATTAACAAACTAAGCATTAAATTGAAATAAGGAAAAATATCTTATTTGGGTTACAAAGCAAGGCTTTATCCATCTTATTCATTTTGTTAATGAAAGTTAGATGTTTAATATATGTGAATTTGCCATTGTACTATTTTATGGCTGACGTGTTTTGATTAATAAGATAATAATAAACCACAAACTACGATCATTTTAAGGTAGCCTTGGGGAAATCCATATTTGTGACCCTAGACCACAAAATCAGTCTTAAGTCGCTGGGGTATATTTGTAGCAATAGCTAACAACACATTGTATGGGTCAAAATTATTGATTTTTCTTTTATGCCAAAAATCATTAGGATATTACGAAAAGATCATGTTCCTTGAAGATATTTTGTAAATTTCCTACCGTAAATATATCAAAACTTAATTTTTGATTAGTAATATGCATTGCTAAGAACTTAATTTGGATAACTTTAAAGGCAATTTTCTCAATATTTAGATTTTTTGGCACCCTCAGATTCCAGACTTTCAAATAATTGTATCTCGGCCAAATGTTGTCCTATCCTAACAAACCATACACCAATGGAAAGCTGAATGGAAACACATCAATTTATTCAGCTTTCAGATGATGTATAAATCTCAATTTAAAAAAAAAAAAAAAAAATTGGCCCTTATGACTGGTTTTGTGGTCCAAGGTCACATTTAGTTGTGTTAAACGTTGTTAAAACATTAATTTTGTTAATAAAAGATCAAAGTTCAATGTATATGTAATTGTACTATTTTATTGTATAGCCCAGTGGCGGCTCGTCAAGGGAGGCACAGCCTCCCCAAAATTTTGAGGTAAAAATGGGAGGACGACGACGATTTAATGTTAATAAAATTCACAATTAATTTGTTCATGTCTCAAAATGTGTATGTTTTTGTTCGTAATTTCACAGCTGTAATATCATAACATGCTACTGAAGTTGGAAAGCGCCGCTTTTCTATCGTGAAACGTGAATGTGCCGAATCTGCTGATGTAATTACATCCGCTAAGTGATAGAGAAGGCCAGGGGGTTCTTCCCGTGGTAATGGCTTAGGGACAACTCTGTGAATGCCCTAGAGTGGCCCTGCCTTGAACCCTATCAAACATCTCTGGAGAGACTAACCTGACCGAGCTTGAGAGGATTTGCAAAGAAGAATGATCTAAAATCCCCCGATCCAGTTGTGCAAAGCTTGTTGCGTCATACCAAAAGAGCCACGAGGCTGTAATTGCAGCCAAAGGTGTTTCAACTAAGTACGGACTTTTAAAAGGGGTGGTTGACTGGGTTTTTTCCCTAGGCTTGATTGTGTTTATGGGGTGCAGTCTAACATGTGTTAATGCTTCGTTTTAAAAAACAAACAAACATTATTTTTCACATAATTTACCTTTATTCCACACCGCTCTGTCTCTTCTCCTATAAACGCACTGATCATTTCCTGCTTTTATGAAGCCCCTCCCTCAGAAATATACGTGATGGGCTCAGATTGGTTAGCTGGTTCAGTGTGTTGTGATTGGCTAAACCACCTCAAGTGTGCATCTAAAAGTCAAATGTTGTAAATTATGGTGATTTGTATATTGACAAGCCTTCTGACTATCGTTGTGCACAATGTTTCTTCTGTTTGTCAGCGCTGTTTCATCTGGCTTTAAACTAGTTTATTTGTCATTTGTGTTGCTTGCTGAATCAAGCGCTTCACACTGGATCTCACATCGCTGTTTAGTGCTTGTGTGACCAAGACTCGTCAGCGGGTAACACATCTGCTCTCACACCTGTAGATCGATTGCTTTGTTCCAAAACAGGGATTAAAATGTTGCTTTTTATTCTGGGTGTGGTTTGCTTTCACATGGCAAAGTTTCTAAACGGACCAAAATTGTTAATACAAGTCATGTGCGAGTAACGGTCATCTCATTTGTCAGAGTTCCACGGTTTATTTTCCGTAATTTCGTTCATGGCTGTCATCCATCAGAATGGAACGACAACAGCTTTGAGGGCTTATTGTTGGGATTTTGTAGATGTCGTTTTATTAATTTATCATTTTGAGCAGGAGTGCAGGATTCGTCGGGAAAACATTGTTAAAATTCACCTACTACGAAAAAGAGCAATAAGACGACATTATAAAATGAAAAGGCGTGCTTTGATTTTGAATGGCGAGGATGTGCTTACCCATCACCTACTGCTCCGTTCCGCTTTTAGAGCATAAACACTATATCGAAGATTTATCAAACTCCTGGTATCGTTTTATCGAGGAAAAATATGTTGTGATAATTATTATTATTATCGTTTTATCGCCCACCCCTTTATATAAATTAATTTATAAATAACTTCTAAAATTTCAAAAAGTAAAAAATATATTAAACTGTTTAAAATATTGTAAAATATTTATATATTTTTTTATATATATAAATATAGTTGTATAGATCCCTATATATACATTTTATATATATATTTCTTTTTTTTTAATTCTTTTTTTTTTTTTTGCACATATTCCATGAAAAATCTGTTGTTTCTATTCTATTACATTCCCTTGTTTGTTGTACCTGTGCTTTTCTGGCTCCGAATGGCTCCATGAGGGGACATTGTGTTGCATGCGTCTTGCTGAAGTGCAACACAGGTCACATGACCTCTATTACAGTCCTTTAGTTTCTTTGCACATTTCACGCCTCCTGGCCATTACACTGCCTGCTGTTTTCCCACAACATGGGTTTATCTCTAATACAGCATGCTGGAAAGACACAGCCACGTTTTATGATGAATTATTAATTTATTTAGACAAAATTATTTATTTAGAGCCGCAGAAACATGTCAGTCATGCTCTCTGCACTGAATGCTTCACCAAAGCACATCAAAACATCTCTTGTGTAAGTTAAACGGTGGTTAAACACAGGTGAATTACACATATTAGCTCCAGGCTCATGTGTCGCTAAACACTGGACTGAACAATTGAGGAATTAGAAGAGCAATGAGCCCATATCTACTTTGAACTGTGTGTTTTATTAATATTTAAACAAAGCTTTGTGGAAGGTAGAAGTACACAACGATCCAAACAATTATCTTCACATAAGATACAAAAGCTTGTATCAAGTGGGAACAACTGGCTCAAGGCAACCCTTAGAGCAAATGGTATATATTTTTTAATTAATAATTGAAAATTGAAAGGGAAAACATTTTTTTTTCTAAAGTGCATACATAACTTATAACTTAAGTATATATATGTTATATATACTTTAATCATAGATTACTTATGATTATTCACTCTTATTCAGGTACATTCTTATTCAAAATATCCATGGCACTGGTTTGATGTTTAATGAAACATTTAATTACTTTTTAAGAATTCAATGAGTGCAATAAATGCAGTATGATGTACTTTCAAATCTCATATTTCACATCTCTATTGATTGCAGCAACAAACATTCAAACATGACCTTGACTTTTCTAACGTCATGAAGAGCTATGCTTTATTCAGTAACACATATTGAGTTTATTTATTATGCAAATTCTCAGAAAGTAAAAGGAAGAAACTGGAAGTTAAACATTTGGCTGTATCTGTCATTGCCATCATCATCTCAGCTTCAAAATGTCTGTAAACAATAGAAAACACTGCCGTTATCGAAAAATTAAATATTGATGTCCCAGCACACGCACTGTTTTAAACAATCTTGTCAACATCATATCAGATGTACACAATCGTACAGTTGAAACCCAAATCCATGAAGTAGTCCCAGACAAAGCCTGGTGAAAGCATTGGGCGTTAAGAGATGAGCCATCACCTGGATCTTCATCCTGCTACAGATGGTGTGCTATTTATTGAAAAGTCTCCCTGAACCTCCATTACCCACAACAGGTTCTGTCTGAATATGCCAGTACTCTGCGTTAATACCCTCTGGATCCCGTCCAGTCCTCTTGTCCAATCTCCCATCCAAATATACTGTACTTTCAACTCAAGTTTTTAGAATTGTACTCAGCTAGTTTGACAGTGGAGTTACAACAGAAAAGTTAAAACTATGATATATATGCGTCAGAGACAAAATGGGTTTTCAGGCATCAAAACAATGAAAGATCTGTTCTGACAACTCTCTGAGAGTTTAGCATGGTAGTATGTATGGCAGTGTTAATGTGTATGGTCTTGGTGGAATAGATCTGCTGCTGCGGCAGAGCAAGTACCGAGATTCGCTACTGCTGATACATCCACAGACATTCTGCTGTGTGCATGTTGGAAATACTGCTGCTGCACATATAACATACTGTATATGAATAACCCCCATATATATATATATAACATACATGAATCACCCTGTTGCAGACCTATACAGGTGGAGCTGGGGGAAGTGGAGGGTTTCTGAAGCGCGCTGCAATTGCTACAGCAAGCACTAGCAGATAATTTGAATGTTGAGCAGCAAATTTGGCTGCTGATGCGAAAAGAAACCAATCAGCTACATCATGTGAATTATGATGTCATTATGTGAGACTGAGTTTGACCTATCGGCCTTCACCATCTAGAGTTTCATGACAGAACTTTGGATTTTAATGTAGCTTTAACATGACACTTTAAACACCCAATAAAATATCATTAAGTGTAACAGTAGTTCATATCCCAAAACATCTCGACAGGCATATTTAAAACCAGAATCATTAGACTCTATCGAAGGATCACAATGCAGCCCCCACAACTAATATTTTCTTCAATACGAATTAAATGACGAATTATGTAGCAGTCCCTAAAAAAGTAGTTTTTATTAAAAAGTCAAATTTATTTCACTTGAATTTGGCAGCTGGAAAGGATTATACCTATGTTTTCAGTGTTTTATTAATTTATCAATTTTTACAATTTTACAGTGACCTGTGTCAACCCCCCCAAAAAATAAAAAAAATAAAAATTAGTTTAGTTGAAAAAAAAAAGAAGAAAAAAAAAGAAAAATAGAAATACCAACTTACGTTCCAACATTTCTTATAAAAAATACAAATAAAAAGTACCGAATTAAAAAGGTTGTATTGACCCAGGCGCAATAGACAAACTTGATGTTAATTGAAGCAACAGTGTGAAATTGGCTAGATGCCCTTTATTAGATGCAGAAAAGGCTGTTTTGCCAAAAATAGAAGCTGAAACAGAAGCAAAACAATGCAGCATGGCAAAATGCAAACTTAATCTCATTACCATAATGTCTGTGTTTGCACTATAGTTAATAGCTTTGCCAAGGGTGCAAATTTGTAGCTAAACCTCATTGCCAATGCATGCTGGTTATAAGGAATACGAAGGCCTTGGGTTGTCAGAAAGTGCTTTTAACATCCACATGGGATTTACCTTCTACTCTGGAGTAGCTCACGTCTGTCAGGGGGGAAGGAACAATCTGGGACATCAAGTTTTAGTAAACTAACACATTTTCCCCACTGAAATCTTCCATTTAAATGTGCAAAAGTGATTTTTGATTGTCGCTCCACTAGTGGCACATGCATTTGCTTATTATCATAATTGCAGGTCAGATGTTCCTGAAGTTTCTTTTAAGAAGGTAATCACATCTGAAAAGAATTTCAATATCGGCATGCTATTGTGTATTGGATATTATTTGGAGATTTCATTACATCTCTTCCCATTGCTAACGGCAAAAACTCAATTACGCGGTCAGGACTCCAGTGTGGCTTTAAACCAATTCCATGTTTTGTCCTCAAATTGTTGGCGTAAATTGATATCAGTGAGGCAGTAATTTTGTTCCGCGTATTGAACGCACATCGTGACTCACTGTTACAAAGGGGATCCGAGTTTCTGCTGCAACCTCTGATACCTCCAATGATTTCACATGTTTTGTATCCAGGCAACCCACGGCAACGTAATTATCATTCAAGTAAGGAAGCTTCCACTTTTTTTTTACATGCACGCTCAACCATTCCCCATCGTTTATGGATGCAACTACAAACAAAGTATTTACAAACCCTGTCACATCCCACTAAAAGCACCTAAAATAGCCACATGGCGAGAAAATACTCTTCTAATGCTTCTCTGACTTCCACTCGTATTGAGGTTGAACTTGCGCGACATACTCCCACGGAAAACCCGCCGTATTTACAGCCACTTATGTTTAATGGAGTCTTCTCATGGATTAACGTTGAAAGAAATTCATCAAACTTCCTCGTTTAATCTAGTCTGTTTTGTTTGAATGTGACTAAAGCGAGAACACCGTGTCAACAAAGTAGACTGATAATATTAGTCCACGGTTATACGATTTCAGGCACAGCACACATATTGGGTTTTGTGTGTAGATCATATCACGATCTTGCATCCTGGACAAACGGATCATCCTCATTCTATTTCAAGGCTCTATTAGCCTCCATTCTCGGTTTCCAGGTGTTTTCCTGGAGCACAACACACCTATGCTCTTCAGTTCTCCAGTATGGACCAGTCCAACAGGTCGTAAAGTGTGTTTCAGGGCTGCAACTCAAATATATTAGCCTGAGCATGGCTCATTTGGCAACTAGAGTTGGAGTGCATCTTTGCGCTGCATCGGGTCGTAGGCGGTCACATCCTGATTACACAGAGTTGAGTAAACACATCAGCAGACGCCTCACTCAGCATTGGGGTTAGGATGTTCTGTACTTAAAAACACAAAGAGATGCACACATTACAGGAAACATATCATGAGGAGCACGAGAGGGTGGAGTAAATAAAAACGAAGGCGAAAAAAAAAAAGTACAGTTGAGCCGCGCACTAATGCAAGAGTTGTATTAGACTGACATCATGAACAACACGGTGTTCCCAGACTTCCCATCTATTGTTGTCTACTCAACGCCACAACCAGAAGCTCTCAAAGCGGCAATCCTTAATCAAGCCAGGACGAATAAAAACACTTACACAATTGCTGTAGCTCAGAGCGCGGCAACCACAGGAGCTAATAATGGGAAAATTAATGGAGAACAATGTGGAGTGGATGATGACAGCTCTTAGTCATTCATGGAAGTGTGACTTCAGAACACACTATGTGCTTGCACATTAAAGGAAAAGACCACAATGTAGCAGTACTAAGCTATAAAATCCACACTCCAGCCTTGTTCGGGCTGTAATTGTTTCTCAGCGTGACATCCATGAAGGAACATTTTCTCTTTACGTGATAAAACTCACGATTGAGGAAAGTTTCAGGTTTAAGATTTATCATCTCTATCTGTGTTGATTACCACAGTAAATCATAGATGTCCACAGAGCTTTTTTTTAAAACCTATTAAACCTATTTATTTGAAACTGTTTTAAATGTCCATTAAGATACAGCAGAAGGTGCATGGCGAAGATAGCTGAGAACTTAGAAATCATTTCAAATAATATGCATAATATAATTGCATTACAACTTTTTTTTTTTTAAATATGGAAAAATAGCTATTTTGAAATGAGCTATTTTTTCTATATGCCATACTTTTGCAAATGCATTTCCTTGGACTCGCAATGTGTCAAACGGTTGCTTTAAATGCTTGGCATTTCTAAAAACAAATGTTTCCAAACTCTTCTGGAGCCTGTTCCTCTTTGTAAACTCAGAAATGTTAATTTAGATGAGAATGTAATTACCTCAGAACCCTGCAGTTTGTCAAGAGCTGGTAATTGGATAAAATTTTCCATACAAAATACAATATGTATATGACGGTATTTCCTGCAGAGTTCCAATTTGGACAGCAGTAAGTGATAAAAAAATTACCTCACATCCCTATGAAAAACAATTACCATCTGAATAGGCCTTATGGTAATACACAGTGGACGGTGTTCTAAAATCGTATTCTTCAAACGGATGTTAAGAGCATCTGTCTTACTGACACAAGAATCCAGCAAGTGTAGTCGTTTATCTGAGGATGGATTATGGACAGGGTCAATACAAGGGTCAGTCCCTCAGGGCCTTTAAGAGTAAGGGGCCTCCAGCTGAGAGGCCCACAGCATCCCCATACCTGCAAACAAGCCACTGCGTATATAAAATTGATATACATAGATGGACAAGACTTGAATGCATGCCAGAATCTAGTCATTGTTTAAGATGGCATGCTGCCTTTAAATGCAGCCGTCTATGTAGGCAGCAAGGCAGCTCACTAGGCTTTCAATCAGTTAGGGGCCGTTCACACAGAACACATCTTTACGTCTAAAATGTGAGATGCAGAGCTCAGAAATAGTTTTAAAACAAGCTTATTGCAGAATGTCTTCTCCGCCATGTTGCTTTCACGAGTTCACCCTTACATTTAATCTGATAGCAAATAGTAAGCACATTTTGGCGTGTTGTCCTGGGGAGGGATCCGAGTCTGGAATATAGCACCAATCCAGAGAACTCCCCCTATCCCTAATATGGGATAAAAATAGATTAGAAGTGAGGAGTTAGGGTGGAGGAGGGATGCCGGAAAACTGTCATTGGACAGAGGTAGGTAGGCTGCACACATTTCACTTAATCTCCTTTCTGAAACGGGTCCGTGATCATGCTCCTCCCGAACCTTGTCAATAAAACATCATGTCAAATAAAACCATTTTACTTGCTACTGTAAATAAAAGCTTGCTGCGCCTCTGGTGTCTTCTGATTGGTCCACTGTTTTGGAATTGACATGATGAACGGTGCTGTGCATAAAAGCTGAAGTTCTTTTAACTTGACACGGCATATTAAAAACGTGGCAAGATGCTGCAAAAGAAGAAAATGTGTGAACGACCCTTATGGTGTAGCACTAGCTGTCCCTTAGATTTTCAGAAAGGAATTACAAAAATATAGTAATAAATATTTTTTTAGTTCATATGGATTTATTAATGCATAAACACAACAATATTCATAATTCTTTAATCATTTTGTATTTTATTACATATTAGATAATGATCAAATAATCATTAACTTAGAAAAAATAAGTTTATCATTAATATTTATTAGACAATGACAAAGTCTCTTTAAGTATTCTATAGTCTTTGACAATGATCAATAATATCATAGATACTCTTCATTAATCATTATCTTTGTATATGTGCTAAATAAATATTATATAATGGTTAAATAGTAAATTTAATTATAATTCTTATTAATAATTAATAATTCTTATTAATTTAGAAAAATAAGTCTACACTGTAAAAAAAAGTTGGCTCAACTTTTAATAAATCAATAAAAATAAATCAGATGTTTATCATAGATAATGATCAATAATATCATATAATCTTCATTAATCGTCTTTATGTATATATATTAGATAATGATCAAGAATTTGAGAGATTTTCCAAAAAATGTATAAAAGTCTTCATAAATCATGTCTGTGTATAGATTACATCATGATCAAAGAGTCATTAATTTAGTAACTTAATTGAGGGGTGGTGATGGCGCAGTGGATAAGACACATGCCTTTGGTGTGAGAGACCCGGGTTCGAATCCACTGTGAGACACCAATGTGTCCCTGAGCAAGACACTTAACCCCTAGTTGCTCCAGAGGCGTGCGACCTCTGACATATATAGCAATTGTAAGTCGCTTTGGATAAAAGCGTCAGCTAAATGAATAAATGTAAAAATACATTATCAAATCATAGCTAATAATCAAAGATTTATTAAAAATGTATAAAAACAATCCTTTGTGTGTGCATACTAAATAAATATGATCAAAGAATCATTTATATAATATCCAAAAATAATATAAAATATAGAGAAAATAAAATGTATATTTAAATACAAATAATTTAATTTCTAGCTTCAGATTTCTATATTTGTATTATTTGACACATTCTGATATTATAATGGCTTGGCGTAATCGCAGCTTCATTTGTTCTGAATGGGAATGCTGAGAGACTGCGTTCTGCAGGTGTTACTGGTGGCTTTGTTCGTGTGTTGAGGTGACAGCAGCACCTGTTGGGACAGTTTAATAGCCTCTCTCGCCACAGAGCTCTGCTGAGAAGAGATGGCACAGGACACAGCTAATGTGGTTGTGTCTGCTATTAGCCTCTGGTTGATACAACTGGCCTTGCTTTCTCTCTCTCTCTCTCTCTGTGACCATTAGGAGAACAGCAGTAGTCCTCGGCATTAGACAGAGTGGCAAGAGGGCAGAACCCTCCCCCATTTTTGTCATTAAAACGCATTAACCTCCTCTGAACAGACCGCCGTGTGTGGAGAGCGTCACCTCAGATAGAAACTACTCTTACTTATCCACTCTTTCACAGCTCTTTGATTACAGGACACCTCTCCACTGAGGGCCGTCTGAAAGCCGTCCTCTGATCAGAATGCAGAGTCTTTTTTCATATATAGGTGCCTCGGATGCATCTGGAATATCTTCTGCTTTCATTTAACCATCAGACAAGAGCATTGTCATGGAAACGATTCCCTCCAGTCTATGGTATATGGAGAAAGAGGAGATAATTGCGTGTGTGAGGAGGGGGTGGGTGGGTCTGCACTTCAAAACCAAACTGTTTGCCATCATTCATTTGATTTGCTCAGCGGCATCTCAGATTAATGCTGCACTTTAGTAATAATATATAAGCAGCTCTTCACAAGAACTATATACGGTGGTCGAGAGAGCTCACCGCGCTGGTAAAAATGCTCACAACACAAATACATTTTATTTAGTTTCTTTTTTTGCTTGTGTTGTGAGCATTTGCAGCGTGTGCGTTGTGAAATTGACGAAAGTTGTTTTCTTAATTTGCAGGCGTTTTTTTCTATATGCAGTGCGTTTCTTTGTTTGGTTGTGTTGTGAGCATTTGCAGCACATGTGTTGTCAATTTGAGGAAGTTGTTTTCTTTATTTGCAGGTGTTTTATCTATTTGCAGCGCGTTGAGCTCTCTCGACCACCATAACTATAGCCTCTCGAGCTGAAAACTGATAACTAATGTGATGAAACCCTTAACTAGCTGCCCCTGAGATTTGTATTTTTTACACATTTTGAGTGGAAAAAAAAACTTGTATAAAGTGGCGTAAAAATGTTGTAACAAAATGAATAAAGCTCATTTTATTAATTTGTATATTCATTACAGTCTTTTGAAAGAAGTAGCCTAAGCCTAAAGTGACAATAAGGAACAGTAAACAATTGAATCACATTGACTGTGAAAGTTGTTTCAAACATTTGTTGCGATGACTTTTTGATCATAATATTACCCGTAACATGTCTGTGCCATACCCAAATTAAGAATTAACGTCAATTTCTACAGACTTAGCAAAGAGACAGCAGAGAAAGAGAGAGAGCATCTGTTTACCTTAGCAGCAACCAATCTTGCTTTTTCGCATCTAGTGCTTATTTCGATCTTTACCGTTAGATCTTTCCTATTCTTGGACCAAAATGAATGCTTAAGGTTGATTTCAATATTTCTCTTAATGAAAACAAAAACATCAGCAATACTACAATGAATAAGTCTCTTATATTAAACATAGAACTTATGAGTAGAATGAATATACCTTTGAATTTGTCTTAACAAAATGAATAAGGACAATATGTTTTACCTGCTATGCAACACAAATAAATAAATGGTCTTTGGATTTACCCTTCGGCGCCGATAACCTTGTTGGCAGTGCTTTCCTGTTTGCTTCCTGTCAGCTCTACACTGTCCTGTCGTAATACAATGCAAAAATGCCAAAAATAATGAGTCACTCCAAAACCTTAATTTTGTTTTTCTTGAGCCATTCAGAGGTGGACTTGCTGGTGATAATTTTGGATCATTGTCCTGCTGCATAAGGGGTCACAAACTGACGGCCGGACATTCTCCTTCAGGATTTTCTGAAACTGCAAAGCAGCCCCAGACCATCACTCTGCCACCACCATGTTTGACTGTTGGTATCATGTTCTTTTTATGAAATGCTGTGTTGGTTTTACGCCAGATGTAACGGGACATGCACCTTCCCAAAACTTCAACTTTTGTCTCATCAGTCCACAGAATATTTGCCCAAAAGTCTTGGGGATAATCAATATATTTTTTGGCGAAATGTGAGACGAGCCTTTGTGTTGTTTTTGGTCAGCAGTAGCTTTTGCCTTGGAACTCTCCCATGGATGCCGTTTTTGCCCAGTCTCTTTCTTATTGTTGAATCATGAACACTGACCTTAATAGAGGCAAGTGAGGTCCTGCAGTTCTTTAGATGTTGTTCTGGGTTCATTTATGACCTCCTGGATGAGTTGGCATTGTGCTCTTGGAGTAATTTTGGTAGGCCGGCCACTCCTGGGAAGGTTCACCACTGTTCCAAGTTTTCTCCATTTGTGGATAATGGCTCTGACCGTGGTTTGCTGGAGTCCCAAAGCCTTAGAAATGGCTTTATAACTTTTTCCAGACTGATACATGTCAACTATTTTGTTTCTCATCTGTTCTTGAATTTCTTTAGATTGCAGCATGATGAGTTGCTCTTTAAGCATGCTTTACTTTGTCAGACAGGTTCTATTTAAGTGATATCTTGATTCAACAGGTCTGGCAGTAATCAGGCCTGAGTGTGGCTAGTGAAATTTAACTCAACTTTCTAAAATAATTTGGTTAATCACAGTTCTTTTCATGATTTAACAGGAGGGGGCAATTCATTTTTCTCGTAGGACCAGGCAGTTTTTCCCCTTAATAAATTAAATCATCATTTAAAACCTGGATTTTGTGTTTACTTGCATTATCTTTGTGTAATATTCAAATTTGTTTGAATTTAAGTGTGAAAAATATGAAAGAAATAAAACAAAAAACTAAAATATATATTTGATACATTTTTTTTTTTTTATTTAAAAAAATGTCAGGATTCAAACCTATCTGCTTAAATTGGCTTACATTTGGTCTTATGTGTCTATATAGAACTACAAAGTTGTTAAAGTGTTTTCATTCTTCAGCTTAAAGTGAAAATACATCAATGACATGCAAAGGAACAACCTTAGAGTGACTTATCGAAATCAAAATGAATGATTTTAACAGCGCAAAGCAAGATGAATTAAGCTGATTCTAGAATAAGTGCTCAAATTCATCTTATCTCATGTTTAAAACATTTTGAGTGCCACCTTTGTGGAGGGTTACACAATAATGCTCACTGCTGAATATATAAATTTGGTGTTAAATACGTTCTTTAAAAGCCAAAGAGAGCTAATACAGGCAGAAAGAGGAACAGAGAGAGCGAGAGAGTGACAGATTGATGAACTGGTGGAATTAATGAGATGTTGACATCCAAGAGGTCAAACTCTTGCTGTGGAACTTTAACAGCAAAAGCGATATGCAAATTCTACATGAATATTCTCTGTCTTTTTTTTTTAATCTCTTTCATGCTTAATGGTAATGGATACCCCAAGGGAAACCATAAATCTTGATCTTCCTCTGACTTATGGAAATATGTTCACCTTAATGAACTGTCGATTTTCAGCTGGCAAACACGTAATGTGTGACTGCTAATCTTGATGAGTTAAAATGTTGTTTATTTTTCACTATGCAAAGAGGAACTGTAGTTATTTTTCAGTAGGATAATCTGATGAATTGATGATGATCTTCAAACATTTTCAGTCGTTTTATCCTGGAGGAATCATGTTTGTGTACTTTTAGAGCAATTATATTGATCTGCAAAGGAACTTGAAATGTATTTTGTGACCAATATGAGGCTCAGGGATGCACAACACAATGGAATTAATAAAACAGACATAGTTTTCAAAATCACCACAGAGGCGCTGAGGACAAAACATTAGTTTGACTACTTATGTATTCCATAAAAGAAAAAGGTGTGTTGCTCTTTGTTCATCCGCGCCAGCTTCTCAAGATTGTGCTACCATAAATATGAAATAATTTTCCTCAGAGAACACACACACACACACACACACACACACACAGACTGATCCAGTTGCTACAGTTAGGACAGAATAAGGACACAGTCTGCTTATGCACACCCTGAATCTGTCCATCCTGAATTTAAGATTCATGCCTTTTGCACAGGAATCTACTGGCTGTACGGCAGCTCGGCCTTCATATTTCGACGTTTTCGACATACTACAACTCTTTACAACTCTACAGCCTAATGCAGCATGCTGTACATTGATCAATTTTACACCATGTTTGTTCACTTAGGCCAAGGTTTCTTTCTCTATTTCTGTCACCTGATGGACTTTAGGTTTCTTCACTGTCACCTTTTGGCCTGCTTAGTTGGGGATGTGAAAGACACTTAACTTTCAGTAATTTATCAATATGGCCACACTGACACCATCAGATGAGAACAACACTTGAACTGAATTAAGCTGGATGTTGGCACTGTTGTTTTCTGTAGAGATAAAGCTGACACATCTTGCAGCATAGACACTGATATTTAACTAAACTGAATCAACACTGAACTGGCTTGAGCTGAAAATGATATTGCTTCATTTTGAAGAACTGCTTATAGCTGAATTGAACTTGGAAATTGAATTTCACATTGTTATTTTCTGAATTGAGCCAACACTGAACTGATTTTAGCTAAATAATTACACTATTTTCTTTTAGAATTGCTTTAAAGCAGAATTTGACTGGTCTCCATAGTTGAGTTTCCATAATTGTCACCTGTTTATCACTGTGGGGCTGCTTTGACACAATCTGTATCTAAAACTTTTAAAACAGGCAAAGGAAAAACTTTTCCATTTTTAATACACCATTGTAGTTTATACTACAGGGCCGTTGAACGCTTGAATCTGATTGGCTGACAAACGTTCTAAGGTGTGCAATTATTTTCAGGGAAACGCACAGCGAACGTAGTTCCAGTCAGGTCTTGACCGCATTACATATCCATATCACTTCGCCAAATGATTTTAGTTATTTCAAAGGTCCTTACAGCCTACAACAGCAAAAGAACCAAAACCTACAACGACACTGGCCAAACAAATAAATATAGTCAACAACAGGATAAAAACGTCCTCGGCTGTGCATTATTTTCTAAGAATTCAACGGCCCGTCGTCAATTATTCCTTACGTAAATATTTTATGTCAGATTTTGTTGCTGATTTGAAAATACATAACTTGTGTCGCAAGCAATTTAAAAAAAAATGTTATTAAAAGATTTCTCCATTCAAATAAATAGGGCTTGGATGCCCAAAACAGCTGCCTGGAGGTGTAGCAAATATGCGGGCAGATTGTCTTAGAAAGGGAACCATTGTAAGTGGCTGTGTTGCATTACTGTATTACTGCTGTGACCCTGGAATCCCGTCGAAATGTGCCTGGTTAGATCACAGTGTTACTGTTGATCCCTGATAAACAGCTTTAAATTGCAGCTCGTGTCTTTGCCAAAATACTGGTTTTAAAAGCCTGTGGCTGCATGGATGAGTAAATTGTACAATTAGGCATTTATAAAAATAACAGGGTGACATGTCTAAACAAACCCACGGGAGTCTGAACACATGAGCTCAATAGCAGCCGTGTGAATAGCACTGCGATTAGTGACATAAACAACATCAACAAGCGCTACAGGATTTTACACAGCGCTTGCTGTCGTGCCCAGCAGTATGACTGGATTTTGGAAAATGCATCAGAACTCCATTTCGTCTCGAGAAACAAAGCTGAACCGCTGACCTCCGCTCTCTTCGCTCTCAATTTTCTTGTTCTCTTTTTTTGTCCTGCCCAACTCTGGATCGATTGTGGTTCTCAGAGAAAAAAACAGCATGGTAGGTCTGCTATGCTGACCCTGTTCGTTCTTTCTTTCCATTCCTTTCTATATCTTGCACACATTGTCTCTTCTTTCCTAAAATACCATCCAGTGAAGAAAGGCCTATTCCTGATGGGTCAATCAGGATGAACGAATAGTTTCCAAGGTTGGAATGCAAATGGATAGATGGATGAATAGATAGATAAATATAGATAGAAAGACAGTCATTATATTGTTTTTTGTTTTTGTTTTTTTACAATCTTTGGGCATTGGTTATCTCTTCCCATGAATTCACAGGTCACCAGTTTTACCAGTATACCAGACTTACACTGGAACACAACAAATTAGCATGAACCCGCATTTCCGGTCTCCTGCCTTCGCATGCATATGAATGAAAGTCAACAGAATAAAAAGTGTAGTGTGACCACTCCTCACTCCAGATGGAGAGATATTTTGTTGTACCAGCAGTTCTGTCTGAGAATTTTTATTATTATTATATCACTGAACTGTATACATAAAATTCCTTATTCTTTCATAAGGTAGTTTGAATGCTTAATGTTTATAGATACTCTTACTAGTGGTGTTTTTTGTAAGGCTAGCATAACTATTACTTATGCTCATACTTGGGGTTAGAGATTTGAACAATACTTCTTAATTTTGGCAGTTCCTCTCTTGTGTGGGTTGTTATTTGTGGTTTGTTAGAGAAGTGTGCTGTTACTGATTGGAAGATTTTACAGCAACACACTGGCAACCGCCATGAACACGCTAAAAATTGCATAACAAAATGCAGTACCCTATGAACCATTCACAAAAGTCGAACAATTGCATAGCAACATGTTATGCCAAAAATCGCATAACAAAATGTATGTACTTACATCAAAAAATAAGAACAATGTACTTATTGTGGTCATATTGTATTGCAAAACACTTCTGCTGCTATTGAGGTGGCATATAGGTAAGGTTAGAGACAGGTTTGGTGCTATGGGTAGGTTTAAGGGTGGGTTAAGGTGTAAGGGATCGGTCAACAGAGTAATTATAAATGTAATTACAGAAATTAATTACAGATGTAATTACATATAGGTATTTTTGAAAATATACGTACAATGTAAAAACATATATGTACACAACAAGTGCATTGTAATGATTAATTGAAATGTAAGTACATAGTAGTTAAGGCCACCTAATATAAAGTGGGACCCAAAATGTTAATAACTATTTTAAATACCCTTACCTCTGTATAGGAACACACTGTAAAGTTAGTCTCGGCATTTAAGTAGATTTAGTTACTCACAACACCTAAGCAACTGTTTAGCAACACCACTCAGAACACCTTAGCAAATACATAGCAACACTCCCAACATCTTAGCAACAATATGGAAACACCCTGTCAAACAGTTGCATAACAACGTTAAACAAATTAAAACGTTAAAAAACCCACTAACAACTGCATAGAAACACCAGAAGAAACTATTAAAAGAAACACCTTTTAAATAGTCAACCATTTAAAAAACTATGCAAAATAATTGCATAGCAGAGTGCTAAACAAATAAACTTAGCCTCAACATTTTATATTAATTTTATTTGGTTACTCAACACCAACAACTGCCGATCACTTAAATACTTTAGCAATTGCCTAGTAACACCCCAAAACACAGCACTTTGGAAACCACATGATGCCCTGTCAACCGTAAATGCATAGAAATATGCTTAAAACTACTCACAACAGTTTTACAACTGCATAGCAACACACTAAGTAACCTGCTGTGCTAGCATTTAAGTGAATATTGTGACTCACAACACCTTAGCAACAACATAGTAACACCCTGTCAATCCTATTCGTATAGCAACTCCTAAAACCACTCACTACCCTTTAGCAACTGCATAACAACACTTTGTCAATCATTACAACACCCTAAGAATTGCCGGCACTAACATTTAAGTGGATTTGGTAACTCACAACACCTTTAGAAACTGTATAGCAACCCCCTGTCAATCACATTCACATAGCAACCCCCTAAAACTACTCGCAGCCATTTAACAATAGCATAGCAACACCCTGTCAATCACATTCACATAGCAACCCCCTAAAACTACTCGCAGCCATTTAGCAATAGCATAGCAACACCCTGTCAATCACATTCACATAGCAATCCCCTAAAACCACTCTCACAACACTTTAGCAACTGCATAGCAACACCTTGCCAACCATTACAACGCCGTAAGAACTGCCCACACTAACATTAGGGTGACCGTACGAGCCATTTTTCCCGGATTTTAAACCCACTCACAACACTTTAGCAACTGCATAGCAACACCGTTAACCATTTACAACATCGGATTGGATGGCAACATCCTAAGCAAACAGCCTCAACATTTAAGTGATTTTGGTGACTCATTTAACATTTGGTGACTTACAACACCTTAGCAACCACATAACACCTTGTCAACCATCCACAAAACCCTTACACAACATTTCCTTGAGAATATGTAGAAATCTAGTTATGAACTGATGATTTTAAACCGAGCCAAGTTTCTTTTCTGACCGTCTAGAGTTTCTTTAACTCGCTGTGCTAATGAAATTTAAGACTGATATTGCGAGGCGGTCCACGCACACACCTGAGAAAATGAATACGTGTATATAGGCAGAATGATAACTAGATGGGTTGCGAGTCTGTGTGGAAAAATTCATTTGCCAATTTGAGAGCTGATCTTGGATTGTGTTTCTGTCGGTCTGGATCAGTTGTAGCTACTTTGAGCAGTTTGGCGATGAGTGAAGCTGAACTGGTTCCAGCACCCGTAGTCAGCTTTGTAAACATGACCTCTAGTCTCTGGGTAGCAGTTATTCACAACGACAGATGGTGACACTCAAAACTCCCTTAGTCTCTCTGTTCTAGTCTTCCATTGAGACGAGCCCCTCGTGCTCTCTCTCTGGATGTTTGCAATAATTAATCGGACTAAATGTCAATGCCCACTGGCTAGAGAGTGTGAGATTACAGACACCATCATTTAGCAGGTCATGATTTTGATAAGGGCAATTAGAAAACAAGCTGCTGGAGAAAAATCAATGTGCCATAGCCACGGCCTGGCGAGAGAGGCGAGAGCGCTTCAGACCACCCTTGCACTCTACGTTATGCCACCAGGGAGTGCTTGATAACACACACATGGAAATGACACATTTGCTTCCCACTGCTACATATCACAAGAAAATACTAATGCAACTGGATATCATTCTTCAGTCTAAATGTTAAAGGTGAAGTGTGTAATTTCTGCACTACCAAACATAATTGCAAAAATTAATTTAAACAGGAAGTCTCAAAACAAAAAATAAATAGATCAATAAACAAATAAATAAATAAATATATATATATATATATATATATATATATATATATATATATATATATATATATATATATGTATATATATTCAATTGACAATTTTTATACATGTCAAATATAAATGAAATTGAAATAAATTTCAGCATTACAATGCAGCCATGTTCACACAGCAGCAGAATATGGTTGTCAGTTCTTAGAGTCTTTAATTCAGTTACATTCCCACGCAGTATGATTATTTACACGAGTGACAACTGCAATGGCGGATTTTGGTAGTGTGGCGGATGGCAGATTTCAATAGTGACTGTGAATTTGTATCGTGATAATTGTTTGTTTTGGATCTTGGTTATTCTGTCTGAATGATATTGGATGCGAGACAGATGAGGTTTTGTTTTAGAATGCAATAAGCACTAAGTGAAGCAGATCAATAAATCGACTCTCAACTTTCTGAGCCCCAGTATTTCAGCAGCCGGCATAATCAATTCAGCAGCAATGATTCAGGAGAGATTGCCGACACTACAGTAATGTGTAATGAATGAGATCGTAATGCATTTTGCTGAACCTCTTCATCTCTTCACCCTTCTTCATCTTAGAGTCACACTTTACAAAGCCAAGCTTAACCCTCTGGTTTAGCATTTCATCAAACTAGGCTTCTGATAGTGACCTTAGAGGACAAAGTTTCACTGAAATGCACAAGCTCTAGAAAAGATGGCATCAACATCTCTGGATTTGGTGAAATGGCAGAACCATCTGTGGATCTTTTAGACGTAATTCTGTTAAAACTTTCACCTTCTGTTGCAACATACGAATAAGGATTTGTATTTGTGTGTGTGTTTGGGACAAAACCCAAACACTCTCAAATTTATGGAGAAACAAATTACAACACATTACATCGTTGAGTCTCATGAAGCACCTTAGAAACCAGATATCAATGCCCTGCTAACCAATGATCATCCTAGAAACCACATATCAATGCTCAAAACTTATTAGTAACTGCTTGGAAACACCCTAACAATTGTTTAGCAACATGCAAAGAAGCACTCAGAACACTTTATCTCCTGAATCGCAGCACCCTGTCAACTACTCAGAACACTTTATCAACTGCATAGAAACACCCTTGCAATCAGCCACAACACCCTAGCAACTCTATAGCAACATGCTAAGAATCATTCAGAACACTTTATATCCTGAATCGCAACACCCTGGCAACCACTCAGAATTTACTAATTGCATAGAAACATCCTAGTAACCAGTCACAACACCATAAAAATTGTATTGTGACATGGTAAAAACAAACAAACAAACAAACAAACAAACAAACAAACAAAAAAAAAACACCCAGAACACCTCAGCAACCAGATAATGATGTGCTTGTAATGCTTAAAAACAACACATTAACTGCAGAGCATTACCCTGGCAACCCCTCAGAACACTTTATCAGCTGCACAGCAACACCCTGGCAACCACCCATAACACCCTAAAGCAACATGCTAAGAAGCACTCAGAACACTTTATCAGTTGCATAGAAATATCTTGGTAACCAGACAGAACACTTCATCAGCTGCATAGCAACACCCTGGTAACCACCCACAACACCCTAACATCTGTATAGCAACATGCTAAGAAGCACTCAGAACACTTTATCTCTTGAATCGCAGAACCCTGGCAGCCACTCAGAACATTTTATCAATTGTATAGAAGCACCCTGGCAACCAGCCACGACACCAGCTCCTTCCAGCTCCTACCATCAGGAAGACGGTTACCGGCGCATCAGAGCCTGCTCCGCCAGACTGCTCAACAGCTTTTTCCCCCAGGCTGTGAGAGCCCTGAACTCAAATCACCCCGGCCCCCTCTGAAACCCCATGCAAACCCCTAACTCCTGAAATATGGACCTCAACTTGACTTGACTTGACTTGACCATAAAATTGTATTGACATGTTTAAAAAAAACAAAAACAAACCAAAAAAAAACAAACACCCAGAACACCTTAGCTACCTGGGGGTCATCACACCTTGGTAACCACAGACTCTAGAAATTGTATAGAAACATACTAAAAATATTCAGAACACCTTTTGAACCACACTGCAATGCCCTGGCAATCACCCACAACCAGAGGCGGACAAAGCACACAACTCCATTACTTAAGTCAAAGTACAGACACTGCTGGTCAAATATTACTCCATTACAAGTAAAAGTTGTAAAGACAGATTTTATACTTAAGTAAAAGTACAGAAGTACTTGCTTTTAAAAGTACTTAAGTACCAAACGTAAATTTCCTTATGTCAATGGGTATGTCAATGCACTGTTTTATTATTGCTGTACATAATACTTGCAATACCGCTAAAGCAACTTACAATACATTACACCTACTGAAAACACTGACTAGCTTGTAGTATCTTTGGAATAAAGAGCTTTTAGAATGTTACAAACCTATGGGGAAAAAAACAAAACAAAACAAAAATATTTAACACCCCTACCCATCCCCACAAAAGCAGGGTGGTAGTGATTTCCCACAGCAGTGTGTGCACACATCCATTCATCCATATTTGAACAGAGTGGACAGTGAAATTGCTGTAAATACAGAGTGTTAAGGAAGAAAAAACTATCAAACCTGCTTTAAAACCCAGCAACACAACTGTAGCTGTACAACTTTATAACAGCAACACTGCTTTAACAAAAAAAAACAAAAAAAACAGCAAGACTTATTTGACATCAAAACAAAAATGTTAAAAATGCTGTCTAATCGCTCTTGCGGTACTTATGTCACTCACAGAATGGTCTGTGCAGTTCTGCTTCAAGTCCAACACCTATGGTCAATCTAAGATTGCTGTAGAGACAAAATGTAATTCCATCAAGTTAGCATTTTTAAACATTCGCTCACTTAAAAATAAATCATTTCTGATCAACGATTTAATAACCACAAACAACCTGGATTTTATGTTTTTAAATGAAACATGTCTTGAAGACAGCTGCAGTTCAACAGTCCTCACTGAAACAGCCCCTCCTAACTTTAATTTTATAAGTGTCTGCAGGACTGTTAGGAGAGGTGGAGGTGTAGCTGCTCTGTTTAAAGATGTTTATCAGTGCAAGCAAATGTAATTTGGTCAGTATTCATCTTTTGAACACCTAGGTATTGTGCTGAAAGGTGCTCCACGCACCCTGTTTATCATTATTTACAGGCCTCCAAAATATTCTCCAGCCTTTGTTGATGATTTCACTGAACTGTTATCAATGATTTCCTCAGAGTTTGACTGTTTTGCTATTGCAGGGGATTTTAATATTCACATAGATAATGCAGAAATCAAAACTACAAAAGAAATTATAACTGTTTTAAACACTTTTGACCTGATTCAGCATGTGCACGGACCCACACACAATCGTGGACACACCCTAGATTTACTCATCAGTAGAGGTCTAAACATCTCATCCATTGTAATCAAGGATGTAGCACTATCTGATCACTTCTGTATTTTCTTTGATATATTTATCTCAGTCACCACTGAATCTAGATCTGTCTCTATCAGAAAGAGATGCATTAACGAGAACACTAGTACGCTATTTATGGAGGCAATATCATTAACACCAAGCATTTCTGCAGACTCTGTTGATCTTCTCCTGGAGTCATTTAACTCAAAAGTTAAGAATGTTATTGATGATATTGCCCCGATAAAGGTCAGCAAGAAGACGGGGAAACAAAAATCAATTTGGAGAAAATCAACAGCAGTTCAGAGCATGAAAAGACAATGCAGAAAAGCTGAGCGGATGTGGCGGAAGACGAAACTCGAAATTCACTATAGCATCTATAAAGACAGCCTTCATGCTTTCAATGTGGAACTAGCCACAGCTAGACAGACTTTCTTTTCAAACCTTATAAACAGTAACTTAAACAACACCCGCACTCTTTTTGCGACTGTTGAGAGACTGACAAACCCCCCCCAAGTCAGATTCCCAGTGAAATGCTCTCCGACAGCAAATGCAATGAGTTTGCTTCCTTCTTTTCTGAGAAGATCAATAATATCAGAAAGGAGATTGGCACATCCTCAAGTTATGCAGAGGTCACACAGATTCGACCGCAATTTAAAAAAGAAGTGACTATGTGTGTTTTTAAAGAAATTGATAACAAAATTTTGGAAGAAATAGTACAGCACCTTAAATCTTCAACCTGCTATCTTGACACACTTCCCACATCCTTTTTCAAAAATGTGCTTAACTGTTTAGAAGCTGATCTCTTAGAAGTGGTGAACGCCTCACTTCTTTCTGGGACTTTTCCAAACTCCCTTAAAACTGCAGTTGTTAAGCCCCTTCTGAAGAAGCGCAATCTTGATAACACCATCTTGAGCAACTATAGACCCATATCAAATCTTCCTTTCATAGGTAAGATTATTGAAAAGGTAGTTTCTAATCAGCTGAACAACTACTTAAAGTCAAATGGATACCTGGACAATTTTCAATCTGGTTTCCGAGCACATCACAGCACAGAGACAGCACTCATTAAGATAATAAATGATATTCGCGTCAATTCTGATTCTGGCAAAATATCAGTGCTGGTACTACTAGATCTTAGTGCTGCTTTTGACACTGTCGATCATAACATACTTCTAGAGAGACTGGAAAACTGGGTTGGGCTTTCTGGGATGGCACTCATATGGTTCAGATCATACTTAGAAGGGAGAGGTTATTATGTGAGTATAGGAGAGCATAAGTCTAAGTGGACGGCCATGACATGTGGAGTCCCACAAGGCTCAATTCTTGCACCGCTCTTGTTTAACCTGTATATGCTCCCACTAAGTCAGATAATGAGGAAGAACCAAATTGCCTATCACAGCTATGCTGATGATACCCAGATTTACCTAGCCTTATCTCCAAATGACTACAGCCCCATTGACTCCCTCTGCCAATGCATTGATGAAATTAACAGTTGGATGTGCCAGAATTTTCTTCAGTTAAACAAGGAGAAAACTGAAGTCATTGCATTTGGAAACAAAGATGAAGTTCTCAAGGTGAATGCATACCTTGACTCTAGGGGTCAAACAACTAAAAATCAAGTCAGAAATCTTGGGGTGATTCTGGAGACAGACCTTAGTTTCAGTAGTCATGTCAAAGCAGTAACTAAATCAGCATACTATCATCTCAAAAATATTGCAAGAATTAGATGTTTTGTTTCCAATCAAGACTTGGAGAAACTTGTTCATGCCTTTATCACCAGCAGGGTGGATTACTGTAATGGTCTCCTCACCGGCCTTCCCAAGAAGACCATTAGACAGCTGCAGCTCATCCAGAACGCTGCTGCCAGGATTCTGACTAGAACCAGAAAATCTGAGCATATCACACCAGTCCTCAGGTCCTTACACTGGCTTCCAGTTACATTTAGGATTGATTTTAAAGTACTTTTACTCGTTTATAAGTCACTCAATGGCCTAGGACCTAAATATATTGCTGATATGCTCACTGAATATAAACCGAACAGACCACTCAGATCATTAGGATCGAGTCAGTTAGAAATACCAAGAGTTCACACAAAACAAGGGGAGTCTGCTTTTAGCTATTATGCGGCCCGCAGTTGGAACCAGCTTCCAGAAGAGATCAGAAGTGCTAAAACATTAGCCACATTTAAATCAAGACTCAAAACTCATCTGTTTAACTGTGCATTTGTTGAATGAGCACTGTGCTATATGTCCGAACTGACTGCAATTTTTATGTACAATCATTTTCTTTAAATTTATTTTAAATCATTTTCTATATAATTTTAAAATTCCTTGTTTTTATTATTTTTATTTCCATGTTTTTATTGATTTTAATGTCTATTTCACTTTCTTTTATGTAAAGCACTTTGAATTACCACTGTGTATGAAATGTGCTATATAAATAAACTTGCCTTGCCTTGCCTTGCCTATGGTGTTTTATAAGGAGACGCACAACAGTTCTTCTGTGGCTTAATACAATGTGTCTAATATACAGTTGTAACATGTCAGTTTTGGTTTTGTTCTGTTCCTACCTTATTTGGTTCTTCCTGTTTTAGTTCCTGTCCTAGTTCTGTTAATTAATGATCCCCATCACCTGTGTTTGATTAATCAGCTTGTTTCCTCGTTTGTTCCTCTCCCTTTATAAGTCCTCAGTTCTGCCTTTATGTTTGTCGGATCTTAAGTTCATAATGGTGTATAGTGGGTTGATGCAAATAAAATCTCTTTTGTTATGCTTTGTCGAGCGCTCCCTTCTCTACAACCACCGACCGTGACAGAAGATCCGACCTCCACAACAAAGGACAGGACAACAGTAATGTCTATGGCTGAGAGCAAGCTGTGGGGTTTGCGGCAGGCTGGTCGGAAGTTGGAGCGGTATGTGGAGGATTTTGTTGAGCTTGTTCACCAGCTGAGCTGGCCTGACGTTTCTTTGGGTGCGTGCTTTCTGCTGGGGCTGGACAGCGAGACTATCCGATGTGAGTTTCCTGATTCCGATTTTTCCCTGATCGAATTAATTAATCTTATTTTATTTTTGAATGGATCAATCTTCGAAGTTGAGGAAGTGAAGGGTTTTCGGTCTCGCTACCCAGTCTCCGCTGAAGCACGTCCCGTCGCGCCAGCTCACCTCCCGCCAAGGACCTCCGCATACCGTGCCAACGGTCCGAGCCGCCTGTCCAGTTCCAATCGTCCCCTTACCATCGGTAGCACTGGAAAGGCTCTCAGCCCAGTTCCGCCCGCGGCGAGGAGGATGCCGCCGAAAAGGGCGATGAACGTTGCGCCGGCTGCGATGGAAAGGGTTCCACCGCCTACGCCTCTGAGGAGTCCTCCGATTCAGGACAGTGGGCTAATGGATGAGGCTCTTCCTCCGGAGTTCTCGGCTCCCGTTCTTTCTCCCATGTCTTCTCGCCAGTGCCTTCCATTGCCTACTCCTCGTCTGTGCCCTCCAGTGCCTACGCCTCGCAAGTGACCTCCAGTGCCTACGCCTCGCAAGTGCCCTCCAGTGCCTACGCCTCGCAAGTGCCCTCCAGTGCCTGCCCCTTGCAAGGGTTCCTCTGGATCCCCGCTGGTCCCGTCCAGCCCACCTGAGTTCCCGCTGGTCCCGTCCAGCCCACCTGAGTTCCCGCTGGTCCCGTCCAGCCGTCCTGAGTTCCCGCTGGTCCCGTCCAGCCGTCCTGAGTTCCCGCTGGTCCCGTCCAGCCGTCCTGAGTTCCCGCTGGTCCCGTCCAGCCCACCTGAGTTCCCGCTGGTCCCGTCCAGCCCACCTGAGTTCCCGCTGGTCCCGTCCAGCCCACCTGAGTTCCCGCTGGTCCCGTCCAGCCCACCTGAGCTCCCGCTGGTCCCGTCCAGCCCCGCGCCTCCCGTGCGCCCTCTAATGTCCGCGCTACAAGAGCGCCCCTTTGAATCCGCGCCGCAAGAGCGCCCTCAAGTGTCTGCGCTGCAAGAGCGCCCTCCTGCATCTACGCTGGTCCCGTCCAGCTCTCCTTCGTCTCCGCTGGTTCCGTCCAGCTCCGCGCCTCCCGTGCGCCCCCCAGTGCCCGCTCCTCCAGAGCGCCCTCAAGTGCCCGCTCCACCAGAGCGCCCTCAAGTGCCCGCTCCTCCAGAGCGCCCTCAGGTTACCGCTCCTCCCGAGCGCCCCCAAGAGCCCTCTCCTCCAATGTATCCCCCAGAGGGGAACTTTCCCAAAGAAATTTTGGGGGGGGGGGCATATAGTCCCAGTCTGTGTGGCCAGGCCAAAGGCCAAGGCCACAAAGGACCCCGATCCGCCAAGGCCGCCCAAGGACTCTGATCCACCATGGCCTCCCAAGGCTCCAGATCCGCCATGGCCTCCCGAATCTCCAGTCCTGCCATGGCCTCCCAAGACTCCAGATCCGCCATGGCCTCCCGAATCTCCAGTCCTGCCATGGCCTCCCAAGGCTCCAGATCCGCCATGGCCTCCCGAATCTCCAGTCCTGCCATGGCCTCCCAAGGCTCCAGATCCGCCATGGCCTCCCGAATCTCTAGTCCTGCCATGGTCTCCCAAGGCTCCTGATCCGTCCTGGAGGCTTCCCTGTCCTGTCCAGGTTCTGCTCCAGCCTCCAGGACGCCCGCCCCCCCTCCCCGATGTTACTGTTACGGTGCGGGACGCACCTTCCGGGGGGGGGAGATACTGTAACATGTCAGTTTTGGTTTTGTTCTGTTCCTACCTTATTTGGTTCTTCCTGTTTTAGTTCCTGTCCTAGTTCTGTTAATTAATGATCCCCATCACCTGTGTTTGATTAATCAGCTTGTTTCCTCGTTTGTTCCTCTCCCTTTATAAGTCCTCAGTTCTGCCTTTATGTTTGTCGGATCTTAAGTTCATAATGGTGTATAGTGGGTTGATGCAAATCAAATCTCTTTTGTTATGCTTTGTCGAGCGCTCCCTTCTCTACAACCACCGACCGTGACAACAGTATACTACAATATTAACTTATTATTGAATTGTTGTAAATAAATATCACATTTGCAATTGGTCAGCATTCAAAAAATGCTGGGAAATCACTTCATGTGGCCCTGCAAGAGTGATTAATAATAAACTGTCTGAAAAAATGAAAGTCACATTTTAGAGAAGATAAAAATCACCCACTGACTTTCAAAGCTGCTACATAGTATGACTTTCTACTTCGAAGACCTTGATAGAAATGTACAATATTTGATGAAAAGTACATATTTGTCTTTCAAATGTAGAGAAGTTAAAGTCATAAGTTTCCAGAAAAAAAAATACTCAAATAAAGTACAGATACTCAAAAAGTGTACTTAAGTACAATACTCAAGTAAAGGTACTTAGTTACTGTCCACTTCTGTCCACAACACCCAATCAATTGTACAGTACCAAAAAACAAAAACAAAACAAAATCACTTAGAACCCCATAGCAACTGTGTAGCAATACCATGACAACCACTCATAACACCTTAACAGTTGTATAGCAGCATGCTAAAACCATTCAGAGAAACCTAGCAACTGCACAGCAACACCCTGGCAACCACCCAGAAAACCTAACAACCACAGAACAAAATGGTAAACAAATAAAATTGGCCTCGACATTTAAGTGGATTTGGTAAATGGCGTCACCATCTTTGGATCGTTTTAGGCATAATCCAGTTAAAACTTTGAATGTCACCTTCTGTTGCAACATACAAGTGTGGATTTACTTTTTGGTATGTTTTCAGGACAAAACCGAGACACACATACACAATCAATAGCATTGAGCATGTCTAGGGCATACTTCATCCCATATTGTCTTTTACATCATGGTCATTTGTCTTTTACATAAAGAAAAAAGATTTGTTTTTCTCGTTTGTGCGAAAGTTCAGAGTGACTTATCGAGGCTGAACATGCCTGTGTTTAACATTCAGGGTAATTAGATCCTAATGCAACCGATGTCAGCACAAACATGTTCTCCTATTTCGAACATGGTAACAGCCCGCATACTGAAGATGTCGAGGGTTGCTGAGCAGTTTTGTATGTAAAGGTCCACTGAGACATGGGACAATTGGATAATGGGTTTTATTTTAATGTACACACACTAAAAGGACAGACCTCTTATGCTTTTAGAAGTGTGTGGAAGTTCAGACAGTGCATCTGCATGTGTCAGCACCTGTATGTGTGTGTGTTCCTCACAATGTGCATCATTTTTTCGTCCCTGTTGCTGGGACAGCGTCGGCCCATTAGTGCATTCTCCTCCATCCAGCTTGAGGAATTTTCCCAGCATGCATCTAAGGATGATGGGACCTCAGCAGGTGCTCTCATACCAGTAAACTCAGCTTAATGACTAGAGAGCGAGACAGACTGAGAGAGAATGATAAGCTGAAAAAAAACAGCAGAACACATTTTCTTGTGCGTGACATGTCAGTTATGCATCTATTGCAGAAAAAAGTGGTCCAGGTGTCCTTGAAATACACACCCACAGAAACCAATTACTGCTTTACTATGGTACTTTACTTCTATCCATCCATCCACCCATCCATTCATCCAACCAACAGTCTATTTTTCCATCCATCCATCCAACTGACAGTCCATCCATCCATTCAAGTTCAAGTTCAAGTTGAGCTTTATTGTCATTCCACTACATGTGGGGACATACATACAGTGGAACGAAATGTTGTGTCTCGCAGGACCACGGTGCTACATAAATACAGACATACAACAATGAAGTAAAAAACAATATAAACCTATACACAACTAACCTACTGACAGATTTAACTATAAGTATACTATATAGAAGTATTTACCCTATACAAACTAAAAGAATAAAGGATAAAAAAATACAACTATACGCATGCTTCACATAAATATTACCCTATACAAACTAAAAAATAGAAGATAAAAAATACAGACTATACGAATGCTTCACAAATACTGTACATGTTCAAAGAGAGACATTTGAGTCAGCAGCTGGTTGGGGAACAGAGCAGGATGATTTGTAGTGCATGAGCATGTAAACATACATATATTGCTGAGTCTTTTGTGAGATTGTGTACACGCAGCAGTGTGTGTAAGTGTCCATAGTGCACATAGTGTAAAGTGTCCATAGTGCACATAGAGGAGAGTGTGTTACTACAAGTGGTTTGTACAGGCCCACTCACCTGTGTGTAGCACACAACCATCAACCATCCAACCGACAGTCTATTTTTCCATCCATCCATTTGTCCATCCATTCATCCAACTGACAGTCTATTTTTCCATCCATCCAAGCAACAGTCTATTTTTCCATCCATCCATCCATCCAACCGACAGTCCATCCATCCATCCATTCATCCAACTGACAGTCTATTTTTCCATCATCCTTCCATCCATCCAAGCAACAGTCTATTTTTCCATCCATCCATCCAACCGACAGTCCATCCATCCATTCATCCATCCATCCATCCATCCAACCGACAGCCTATTTTCCATCCATCCATCCAACCGACAGTCCATCCATCCATCCAACCGACAACCTATTTTCCATCCATCCATTCATCCATCTATCCAACCGACAGTCCATTCATCCATCTATTCAACCCCCCCATTGCGGTGCTACCTAGAGGGAGAAAAACAGAAATAGAGGAGGAGATGGGGAGGTGGAGGGATGCCAGAGGAATTGACGCTTGGATGGTGCAATGTAAGCTGTTTATAGGCTTGTAATGATTACTGACTTGACTGAATGATTAGGCTCTTCCCAAACCTACGTTTGGAACTTCATTTCGTGTTTTGTTTTGTTTGTATTGTGCTGCTGTGTTGTGTTTTTGCTTTGTTTTGTTTTTTTGTTTGTTTGTTTTGCATTTTTGCTTTGTTTTTCTCTTTCTTTTGTTTGTTTCTTTCTTTTTGTTCTTATTTTGTTTTGCCATGTTTTTCGGTTTCGTGTTTTGTTTGTATTGTATTGTTGTGTTTTTGCTTTGTTTCATTTTTTGATTCGCTTGTATTGTTCTGTTATGGCTTTGTTTCGTTTTGCTTTTTGTTTTGTTTACTTTGTGATGTGTTGTTTTGGTTTTGCTTTTGCTTTTTTATTTTGTTTTGAAAATACTGTTTTTGCAAGGGTCTTTTTTTTCTTTGTTGTCTGCTACAAATTAAAGTTGTTTAGAAATGTATCATTATTCCTTAAAATCTGTAAAGGAGCCTAAAATGGATCCCACTGTTTTTGCTATTTACATAGATGCTTTGCCATTACATTGTATAAGACATTGTATGCCTATAAAGCACTTTGAGAAATTAAAACAGAAATTTTAAATAGGAGAGAGTGCTAGAACACAGAAAGTGAGAGGTCAGTCCTCATCTTAGTTGCACACGCACACTGAATTACAGAAGTGTGCCGAGACAAAAGAACTGAGCAAAAAGAGACACTCTTGACAGCTGAGAGGATGATTGTCATGTCACCATGTCCCTCCTCCATCTTGATCTTCTTTCTCTCTGCACACACACAGTTGTTGAAGATGAAGATGACTCACAGGTGTTAACGTGGGAGGAGTGGCAAATGAGGTCAGCAGTATCTCTCTGCCTTCATTACCGATCACTTACATGCACCACTGCTTACACACACCACTGCTCACACAATACCTTACACACACACACACACACACACACACACACACTTATGCATGTACTCACAGACGTACACACGTTATTTAAATTCTTCATGCACACGTGTCTCTTGGCCTACACATGTATGGGTCACTATATGTTGTAAAAGACCATATGTTGAGGTATGTATACTTAAAAAACAAAATGGCCTAAATTTAACTATTTCTATTTAATACTATTTCTATTTTCTTGTAAAACATCTCTTTCTACTTCAAATTTATATTTTTAATCCAATGTGTTACTTGCCATTTCATTGTAATTATTTGTGAATTTAACTAGCAAGTTTTTTTTTCCATTGCAGGTAAGATTTCTGTTATAGTACTAATTAACTCAATGCTTTAAATACACACTAATTGGATTCATTGTTGATGAAAATAGTCAAACAGTTTAATTCTCACTCATTTTAACTGAATATTTGTTCCACAGCTAGACATATTTTAATCGTGTTCATATGTTTTAACTTAATAAATCTAATTGTTTTCACATAAACTGATATAATTTTTAGACGGATGAATAAAAGTTAACGTGATGAATAATAGGAGGACGGGATGAAGGTCTAAGGCCCTCTACTGTCTGAAATAAACACTGCATCCACAATAAAAAAAGATCCACACCTGGTGCTTTATCAACTTCGCGCTTTCGCTGTTCTTTTTCTTTGAAACATCAATCAAATATCATAATCCTTTAAATCATTGGTTTGTGGAAATCATAATGGAATAATAAAAGTCAAATGTTAAGGGTCGACTATAGGACAAGTAGCTTATTTGCATTACGTGACAGATTGAACTCTGTAATGCGAAACCATTTTATCAGCATTTTATTATAGTTACACTGTCAAGCTCAATAGTTCAAGCCTGTTATAGGGGAAAAAAAATCACATAAATGGCCAGCAAAGTATGTTTTAGTATAAAGCCATGCAATCTGTCAAGGTAAAGGAACACTTTGGATAGAAAAGCATGCGTCATTTCTGCCATACTGAGATGCAGCTATAGCTGAATAGCATTGATTATATTTCAATCCTGAGGCTCTGAACCCACCTGAACCTTGTCAATGTCCATTTCTACTTAGCAACTAAGTACAAACACATTTTACTGTCACCATCTGTTGCCTTGTTAGCGAAGCAATGCTGACCTGTGCATAGAACGCAGACATATGGTGAGGGTGGAGTAGCTAATAGCTGGAAATTGTAGCTTATAGAGGATCTTACACAACATGATCTTTACTAAGAAATACCAAACAGCATTTATTGGAAACTGCTGAGATAATTATAGCTGTTCTTCTGGAATTTAAAAACAGCCATTGTGAAGTGAAAATGTGGGCCAACTAACCTTTCATCTGGGATGCTGGAGCGCTGGACGGATGGCAGAACCTAAGAATGATATATTTGCTATATTTTCACCAAGCATGTCAAAAATATGGGTCACATTTCATGCCAAAATAAAAAGAATAATGAGAGCACAAAGAGAAAGAAGTAGAAGAAGAAATCATAATTAAAAACAGAGGTAGAAGAAGTTTATTTTAGGGCCATAAATATAAATTATTATTATTATTTCCAGTATTATTATTGTTGTTGTTGTTTAAATATATTATTTTAATTTAAAAAAACCCTCTAAAATTAGGCAAAAATGAATAAATAAATATATGTAATAACTAAAACATAAAAATAAAAATTATATGTATAAAGTCAGTACCTTGAAATAATAAAAACTTATATTTATTTATTAAAAATATAATAAATTACATATTTCAACACACATTAAAAAAATCCTTTTCATTTACATTTTAATGTACATTTTTGTTGTTTTGCAATAAATAATTGCAAAAGCAAAATAAATAAATAATTTGTCATTAATAATAATAATAATAATACAGTTTATTCATAAAAATAATAAGCATGACTGGGTCATATTTCACCACAAAAGAAGAACAACAAACAACATTATATAAAAAAAAAAATATATATATATATATATATGTGATAATGTATAAAATATTTAAATTGTGATACATTTTAGATAGGATATTGCCTTGTTGCAAAATATCTGGATATTTTTCTTGTTCTATGACTTCAAGAATTCTTCACAAGAGTGCAAAAAGTTCTTGTTAGTTATCTAACTCACAGAGAAACGATGCACTGATACAAACAGGCATTAGCATACTAACAAACAATTTACATCTAATTTACATCTAAATGTCCTTTTGGCAAGATGAAATTCTCGCTCTCTCTTTCCAAAGGTCGTACTCTAATCTATTTTTCTGTGTTTTAAACGGTGCCATTATTTATGCTGTATGGCCTGTCAACACACTGAATGACAGATTCAACATCTCTCTGAGGCAATGTACACAATGTGCATGCATGTGGAATTTTCCCACATCTTATGTAAACAATCCTTCATACTGGCTCTTCTCCACATTTACTCGTCTCAGCAGTAATAAAGAGCTTTCATGAGTCTGTTTGAACGTGTGACAGGATGTGAACATGATTGTGTGTGGGGCTCTGAGTCTGTATGGGGCTGATGGGACGCGCATGTTATCAGTTACACACATGACCCATGACATGAGAGAACATGAGAGAAGTTTGCCCTAGCGACATCTTCAAGTATCCTGACACAAATTTTCCATGCTTGCTATAGTTTCAGTCAGTAAGAAGATCACTTTCAAATAATGTTTAAAATGCGAGAGTGCAGAGCAGTGAAATGCAACAAGTAATACATAATGATATTAGTAATTCAAATATTAAACAATAGTTCCCGCATTTTAGTTAAATCATATCCACAAATTAGGAGTTTGTTCCCCCAACATATTAACTAATTCCTTCTTTTTAAAGACACATTGTACATATTTTGATTAAATTAAATTGGTACATCATGGTCACGAATGAAAAAAAATAATAAATAAAAGGTAATTGTGACGTTATCACACTATTCTGACTTTTTCTCAGGATTCTGAGTTTATTTCTTGCAGTTCTGACTTTTTTTTTCACAGTTCTGATTTTTGTTTTAGCGATTCAGAACTTCAAGACAAAAAAGTAATGTTTTAGTTGTTAGATATAACTTGCAATTGTGAGAATAAACATAGAATTGGCGAAGAAAAAGTCCGAATTGTGATATATAAACTTAAAATTGCAAGAAAAAGTCAAAATTGTGACATATAAACAGAATTTGTGAAGAAAAGGTCAGAATTGTGATATATAAACTTAAAATTGCAAGAAAAAGTCAGAATTGTGAGATGTAAACAATTCTGACGTTTTTCTCTGAATTCGAGAAAAAGTCAGAATTTTGAAAAAATTTGAATTGTGAGATATAAACTTAAGCAATAAAAATAGTCAGAATTGTGAGATATAAAGTTAGATTTGCAAAAAAAAAAAAAAAAGCCCGTCAGAGTTCTGAATGAATATCTCGCAATTCTGACGTCTTTTTCTGGACTGCAAGAAAAAGTCCGAATTGTGATATATAAACTTATAATTGCAAGAAAAAGTCAGAATTGTGACATAGAAAAAAAATAGTCATAATTGTGAGATATAAATTAAGAATTGCGAAGGAAAATAATCAGAATTCTGAATTAGTATCTTGCAATTCTGAAGTCTTTCTCTGAATTGCGAGAAAAAGTGACAAACTCAGAATTGTATGAAAAACATTGAAATGGGCAACATTGAAATGCAAGGAAACTCAGAATTGCTATAAAAAGGGGTGGAATTGTGAGATGAAAAAGTGGCAATTACTTTAAAAATAATATATATATAATTTAATCATATGCCAAACAAGCTTCCATACGATTTACTAAAACGACAGAACAAATTTTTAATTTGTGGCCATGAATGACATATATATTTGGTCAATATTTCTGAGGCTCTGAAAGGTCTGTTTTCAGAATGCAGTTTTATGCACAATCTAATGCACTGATTTTCCTTTTTGTTTCTGTGTAAACATGCACTAAACGAATGTGCTTGACCGTTGCACTTGTGTCTTTTTTTAAAAATGTACAAGTGCTTTGTGTGAACGGCCTTCAAGAAGCTTTTGGAGCCTTTTGTTGTTTTCAGTTCTGGTTTAGATGACAGTATTATTGGCAAACACTAAGTATCCACAGTTTTAATGTAGAATAATGTAGAAACAGTGACTGAACATCAGAATATGGTAAGGATATTGGGTAATACTTTATGTTATGGACCAATTCTCACTCTTAACTAGTTGCTTATTGGCATGCCTGTTATTAACATATTGGCTGTTTATTAGTACTTATAAAGCATATATTATGCTTGACCATATTCTATATCCCTAATCCTACCCAATACCTAAACTTAACTACCTTACTAATTATTTATAAGCAGTAAATTAGGAGTTTACTGAGGCAAAAGTCGTAGTTAAAGGTTTGTTAATAGCAAGAATTGGACCTTAAAATAAAGTGTGACTGAATATTGTAATTTAAATATCTGATTGTCAATCAGATTAAGCCAATATTTTGGTTCTATAGAAATCTGAAAAAAAAGAAGACATATGCCTGTATTACCCAGAAATTTGGATCATTTAAAATGGGTAATTTCCTAATATCCACCATAATTAAACATTCACTTATCTTCACAGGTCTCACTGATTATTATTTTGCTGTAATCACGGACTGTACAGTTTCCCTTATATATAAATGATAAACAATGCTGACAAGAGGATGCTGCACAAATGTCCACCCATCTGTGCTTCTTTTGTCAAAGCAGAGATTGCATATGCCTCCAATTTCAAGTTTCTGAGAAGACTTGAGATCACAGAGACATATTAAACTTGTTCCACCCTCATAATTGGTGAGACTGACTGCAGCCTTATTGCCTCCTGCTATCCAGCAACCACTTGTTGTGACATGGAAAATGTCCAGCAAATGTGTTACATTTTCTTCCTTTTGAGCATAATGGCCATTGGTCAGAATAACACATTTCACATTTTCACCATTATTTCCCAGGAAGAAACCCCCCCCAAAAAAACAGTTCCTTTAACACATGTAGACCTTATAACAGGGGATGTTGTTACAATAGGTGAAATATTAAACCATATATATGGTAAAATAACATCCATCCCTCAGTAAGAGCAACATTAGTAGTGATGCTTGCATTTCTTCATTATACACTAGAGGGCGCCATTGTGCTTTATGCATGTAAATGAATTAGGACAGGACATTAATATGTCCTCAGAGTTGACTGTAAAAACAGGGTGTGTTTGTTATTCTGATCAACACTTGTCATGCTCATACCAGCCTTATTGTTACTCAGCTCTTAGTTTGTTTGTAAAATCAGGTTTTGTGTGCATGAGGATGTTTGATCTCAGATCTCATCCTCAGGGCAAGGGCAAATTATATTTTGACTCTTTGTATTTGTGTGTGTGTCTGGGATGTTGAACTTGGTGTTTGTGGTGGTGTGGTCTTGCCGTGAAGATGCTCGCAAGTTTATGCTAGCAGGTCAGCAATCCAGGAGGCTACAATCCGCAAATAACCACCGGAGACAGACTGGAACATTCACCCGTACCTCCACCTCTGTCTGAACTGCTCCAGTTACCAGATATCTACATTTAATCACTGAATACACAATCTTGGCTAACTAACATTAACCAGGTATGTGCTTCACATACTGTATAATACAGTGCTATTGCAACTGCATTGCTATTTTGGCCAATCTAAAAACATCCAGAATTGTTTAGTAACCACGTAGAAATTCCCGAACAATCACTCATAACACCTTAGCAACTCCATAGCAAAGAAAGTAATGCACAAATAACCAAATAGCAACACTTTAGCAACCACCCAGAACATCATAGCGAAGTTAGAACTACTTAGAACAGCTTATTAACCACACAGCAACACCCTAGCAACCAGCTAGAACATCATAGCAAAGTAAAAACTAATTAGAATGGCTTAATAATGACGTAGCAACCACCTAGAACATCATATTGAAGTTAGAACTACTTACAACAGCTTAGTAACCACATAGCAACACCCTGGCAACCACCCAGAACCTCATAGCAAAGTTAGAACTACTCAGAACAGCGTAGTAACCACATAGCAACACCCAAGCAATCACCCATAACATCATAGCAAAGTTAGAACTACTCAGAACAGTTTATTAAACATGTTGCGACACCCTAGCAACCACCCAGAGCTTAACAGATAGCAAATCTTAAAAAACACTCAGAACAGTTAATTCACCATATAGCAATGCCCTAGCAACCATTTGTAACACCACAGCACTGCATAGAAAAGCCTAAACAACACTTGGACTATCTTTGTTACCACCCAGAACAGCAGAGCATTGCATAGCACAGAACAGTTTAGTAACCACATAGCAACACCCTAGCAACTGCGTTGAACACCAAAACAACAGCATGGCAAAGCTTAAAATACACTCCTCTTAGTTACCACATAGTAATGCCATAGCAACCACAGAACAAAACAAGGAAATAAGGCTTTTTATGTTAATAGTTCAATCTGTCACCAGTCAGTCAGCACAAAGAAAAAATCATTTGATTCTTTTTTTATCCTTAAAAAGACAAATGACTGTGTAATGTGAAACCCCGTCCTACATTCCAGCCGTCAGTCAAAACTTATTGGTTGGAATTTTGTAATTGTCTTCAAACAGACACGTCAAACTTGTCCAGCCTGTATTCTTTCAGACAATAACTCCTGCTGTGGGCCAGACAGGCTTCTGGAGGCCAGCTTGCTGCAGGACACAGTGCTGGATATGTGACCTTCTCAAGTCTACCTGCTAAACTGTGTCGTCTGTGTGAGGAAGGACGTGTGCTATTTTTACACAGCGGCAAATTGAGAAGGAAATGAAGCGAGAGGGAGGGTTGAGAGTGGACACCGAGACCTGTAAACTCCCTGAAATGAGACCAATAAGAGAGAAATTTCACAAATGAGATCTCAAAATAACTTGACTGCTTCAAGTGTCACGTATGTACTGTAGTGTTTTAGAATAGATCTCAGCAGTATCTGTTTTCCAATTAGTCAATATATCAAAATCAGAAATCATAGATGTATGTATGAACTCAAACTATCTGAGCGATGCTATTCACATTAATTTTACTGCTACACTCAACCAAGCAATAAAAAGTATAATTAGGCATTTGATCAGCTAATCGGCTAGTTTTGAGCTAAGCTAGTAACCCAACAATAAACTTAGCTTGCAAAATATGTGTTCTCAGAGCAACTGTCTTGCATAAATGTCTTGCGTTCCTCCGATAAACTTTGCGTTCTTTCACAAAATGTTTACATTCCTCTGAGAATGTTTGTGTTCTCTGGTGAAACTTTGTTCACTTGCAAAATGTTTGTATTCTTTAGTGAAAATTTCACTTGCAAACTTCACTTGCAAAATGTTTGTGTTCCCCTAAGGAACTTGCACAAATTTTGCATTAACTAGTGAAACTTTACGTTCACTCGAAAAATGTTTGCGTTGGCCAGCGAAACTGTTCACTCGCTAAATGTTTGCATTTTTTTAGCAAAACTTTACAAAATGTTTGTGTTCTCTAGCGAAATTTTAGTCTCACTGGCAAAATGTTTGCGTACTCTAGGAAAACTTTGAGCTCACTCGCAAAATATTTGTTTTCTCTAATGAAACTGTGTTCCCTTGCAAAATGTTTGCATTCTGTAGTGAAAATTTACATTCCTCCAAGAACCTTCCAGTGACTCAGCCTCAGTGTGGAAAGGTCTGAAAGAGATCACCAACTACAAGACACCATCCCCCAGCACTGTGGAGAATCAACAACTGGCAGACGATCTGAATGAGTTCTACTGCAGGTTTGAAAAAACACCCCCACACCCGCTCTGAACACCCCTCCACACAACCATTAACACCTCCAGCAACCCCCCTCTCTCCCACACCTGCACTTCAGATCAGCAAAGACGATGTATGCCAGGTCTTCCGGAAGCAGAAAAGGAAAAAATCACCAGGCCCAGAATGTGTTACACCAGTCTGTTTCAAATCCTGTGCTGACCAGCTGGCCCCATCTTCACACAGATTTTCAACAAATCACTGGAACTGTGCGAAGTCCCTTCATGCTTCAAACGCTCCACCATAATCCCCATCCCAAAGAAATCCAAAATTACAGGACTAAATGACTACAGGCCTGTGGCTCTAACATCTGTGATTATGAAGTCTTTTGAAAAACTGGTGCTGGCCCACCTGAAGGACATTACTGGACCCTTGCTGGATCTTCTTCAGTTTGCCTACAGAGCAAACAGGTCTGTGGATGATGCAGTCAACATTGGACTGCATTATGTTCTGCAACATCTAGACAGACCAGGGACTTATGTGAGGATCCTGTTTGTGGACTTCAGCTCGGCCTTTATTACTATCATTCCAAACCTCCTCCTGCCCAAACTAACTCAGCTCTCTGTGCGCACCTCCGTCTGTCAGTGGATCACCAGCTTCTTAACAGACAGGCAGCAGCTACTGAGGCTGGGAAAATACACATCGAGCACCCGAACGATCAGCACTGGAGCTCCTCAGGGCTGCGTTCTCTCCCCTCTGCTCTTCTCCCTCTACACCAACGACTGCACATCTAAAGACCCCTCTGTCAAGCTCCTGAAGTTTGCAGACAACACCACGCTTATCGGCCTCGTTCAGGACGGTGATGAGCCTGCTTACAGACAGGAGGTTAAGGAGCTGGGTGTCTGGTGCAGTCTTAACAACCTGGAGCTCAAGACGCTCAAAAGAGTGGAGATGACCGTGGACTTCAGAAGAAACCCCCCTGCTCTCCCCCCACTCACCATCATGGACAGCAGTGTAACGACAGTGGAGTCATTCAGGTTCTGGGCACCACCATCTCCCAGGACCTGAAGTGGGACATGCACATAGACTCCATTGTTAAAAAGGCCCAGCAGAGGTTGTACTTCCTTCGCTAGATGAGGAAGTTCAACCTGCCACGGGTTCTACTCCGCCATCATTGAATCCGTCCTCTGCACTTCAATAACTGTCTGGTTCAGCTCAGCCAAATCTGACCTCAGAAGACTACAGAGGGTAGTCCGGCCTGCTGAGCGAATCATTGGTACAGCCTTCCCCACTCTCCAAGAACTGTACTTATCCAGAGTGAGCAAAAGGGCTGGCAAAATCACTCTGGACCCCTCACACCCAGCAGACTCCCTCTTTGAACTGTTGCCATCTGGTCGACGCTAAAGAGCACTGAGCACCAGAACGGCCAGGCACAGGAACAGTTTCTTCCCTCAGGCAATCCATCTCATGAACACTTGACAATATTGTGGAACACACAACACTATTTATACACTTATACACTTATTTGTCTAACACACATACTTAGTCTACATTTCAATTTGCACATAATATACCTGTACATACAAAACTGTCTATTGTTATATACTTGTACATACAATTGTCAATTTGTATATTGTTATTCCCTATTTCCTTGTTCTATTGTTAATTCTTCTTTTTGTTGTCTGTGTTTTTTGTTCTCACTGTTATTCTGTTGCACTGTGGAAGCTTCTGTCACGAAAACAAATTCCTTGTATGTGTAAACATACCTGGCAATAAAGCTCATTCTGATTCTGATTCTGATTTTTCACTGACTCTTGTTGTTTGTGTCTCCTAATAAACTTTGTGTTCTTTCACAAAATGTTTGCATTCACACACAAAATGCTTCTCCCCAAAGAAATATTTACTTGCAAATAGTTTCCCTTTTGAAAATTTGAAAAAAATATTTTATGCTAATATGCTATAGCGATTTTTTACCCTTTAGGTAACATTGTGAGTGTTAGCATACTTGCTTCAAATAACATTCAGACATATTTCGGAAGAAAAAAAAACACAAAAGCAACCTTGTGTAGGTAAAAACAAATGAAGTAAGTTTCAGACAGGAACTCCCTGACATACAGACAGAAATAAAGATTGTCTACCTAGATGACACCTACGAATAGTACAAAACACACATATACACACACACACAGAGCTATATCTGGACGGTACCCAAATTGCTCCCCATGGTCTGCTCTCTGCTCGGGTGTGTCCACTCGCCTCGGGACGGACAGAATAGACTATTGTTAACCTCAGAAGACACAAAAATTTCAAACAATTCAACACACACACGCTCACACAGCCTGACGTAAATGGCGAGCTTGAGTGTGTATGTGTGGCAGGAAAGATTGGTAATGAAGGGCTACAGTTGGCAGAGGGTAAAATATATCTCATTGTTATCAGTTCTCAACAAGCCTTTGTTCTGCTGTTCATCCTCTCTGCTTTGTACGTGATTTGGTAGAATTATAGATGTAAGTGTGTGTTTGTGCGGTATGGATGGAAAATCTGACTGTTCTTTGTAGATCACACACTGACTAATCATAAGGATTTGAGTAAAAGCGAGTGCCCGTGTGTGTGTCGCAGTTTGTTTCGTGCGTCTTTCAGCATGACTGCAAAGTCATCATCAAAGCTGTCTTTGAGCCCGCAGAGTCAGTCCGCACACACATACACACTTTGAAGTCAAGCTGGGTGACTTGCTGAGTTGCTGAGTGTGTGAGAATGAGTGTGACATATGTAACACCTGATCTCAGCACATCCTGCTATTCACATATAAACACTCAAGACATACTGAACCTCAAGAGCCCCCCCACTCCTCCTTCCCTCCTCCTTGCTCTCTCTCTGAGGGTCTGACAGTGCTGTTCTGTTGTCAGGCCTGAAGTGTGTACTACAGTGTGACTGGCAGTGAGTTATATAAGGATGCTGCTACTCAGTGCAGATGATGTTACACTTCACATTATATTCTTGTAATATATATCCATATAATGTTATATATTAATAATTCACATGCATGATATTACAGATCTAATTACAATTTATGTTATAATTAAAACTAATTACAGTTTTTCTCATTTGGTAAGACACACTATGAAACTGGGATCCACTTGATTTTCATCATCACCTTGGCGCTACACAACATTTTTTCATTTGTTTCACACATTTTTCACACCCTTTTGCAAAACAGTTACCACAGGGCTGCGTTCAGCCCCGCCAAAACAGTGCAAAACATTTATTAAACAGAAACGGTGGTGCGTTGAACACCCTGTTCTGATGACGCAAGAGTTGCAACTATGGCAGCTGAGAAGGCCATTCTTTGTGTTCTTTTTGAAGAATTTTCAGAATCTGATGAAATCGGTATAAATACGTGTTTAATACTGCACAATACGCTCGATGTTACAGTCACTGCCCTTGCCATCCAGAATAAAGGAGAACATCCCAATCGAGTGAAGGGATTCGTGGAAACTGTAGTTTCTCCACAATACAATAGCAAAATATATAAATATGTATAGTATTATTATGTTACATTAATCACTTGTACCCATTGTGCGAGCTGTCTCTTTAATACCGCATGGTTTATATACTGTACATGTCTATTCTCAGACATTTTTCAAAATGAAAACCGGTAAGTCACAATGTTACTGTATACCACTGTGTATTTCAGCTTTACTGTATTCCCCCGTTGGCAGAACAAACTGTCTACAGTAATGCAAATGTTTCATGAATCCCATTTATGTTTGTCATAATGTCCATTTTGACATGCTTTGTTCAGATTTGTTATTGTATTGTACTGCATTTTTATACCATACAGTTACATGCAACAGAATAATAAGATAATAATGTGATTGAAGCTGAATGGGCACATCACAAATTAATTTGTGGATGAAGCCAGCTTCAACCGCTGTAAAGTGAGGAGATGTGGGAGGAACATTTATTGGGCAGAGGGCCACTGTTGCAGTGCCAGGTCAGATGGGCGCCAATATCACCATGTGTGCTGCCATCTCCTGATGGTGTCCTTTGCCACATACAAGCTATCAGTTCAATACAGAATGCCTCACATTTCTTGATGCACTAAATGAAAGACTGGTTCCACACAAAGAGAGAGAGGGCTGTTGATGGATTTGCCATGCAAGGAGGTATTTCCATTGGTGCATTGCAACACTGCAAGGGAAAACATCCAATGTGAAGTTCTGAGTATTTTAATTCTTCATTTTTTTTTTACATTATTCAACATTTCTGATTTTGAGAAGTTTAATTTCATATTGATAGCTGTATTTTGCTGTCCGTTGTGAAATGACTGATTGAAATAAATGCGTTATTTTGACAAGTTGTAGTGTCAGGTGGAAATAATTGCTTTTGTTGCATATATTTAAAATGTTGAGAGTGTTGGAGCATTTTGCAAACAAAATTCATCATTTTGGCCAGTGATCTTCAGTTTCAGCCTGTGTGTTAACAGTTTTGAAGATGTCTGAGTGGACAAATATGTTTAAGCAATCAAGAAACCGTAATAATACATTTTATAAATAAACATTCATAAATTACTCTAAATATACAGTGTGTGTAAATATACATTTAGCCATCCAAATATCACTCACATATGCATCTATGTGTATTTACATTTATTCATCCACCATAATCCATAATTTTCAGTCCATCTGTTGGACAGAGACTTGACCTCGGCTCCGTTGACCAGCCATCTGCTGATGTTGACAGGACAGTCTCCATTCTCCATTGCTCAGTGGCATTTGATAAAAACATAGGAAATTCTGTCCCAAGGAAAAAATTAGCCAGAATTTCACACAGAAGAAATCCCCATCTCTGCTTGATGTCACGCTTCTTTATTCCACATTTGTGCAGCATTCTGAAACTCTGCTGCTATTTCCACATTGTTCCATGTCTGTCAAAAGGCCATCACTGGTATGTGTGTGCATGTCGTGGTTAGCCAAACAAGGACTTGGCGCGTCTATACAAGGCCTGTTGACCTCCTCTGGCTATAGTAGTACAGTGTGTGTCTATGTGAGTGTGTGGAAGCCTATTGTCTGTATGCCTGTTATCATTAGACTGCAGTTTCCTATGTTGTAAGGGAAGGAGAGAGGGAAACTTGTTAAATATATCTTGTTATATTCAAGCTTCACTGCACCAGTTGCAGCAAAATGGCCAGTTAATGTATTTTAAACAGTTTGCATGCAAAATACAGTTAAATTCACAGACTTGGTGCTCTTTATAAAAGTGTCTGTCTGCAAACACACAAACATGAGACGTCACACACCCTGTGACCTCAGCAGAAAGGAATGCAATTTAAAATCGAAAGAGGCGATGTAGTTTGGGGGGGGGGGGGGGGGGGCTGTTTGTATTTGAAGTGAGAGACAGAGAAAACTGAGAGAGATACAGACGCACAGACGGACGGTAAATGCCAGACTAAAGTAATAATACAAATGACTGTCACTCACTTAAGGAAGTTTTGGGGCACTTTTACACACATAAACATAAAATGACACACAGTAACACCTGAGTCACCGGTCGGGTTCCCATAAAATTACATTTCTGCACAGTAAGTGTATTACGTTCCAAGATGCTGATGCAGGAGTCGATAAAGAGTGTTATGGATAAGAACTTTAAAATTCTGATACAAGATCATTTTTCTTAAAGGAATGGTGCACCTAAAATAAAAATCAGGTTTTATTCACCCTCGTTTCGTTCCAGATGTGCTTGACTTTCTTTCTTTCGTGGAACATAAAAGGAGATGTTTGGCACAATGTTCAAGCTGCTCTTTTCTTTACTATGAAAGTGAATTGGGACTATAAAAAGGACCATAAAAACATAATTAAAAAGAAGTTACTCTACCTACCAAAAAAAAAGTTGTGAAGAATGTTCTGGGATTGTTAGTTTGAGGTTGTAAAATATAAAACCTAGGAAACCAGTGTTAGTCAACCAAATGGGTCTAATTATGCAGAAGCATGAATGTGATTTGTTTGTCATTGCAGCTTAACAGCTCTAGTCCCTATCCACTTTCACTATATAGAGTTTGGACTCTTTGCCTATGCACACACTGTGCCTATGCTGGTTCCTAGAATGTTCCGGAAATGGTAGTTTATGGGTGCAAAAACTAAAACCTAAAAATTCCATCAATGTTAGAAATTAATTTCCAAAGAAATAACCAAATGAGTTTGGTTATGTAGAAGCACACATGTGATTTGTTTGTCATTGCAGTTCAACAGCTCCGGCACCCATCCACATTCATTATATAGAAAGGAGTTAATTGTTTCAATGTTTCAAATTCATTTCCAAAGAAATAACCTTTTGTCTTTGCAGCTTAACAGATCCAGTTTTTTTATTTTGTTTCAGAAGGGATAAAAAATGAGATTTTTGACACAATGTTTAAGCTGCTCTTTTCTTTAATGAAATTAAATGAAAGTGAGTAGGGTCATAATAACAAGAAATAACATAAAAATGTAATTAAAAAGAGCAGTTTTTCGACACCACCACACCAAAAAAAAAAGTGTTAGTGACCAGTAAAATTAGTTTCCAAATAAAAAAAATTAAATAAAACAAAAAGAGAAAAACTAATTTAAACAAGTTTGAATATGCAAAAGCACAAATAAGATTTGTTTATCATTGCAGCTCCAGTCCCCATCCACTTTCATTGTATAGAAAAGGGCAATTTTGACACACTGTCTACATGAAAACAAAAATATTTTCCAGAATGTTCTGGGAACATTTAATTTGTGACTGTAAAAACAAACAAAAAAATTAAATGTTTCAAATAACCAAAGAAATATCCAAATGGGCTTAAATATGTATATAAAAATAAAAATGCATTTTTCCCAATGAGATGTTTTACACAAAACAATTACTGGGAACGTTAGTTAAAAAGAGCAATATAGTGACCAGTGAAATTAGTTTCCAAATAAATAACAAAAATTTTTTAATAAGAGTGAAGTGACATACTTCCAAGTATGGTGACCCATACTCGGAATTCGTGCTCTGCATTTAACCCATCCGGAGCAGTGGGCAGCCATTTATGCTGCAGCGCCCGGGGAGCAGTTGGGGGTTCGGTGCCTTGCTCAAGGGCACCTCAGTCGTGGTATTGAGGGTGGAGAGAGCGCTGGACATTCACTCCCTCCACCTACAATCCCTGCCGGCCCGAGACTCGAACCCGCAACCTTTACGAGTTTGACTCTCTAACCATTAGGCCACGACTTCCCCAATATGCATTTAATATGCGTATTTTAATATGCATAAGCACAAATAGGATTCACTGTCACTTAAGCTTGATAGATCCAGTCCCATCCACTTCCACTGTATAGCAGAAGATAATCTGCCTATCCCCAAAACACTGGTTCCATGAATGTTCTGAGAGCATTTGTTTATGGCTATAATAAAGAAAGCAAGTCAGAAAAGTTTGGAACAAAATGAGGATGAGTAAATGATGACCAGGTGAGTGTTTGAACCAATAGCAATATTCACAATTAGAGAAGATTTACTGCAAACCCCAAACCCTTGATATGCAAATATTGATCTAGTAGTCCAGACTGAAGTTAAAGCTGTGAGGCACAGGTTGTTTCCTCACCGTAGGCTGATGATGTCATGTGTGTGTGACTCAGCGGGGTCCCTAAGTCCCCAGGGGCCACATTCCAGGACGGGCCACTCATCTGAGTCAAGGAGTCACTCTCTCTCTCTTTCTGTGTGTCTGAGTGCTTTTGTCACTAATTAACTTTCTATATGTTCGTCAACAAGTGGGAATTCTTAACCGGTGACATAATCACTCGAGGTAAAGCCCCCTGCAGGAGAAACAGCGTTTCCGTAAGAACCTGTTTTGAATGCATCACTGCCCAATAAGGATATATTTCTGTCTCCTGCACACAGGTTAGTCACACAGGATTTTCTCATCCTGTTTGCTATTTCAGCTTATGGTTTTAGCAGCTGAAGACTGTGAGTGAGAGCTGTGGAAGAGATGACGTGGGCCTGACTCATGTGGGGTAATATACATTACGTCTGGTTCTCTGTCTTGACATTGATCGCTTTGTCATTTTGCTCAATGTTTGGCCTCATGTACAGACGGCTGTTATGTCTGAACAAACCCATCATCATTTTTATGGTCTATGATTATGATAATATGATAACCATGGGTAATTGTAAAGACTGAAAGATATACACTATTGACAATAAACGTCTTAAAGTAGGTGGCCAGTGTTATTTTAGTACTATTTATATACTATGGTATTTATTAATATTTATTTTTGGTTTACATTTTAATTTTAACTTAAATATAAATATATTTAAAACTTAAAAAAAAAACTTTTAAAAATCAACAAAAATGAGAAATGTTAGTAAATGAAATAAAAAATCAAGCACATATATATATATATATATATATATATATATATATATATATATAAAACAATTAATCACGATTAATCGCATCCAATATAGCAATTTGTTTTTTTGTTTTTATTTTCTGAATGTTCTGAATTTTCTGAAGTAGCGTGACTAACACACACACTGAAGCTCAGCTGTGTTTATGTGTGAGGGAATGTTACCAAGGAAAAGCCACAGTCCAGTGATGACCCCAAAGACACTTCAAGCACTCAATAGAGCCATTGATAGATGAAAGAGTGGAAGCAGAGAACGAGAGAGGGACAGATTTACGATTTATGCCTATCAGACAAAGGTGTAGTCACTGATTCAGAGGCATCATGATCGTCTGAGGTCAAACACGCAAGCGGCGTAAAATCTTCCACTCCCTTATCAGTTCATTGTTTGTGTCTATTAGAAATATTCAACATTTTAAATATTGTCTTCTTCATGTATATTTATTTATTTTAAATAAAGTATAGAATTTCAAAAAAGTATATATATTTTTTATTATTATTTTATTTTAGTTTGATTTATTTAGTTTAGTTAGTCATGGCTTCATCCCAATCTGCAAAACTGCACTAGTATATACTGCACTGTAAAAAAACAAAAGAAAAACAATAGGGCAAACTTAAAAGTTTAAGGCAACCATAGCTTCAGCAGATTTTTCTGAGAGTTTTCTCAACTACTTGTTTTAAGTTTATACAACAAACAGTTGAGAAATTTCCTAAAAAATAAGTTGAGAAAACTCAAAAATCAACTGAAGCTGGTTGCCTTAAACTTTTAAGTTGACTCAATTTTTTTTTTAATGCTATTGAATACTAAATTAACACTGATCCATGCTATCCTATTTCCTGCTTTGAATAAAGCTCTTTATAGTGTATTACCGAAGCACATTTCCGGCTCTGAATAAAAAAATTAAAGGTAATTGTGAGATTTTATCTTACAATTTTGACTCTTTTTCTCGCAATTGCAAGTTTACATCTCTCGATTCTGAATATTTTCTGTGAGTGTGAGATATAAACTCACAATTACGAGAAAAAAAAGTCAGAATTGCGAGAGAAATAAAGTCGCAATTAAGTTTATATCACAGAACTCTGAGAAAAGTTCAAGTTTATGTCTCACAAGTCTGACTTTATAACATGCAGTTGCGAGTTAAGTCAGAATTGTGAAATATAAGCTTGCATTTCTGAGAAAATATGAATCTTTTTTCACCTCAGAATTGGATTTTTTAATTCACAATTGCGAGTTTATATCACACAATTGTGAGAAAAAAATCAGAATTATGTGTTTATATCTCACAATTCTGAGAAAAATTCAAAGAATTGCAGTTTGTATTGTGCAGTTCTGAAAAAAAGTCAGAATTGCGGAGATATAAGCTCACAATTGCGTGAAAAAAAGTCAGAATTGCGGAGATATAAGCTCACAATTGCGTGAAAAAAAGTCAGAATTGCAAGTTTATTTCTCGCAATTCTGCTTTATTTCATGCGATTAGTTTATATCACACAATTGAGAGAAAAAAATCAGAATTGCAAGTTTATATATCTTATATCTATATTATTATAAATTACATAATTTTATTTTTTTTCACATTTTTTATTCAGTGGTGGAAACTGGCTTCCATAGTGCAGTCATGCAGGTTGGGATATAGCCACAAGTAAAAAAAATAAATATATTTTGATAATAATAAAAAATTGAATTCTATATTATGTAAAACAGTGTGTATATATAATATATATATATATATATTAGTTTCTAAATGTATTAGTTTTAGCTAACTATAACAACCTTGGTATGGCTAAAATAAGGCAAAATAACATAATACCACCTGTTCAATTTATTACCTTAACTTCAATGTGAAACCCTGTTTGCAACACCCATACAAAATATTTTTCTATTAGTAGACAAACATAACATTCTTCTCCTCTTCTGTAGCCAGGGATTGTGGGAAACTAGAAATCATGCATGGATGCATGCATTCTTCAGAAATGACATAGTGTGACAAAGGTGGCGTATTATGTTCTATGATCTGGGACACACTAATCCTAATCTCACATACTATATAGGACGCATGCGAATTGGGTCGCTGTGCATCCTTCCCTTTCACCATTGCTATAGAGCATTTCAATGGCGACACATACAGAACTGTTTCTGATCCAGAACAGCTGTTGTTGTTGTTTTGATTGTCACACGCTTGTGTGTGTGTAGCCGTTCCATGCTGTTGAAACATGTCTCCAGTGATAAGGTCTCTTACTGACAGCATGAGTAATCAGTGATTCATTGGAAAGAAAAAGTGAAAGGTTGGTGAAGCCTGATATGTTTGAACCTGCTTTCAGCAGAAATATTCAGGTGTTTCAGACGGCACCCAAATATTTCTTAACGGGATTAACCTGTTTGTGGTGTGGTAGCTGGCACGGTATTAGACTTTGTCTCTTTTGTGAGGAAGTAGGGTCTCAAGTGGTTTGCGTTCCATTATATCAGATAAATTATAAGATTAAGATTTAAAGCGGTTTGTTTCCGTTTTTGCTTTCCAAAAGATATAACGGAGTAGAAATTTTACAAATCGCAATAATCCACAAGTAATCAACACCACTCCAGTCCATCAATTAAAGTCTTGTGTAGGGAAAAGCTGTGTCACGATGCACACAGCAGGGAGGACCAAGGACACGCAGACGAGGACCTAAACTCAAACAATACTCTTTAATGTTGACATCAGGACAAGGCGTAACGAGTAGACCAGACGACATTATACTGAAGACAGGGCTATAAATACACAGGTAAATCATAGATAATGAGACGAACACGGCTGGACAAGCCTTAACTAATAATCACATCAGACAAGGACAGGAAACAAACCAAATATGGGCACGGAAACACAGGGAGCACGTGGAAACACAAGACACCCACAACAGAGGTCTGAAAGCATGTGAGAAACAAATCCATCACTTTAACTTGAAAATGTTGCTTCAGGCTAAAATACGAGTCCTCTATAATATTGCTTTCTGCAGTGAAAAAGTTGTCTGGTCTGAATTAGGAGAGAAATATGCACAGCTCAAGGACTGTTTACTAGCGAAAAAATCCAAAACACTGCTAAACATATGGATATATGATGCATTTTGATATGAGAGGACAACAGGGGATATACTTTTTCACTGGTGGAAGCAATATTATAGATTATGAACTCTTTTTTTTGTTTTTTATTTTATTTGAGATATTTTATGCTTTTCACAATATGGTAATTGATGGACTGGAGTCGTGTGGATTCCATCCGTCCATCCATACATCATTCCATGGGCTCTTGCCCATTGTTGTCCAATGGCCGTCTGACTCTCCATTTCCACTGTGCACGGTCCTGTGCCATCCTGCTGAGAGAGTGTATGTCCATCTGACACCATTCTTTGATGTCATCCAACCACTCCCTACTCGGTCTTCCTCTCCATGTCCATCTCTCCATGATCCCAAACACCACACCCTTCACCAGTCGCTTGTGCATCCTGCAAATACGTCCAAACTGGCTGAACTTCCTCTCCATGATGAGTTGTACAATGTTCCTCGTGTTTCCAACTCGTCTTCGCACCTCCCCGTTTGTAATTTTCTGATGCCAGTGAATGTGCAAGATTCTCCTGTAGCACTTAATTTCAAATGCCAACAGTAAATATTTGTCTTTCTTCTTTAAAGTCCATGTCTCACAAGCATACAGCAACACACTCATCACACATGTCCTGATTATGCTGATTTTGGTCTCTTTGCTGATATGCTTGCTGTTCCATATTGTCTTAAACCCTACCATTACTCCAGTTGCCCTCGCTATCCTCCTCTTGATCTCCTTATTGCAATCGTTGTCCTAGGTCAGTAAACTACCCAGGTACACGAACTCTGTGACATTTGTGATACTTCTGCCCCTGATCTCCATTTCCTCTTCCATGTGCTCTTGTCCAAACACTACTGTCATTGTCTTTTCAATGTTAATCTGTAATCCTGCGGCCTCCCCTGCTTCGTTGATCCGATTCAGTTTTCCTTGTAATTCAACTCTATCCTCCTCCAGTAGAACAATGTCATCTGCAAATTTGAGGTTGTTGATCTTGTACCCACTGACTGATATTACAGTACCATTGTCTCTTACCGAGTTCATTACTCTCTCGAGGTACGAGATGAATATAGTTGGCGATATCGAATCCCCTTGTCTTGTTCCGACCGTTGTTTTAAACCAATCGCCCATTTCTTCGCCAACTCGCACTGCCGACTGCAAGATTTCACTGATGTTCTGCAGTATCTTGATCAATCTTGCTCCGACTGCATATGACTTGAGTGTCGAATGCCTTTTGGAAATCGATGAAACAGTTGATGATGTCTTGTCCTTTACGTTTCGCCTTCTCTGCATCTCATCTGTAACTTTTTCTCCAGCCTCCATTTCTCCAATTATTTTGTCAATTCCGTCAATTTCGTTGTGTGTATTACTTATAATTAAATGTATCATTTTGATGGCGGATTGTAATCCAGAAAGGATTATGTGTTTATGAAACACATGTGAATGAATTTAAATTATATTCCAGTTTTAAATGTGCTTCTCATTACAGATAGCCTGGGATTACACAAGATTTGTATTTTAAAGACAACCAGTTCGAAGGGAGCATAGTTTGCTTTTTGGGTTAAATCATTTCTTAATATGAAATTCGAATGGTATGACAATTAGATTAGACTGTAGAGAAATTGAAATCTACACGCTAATACACACTATACTCATTGTCACGCAATGTTGAAGGTGTTAACATTAATATTAATATTAACATTAATAATTTGAGAATAAAGTATAACAATAATAAAAATTTGCGCGGTTAGATGTGATATGAGCTAACTGATCGTTAGATTAAATCACCATTGGTAGCGCAATTTATTGTAATGCTTTTTTCCTCAGTTGGTCAGAACAAACATGGCAGACTTGTTACGTACTACTTCAGATGACAATATACGGTGAAAATTTGGGTCGTATATTCCAAGACGTAGGCTAGAATCTGCGATTACTAAGTACAGTATCAACACCGGTGCGGTGACTGACACGTTCACCTCAAAACATTAGATTAATCCGTGCTAGGGGCCATGCCGGAGCACAACCCCACACACAGAAGATAATTCCGCACAGATCTGCAGTTCCAGGTTTTCAAACAGAGATGGCGACAAAGAGGCAAAACTTACAGACTGCAGCTTTAATATTCCGCAGCATTTGTGCTATGAACATAATCTCAAACTATATTTAAAAGCGAGCTATGACATTTGGTTATGTCAGTGGTTTTCATACAGTATGTGCATCCTTCTGCAAGTGCGAATGGAATATAGTGCTAAAATAGAAAGCTAAGTCAGCGTTAACATGCAGCGCAATCAGTGTAGTCCAATTGCGGAGTGAATTACTTTTATGGGTCAAATATTTCTAGAATCAAAAACCAACAGCATGATAAGTATAGTCTGATTCCTGAACGAATGACTCAAATGCTTGCATATGGAAATTTCTGCAAAATTACATTACATTTGTTTTTGGCATGTTTCGTGTTCAGTTTTATCCGAAATGGATAAATGTGAATCTGGTAACATTTTATTATATTGGTTGTTGCACATATAGTGGCAGTTTGGAAATGAAATGTCCTAAAAGTTTAATGCTCTTTAATAATCACATTTGAAAATAACATAACACCTACACTATACCCTACCCTTAAACCTACTTGATTGTGTTAACTAAAGAAAACGTCAAATGAAAACGCATTTCTTGAAGCAACCATGCCATTTAGCTCACTTCTACAAGTCTTTGAGCTGTTTATCATAACTAGTGTTTCATGGAGTCTGCTGTACCAGGTGTGCTACTGACCAAGTTTACTACATCAGAAAAGCCAAACATATTCAGCTGTGCCATGATGAAGGCTGTTTTTTGCCGAAACGCGCAGATCTATTTTTAACCATTTTGTAATGATTTAAGCCCAGTACATTAAAGGCTTTTTATCGTACCACGTGAGTGTCTTGGAAGTATTTTGTCTATGTAATATTCAGCTGTTTATTTGAAACAAATGCCAAAATGTATGTTTACAAATCGTGCACTATGATAAACCTCTTTTAAGGTCATACTGTGCAAAGAACTGTGTGAAAGTAAGTCTTTACTATTTGATAACCTGCCTTTGTTATCATAATTTGTGTGAAACTGAATAAAAGCTGTGGTGTTTTACTGCCACTAGTGTACATTTCACCTGGAAACTGCAGTACAGTGTATGTATAGGTATATTTTTGTAGTTTTGCTAAATTGTATTTCTTTTTTCACCCAAATATGCTTTCATTAAAAGTATTAAAAGTATTTGTAATCTAACTGTTCAGAATGTAAATGCTGCCTGAAACATCTGTGGTGAAAAGCAATTATTAAAATTCATAAGTGATAGACACAGACAGAAGGATAATTAATCCCTGCGGGGGAATTTTCTTACATTCTTCTATAAATTGTTGCATTAATATTGCAGGAAAGCCCAGACAAGTCCCAGATTTTGTGGGATGTCAAGCCGAATAGTTTTAGCTTGAGCTTATTGTAAACATTTGAGTTTTATGAAAATGTGATGTTGAAGTTTATATTTAAGACAATGATGGTTAAACCCAAGGATGAAATTTGGGTTTTAGATGCGTTTGAAAGCTGCCTGTGATCTTCCAGATGTTTCTGAAAGAGTTTGGCAGCAGCAGCCCAGGAGAACTCATGTGCTTCAGTATGTGTCATCAAAGGTGCAAACATTAAATACCAGCATTGTTCTGCCCCTCCTGCACCACAAGAAAGAGAGGGAGAGAAATAAGAGGGGATACCCTTTTCAGCATCTGAGTCATGCTGGAGAAGTTGCTGCAGAGTTTTCCGAGCCGGAACACCACAGCGGAACAGGAACAGGAAGACACCTGGGAATTTCAATACAAACAATAACAAACATAGCTCAGGAAGAGCTAACGCTAAAGACTCAAAGTGTGTGTGTTTGTGTGTGTTTGTATTAAACATGAATGAAGAGGAGCGTATGAGTACATGGCAGAGGGAAGGAGAGTATTGTATTTGGACGAGGATGTCTTTGTTTCGTTGCTCCTCTGATTATGTAAACATAACTCTACCGTTACCTGGAAGCTGACATCCTAAAGAATGCATGTCCTCCAGCCCAAAATAACAATTAACCAACATTTACTGCACTGTAATCCAACATCATCTCCTGCAACTCTGCTGTCTGTCCGTCTTTCCGTACTTTTAGCTATCTATGTGGGATTATCTACACTAAAAAATGCAACCCAGCACTGGGTAAAATATGGACGAACCCAGTGATTGGGTTGTTTAGACCCAGCGGTTGGGATACTGCGCAGAAGGTTTAGTTAAACATTTAAAGTTGGTTGAAAACAACCCAGCATGTATTCTGTCCAATAATTACCCAGCACTGGGTTGTATTTAACCCAGCATTTTTAAGAATCTGTCTGGTGAATTTTATCAAGGCTGGAGCTAAACTCTGCAGGAAAGTGTCAATGGCCAGAGTTGAGAACCTCTGATCTATCTATCCTTCCATCTCTCCGAAGAAGCATTTGATTAGACATACACAAACACTCATGTTGGCTGGGTGTCCCATGACTCGAGCAGCTGTCAGAATCACACACTGATTGCTTGTGATCTCATCACCTCATCGCTCCTCTGTCGGCAGTTATCAGTCACATGTTTAGATCGTTCTTGTCTTCCTTTCCAAAGTAAATAAACAATATGTACCACATCCACACCCTTCAATAAAACTCATCACCTGTGCGCACTTACCTACTCATTGTTTTGAGCAGTAACCTTCACACATAATTCTGTCAGCAGAATCATACACGTCTTTATTACAGCCGTAGGCCCAAACATGCTGTCTACACTGAACACACATTCACACCGAGCCCAAATCTTCTTACATCATCAAAGATAATTTTTACATTTTTTTTTTTTTTTATCAGGTCCATAGAAATAACAATTTGGGTGACGTTACATATATGTTTATAGGTTTTAAAAAGTAGTAATAAAAATAATAACAATGCATATTTTTAATTCAGCATCTTTTATTATTATTATTATTAGTAGTAGTAGTAGTAGTACTTAAGTATTACTGATTTAATTAATAGTAACATTGAGAATAATGATGTTTTTATTAATTCATCGATTAATCATCAGTTATTTATATACTGCTACTAATAAATATTATGCATTTATTAGTGATCTTCAATTTAATAATAATACTAATAATACCACTACTACTAATAATAATTATTCCATAGCAATATTTATTATTATTATTCATTGTCTTTAATAATTGGTTTAATTGCTAATCAAATTGTTGATGATATTAATAATGATGTATTCATTCAAATTTAACTACTACTACTATTAATTATTATAAACAATTATTAAATAATTATTTTATTTTGTATGGTTATTTTTATTGTCGTATTGTTAGAATTTGTTTACTGATTATATTATATTATTATTTTAAAATATATATTTTACATTTTACACTTTTAACATAAATTTTTTTCTTCTTCTTTGGATTATTTTCTATATTTTGTTGTTTCCATTACCTTGCACTTTTTTGTTTGTTACTGTATGCACCATTGTCTTTAGATATACAATATTTTTCATTTAAAAAAAAAAAAAAGCACATTAGAAGTGAAAAAAGAATACTGAATGTAAGTTTGTTTGTGGATGCAAGCGCTAAGAAGCTAAGCTAAGAATGACATTTGCACTATTTCCACCTAATACACACTTTTCCTTTAGTAGCAGAGAGAGAGAGAGAGAGAGAGAGAGAGAGAGAGAGATCTGTCTGCACAATTTAAAAGTCAAAGAGTGAAGGGAAAAAAAGGAAAGAGAGAGAGAGAATGACAAGACTCAGCCAAACCCATGCCTCAGCCTTAGGCGGCATCTTTATCATGTGGTTTAGGTAGGAAAGGTGGATTTTCCCCATCTCTAAACATCAATATAACTTCATCAACACCTTTTCCACATCCCTCGCTCTCAAATTCTCCTGCACACCGCAAACATTATCATATCTCGATGGCTGAGCACATCTTCCCAGACCTGATGTCACTGGGCGTGAGTGGATGTGTGTTTGCTCTTCTGGATCGTAATTTCTGAGCGTTGGTGTTGTGTTGGCATGTGACATCACACACACTTCACGTTTTCCAACATCTCATTGAAGACACCATGACAAGCATCGGCACGCACTCACAAAATGGACCATTATGCACTGCAAAAAGAGCTCTGTGAAGATTGTGAATTTGCCCTTTTTTTTAATGTTTGGTGCCCACATGCTGTAGGCTAGTCGGACTACAAAAGGCTCCACAGAGTTTATGCAGGGCTTTACACATCTTACAAGGCTCAAATGATCAGAGAACATCTGCGTCCCTAATAAAGCCACAGAGGAAAGAGACAAAGTGAGAGAAAAAAAGCATTTCTTAGTCATGATATTGTATGGACATTCTGATAAATCTTATAAGACTTAGACATTAATGAACCAAGACCACACACATAGTTTTTTGGTCTTTTGTATTATGAATATTATGAAAATTATATTAACATGCAATATTATTAGTAGTTTTTAAAATTGTTAAATATTATTAAAATAATAATTAAATACTTAATATTATAAAATAATATTAAATCATAGTCTGAAATATATTGTGTTATATTATTCATATTATAAAATAATTTAAAATAACAACAAAATTTGTTTGTTTGTAATGGAAATGTCTGTTTGTTGTAAAATGTCAAGAAAAGCTATAAATAATAATTGTTAATTAGTGCATTATTATAGTAATTAAATGAATAATGCTTAAATTAACATGAATAATAATAACAACAACAATAATAATTGGTATTTAGTAATATTTTTTATTCATCTTAATTTAAGCATTATTCAGTTGCTATAATAATAATTATAATAACGATAATATGCACTCATTAATAATCATTAATTAATAATTTTTTAACAATACTACTAATAATGATGATTTAATTTGTACCAGTCATTCAGTAGCTGTTTTATATCATAAGAATTTTAATATTTCACTTGACATTTTTAGAATCCTTAAATGAAAACTTTGGTAACACTTTATTTTGATAGTCCACTTTAGACATTCTACTAACAGTAAGTAACTTTGCAACTACATGTCAACTAGCAGTCATTAGAGTATTAGTAGACTGTCTGCTTCATATCTGCTAACACTTTATTTTTATGGGTCCACAACATACTGACTATAAGAAACTTTGAAAGTATGTGTCAACTTATTCTATTAACCCTAAACCAACTGTAACAGTCTACTCTGAGAGTTAGTAGACATGTAGTTTGCAAATTAATGGGAATTAGTTGACATGTAGTTACAAATTACTTATAGTTAGATGAATGTCTAAAGTGGACTATCAAAATAAAGTGTAACCAAAACTTTTGTTGAAAATCACAATTAAAGCTGTAAGATTTTCAAAAAGGAACATTATAGAAAATTCAGCTTTTTGTTACCACTATAAATTCTAGTAAGTATCTGAGTCTACTACAAGAATAGGCAACGTCGGTCCTGGAGTGCCGATGTCCTGCAGAGTTTAGTTCCAACCCTGAAAAAACCTCACCTGCCTGTTTATATTCTTCTAAGGATATTTAACTGGAAGACTAATATTCTAAATAGTTATATAATTAAATGTACAACTCATTTAAAGTTTGCGATTCCTTATTCACAATCATCTAAAAATACAACAGTCGCTGTCTTGGTGTTTGAGAACTTGTAAGTGACTGAAATGATCAGATGTCAAGACCCGCTGAAGTCCTGTGGCGTGTGTGAACGTGCTCTGACCAGCTACACAAACAGGAAATGGAAGGGACACTGGATGTGTTGGAGACTGGTTGGTGTCTGGTCACCTGCTGATGAAAGTCTGATTGTTTTTTTCTGTCTGTTTAAACCCCTTCAGTATTTTTCATTCAGTCATGAAATGCTCTCCTTGTAATTTTCACTTGTTCCATTTCTCCCTCTGTCTTTCCAAGGCCTCCCTCTTCCTCTCTCTCTCTCTTGAATAATGTGTTCCCTGGCAGAAATTCAGTGATGCGTGTAGCAGCATGCCTGATATTAATATCTTGGTAAGATGGAAGTTCCCCTCCATCAGGTAATATCATCAGAAAGAGCCCAGATTCAGCCAGTGCTCTTACTGACCCTCACTGCTTCCAGCAAACAACAAATTACTGTTTCCATTGGACAGTCATTTGGGAATCATTGCAGGATTTTCAGATTCAGTTAGAACATCCGGTGTGTTAAAATCATTACTTTGTTCTAAACGTCTGCTGCTTTTGCAGAATGAGAAGAATGTTGCACTGTAAAAAAAAAAAAAAAACATTGTTCCAAAAAGTTGTTTCAACTTAAAATAATTTGTTACCCCGCTGACTTAACATTTCAAGTTGACTAAACTAAAAATTTTAAGTTACTCAGTTAATTTAAGGGACAACTGGAATATTTTAGTTGAATAAACTAAAAAAAGTTGAAACAACATTTTTTTTTTACAGTATGTTAGCATTGTAGCTTAGCATGTTTGCAAGAGGTTATTTTGGGTGGCTAACAACAAAGGTCTGACATTAAACATGAATACAAAATACATTAAATTTACTTTATTCATTCAAATCCCTGGTCTTATTGCGAACAATTTACTAAGTCTTCATTCAAAATGTAATAAATCCCTGTGCTATGACTTTGGCAGCACAGGCTATTTTATAGTGCTAACCACCTAGCCAAATAGCTACTTGTTTTTACAAAGTTTCATTCATTTTTGATTCATTCAAGTACATAAACTCCAATTTTCATCATCCGATCAATTGCCAATTAATAAAATTAAGTCGTGTCTCACATTGTTTTGAAAATATGTCAAATTATTAAAGTAAATAAGTAAGAAACAACCACTGAAGTGCTGCAGTGGTTATATATTTTTGTAGGCCAAAGTTCATATCATCCTGTTTCCCTCAACAAAAACCCAACAGGATTTTTCCATTGATTTTGGATTATTACAGAAAATAAGCTCTGTGACCAACAAAGTTTATGATTCTGTTCATCATGATAATCTTCACAAGTAACGCAACTTCAATGAATTTTGATGGCAAAATGCAATCGCCATGTAAAAAGCTAAATATTGGCTATAAAAGAACTACACCACGGTCACATGACTTCAACGTCATCGTCGCTAAGCTTGCAACAAATCTTTCAGTCAAAAAAAAAAAACATTTTCACTGAAAGTTTGAGTAAGAATAGTTTTCTAGTGTGATTATAAACAATGAGGCGGTGAAAGCGAATAGATGTGTTTACTTGTCTGGTGTGATGTTTAATGTCCCAGACAACCTCTGTAGTCCTATTAAATCACTTGTTAGCAAACACTTTTTTCAAGACAAGCAAGTTTAAAAAAAACAAACAATAAAACCCCACTAATTACTGATATGTTGTCATATCAGTAATCAGTAACCAATTAATCAAATGTGAAAATATCTTGAGCTTATGTTCACCTCAGTCCTTATTTCACCCATTCAAATAACATTGCCTTGATGGAACGAGAAGTAATAAATGGGATGAATGGGAACTGTGCCATGTTTTAAACTTTCTCGCCTTCTCATGTCTTTGAGTTCAATGTATGCATTCCTTTAATAGCTCTTTCTCCATGTCATTCTCTCCTTTTTTAATCCTCTCTTTTTCTCTCCTTCCTTCTCACACATTAATCAAAAATGACAGTTAGCTGACTGACATATGGAGCAACCCCTGTCTGTCGTAAAGCAAACTACTTATACTGCATATACTCATAGTGAAGTTCTTTTCATTATTTTGCTTAGCGGTAAAAAGGAGTTTGAAAATCCTGATGCTGCCTTTACACTCTAAAAACAAATGCTGGGTTAAATGCAACCCGGCGGTTGGGTTACTGCCCAGAAGGCTGGGTTAAACATTTAACCCAACTGTTGGTTGAAAACAACCCAATCGCTGGGTTTGTCCATATTTAGCCCAGCATTTTTCATAGTGTAGATTAATATGTAAATATGTGCTAGCCTAGGCACTTTCTCCTCAATAATGAAAATAACAGTGGTGAGAAAACAGCAGTTAAGAAAGCATCTAATTATAGCGATATGGATATGTTTGCACAAACTCTATAATCTGTGCTCTAGTCATGTCACATTTATTTATATAGCATTTTATACAATAGATTGATTTAAAACCAAGCAGCTTTACAGTATTACACATGAAAGTAGAATTACAACTTGAATTTGTTCTATGAAGTGTCTTAATGTTTTTACTCATGAATGTCTGACCTAGAGAGACTGAACTGAAGAAATTAATCAAAGAAGATTTCCAAGTCAGAAAAGGTGGAGACGCAGAGCTGCACCTACCTGTTATGAAATCGCCACAGACCAATGCTAGTTCGAAGATTTTACAGCCGGAGTGAACTTTTCCAGAAAGTTTGCTTTGGCAAGTTGTCTTGAACTCCCAAAATGAACTCCAACTACCCTGATTTTGTTCGCAATTACGCCTTTTTCACAGTTCTTTTACAGTTCTGTCAAAACAACTCTCAGAAGATTTTAGCATGGCTATGGATATGACAGTATTAATGTATTTGGTCTTGGCGGAATAGATCTGCTACACTTTGAAAGCACAATTGCTGTTGCTGTTGGTTATTGCTGTTGTTGTAGATTATTGCTGCTGCTGCAAAGCAAGTACAGGAACTTGCCACTGGCAATACTGCACAAATCGCATACCGCATATAATAACCCATAGCAAATCTATACAGGTGGAGCTGGGGAGCTGGAGGGTTTCAGAGGAATTCTGAAAGCATGCTGCGAAATGCTAACCAGCCATTTAAATGTAAAGCATTGGCTGCAGATTCAACATGAACCAATCAACTTGCGCCAAGTAGTTTAACGCTGTGAATATCGATATTCAACGTCACCACCATTAAGCTTTTGACAACTCTTTATTGAAAAAAAAAAATCCCTGAAAGTTTAAGTTAGTTCAAAGGTGTTTACCAGTCAGAGTGAACTTTATAGAAGCTATTTCAAGCTCCAGGAACTGGCAAGCTGTTTTAAGCTTGAAATGAACTCCAAACAAACTTTGTTTTGGCCTGATTTTGTTTGAAATGACTACGCACAAATTCTTCCTTCGATTTTGCTTGAAGTATATCATGGCCTTTACTTCAATGGTCTTCAATGCTATTTTGAGGTAACATGGTAGTATGTTTTTCCAAATTTAGCCTAAATTTGAGCATATTTTCCTTAAGGTGTGCCATATTTATCATTCAACAAAATTCCATGGCTGAAATCCAGTCATTTCTATGTGTTTATGAGGGCAAAAGATTTCCCTATGCAGATTTAATTTACGGTCAAGTTAGTTATGTCATATTGAACAAAAGAAAGTAGCTTGGTTTGACTAGCTGTGAGCTACACTATTGACACTATGGACCTTTTCATCTGCAAAATTTTGCAGAGTTTTTCCTAATATGACCACATTTTTAGTTGTACATTGAAGCTTGCATCAAATGATAGATAAACTGAAGCTGGAGAGGTTTTAGTTTGTTTTAATAATAAAAGAAGAGGCAAGGGTTCTAAGAAATGACTTAAGCATTTCTTGTTGCTGGGGGTTTCAGATAAACATAGAATGAGGGTTACTAACTACTTACCACTGCATCACACGTATCTGACTGCTAGATCTACCGCACATAAATAGCCACGTGTTGTTGTGATCTGCTCCATATATATCTTCTTACTCTTTATGCTGAAAGCTGGAACATCTCGCTAAGCTGATGTAAAACTCACTCTGTTCAGGGGACCTTAGCCATGGAAATATGCACACATATGTGACAAAGATGGCAACATTTGTAGATACAAACAGAAAGGGCATACTTATAGTCACCCACCCACAAATACACACACAAGTCCCCAAATAGTGTATTCACACCCTTGACACACGTTCACACCTTTTTTACTCAACATATTCACTTTTTTTTTTCTCAATGTGCACCAGAATAGCTCAAGTTCCTAATTTTCTGCCGGGACACACCCACACTTCCTGTATGTGCTGGGTGGTGCTTTCACAAAAGGCGACGCCGCAACATCTTTGTTCTCTTTTGACACTAAACACTGAACTCGTCATTTTCTGAATAAGAATGTAATACCAAACTTCCTGTTCTGGCTTTATTTAGCATTTGGTGACTCCAAAGGAAAGCAGAACATTTTGGTGGGAACAATATTTTTTATTTATTACTAAAGAGCAGAGAGAGTAAAGAGGCACAACAGCACATTTCCTGTGTTCTATCTCTGGTCTTCTGGCAAATTGTAGAATAGAATAGAATAGAATAGAATAGAATAGAATAGAATAGAACAGGCCTGCCAATTTATTGTGAAAAAAATAAGTTTCAAAGTAAATTCTATACCATTTTTTAAGTGTAATATTTTTGATTGTTGTTGTTTTACTTATAATGGGACATGCTGATGGATAGAAACAATATTGAAATTGAGTTGAATAAATACAAAAATATCACGAATAACTCTCTCTAAAAAATACACAACTAGGCTCGACAACATAAGGATCTGTCACACTTACACATGGAAAAAGGCCGTAGGGTGTGAAGGCTAGAGGTGAGGGTGCATTGGTAAAAGATTGTGTGTGTGCGTGGGTGTGTATGTGTTTAGGGTGGGGGGCAGGCAGGTGCTCATTCTCCCAGCCATTAATTAACTTTAACGACAGAAAGCACATCTGTACTAATTGCTCAACATATTCGGCTATTACCTCCTGCCCTATTCTACATGAAAGAAAAGAGCCATCGAAGCTCGATATGAACTGAATAAGTGCGGAAAGACACTTAAAAAGAATCAGGGATTGCAAGAGAGACTGGAAAGGAGAAATACTAGAACACTCAAAACACAGAGGAATGCTCATAAAACTTTTGTAAACTCGTCTTTATAACGTCATTCCAGAAAACTGACATTCAGGTAACCATAGCGAACAACACAACCTGAGCAGTCTGGTAGGAATCATACACTTCGGTTCATTTTAAAGCATTGCTTGGTGGCGTATGGCATCATCTCCAAAGATCTAGTATAGAATATTTCTATTTCTGTGGTGGTCTGGAATTCATTTTAGATGTATTCATTTAAATTTTCATAGAAAAACTTGGACTTTGGAAAACTTTCTTTTCTATGGTGTTGTGCATCATTGCAAGATCATTCTCCTTTCTGACTGCATCGCTGACCCTGAAATTATGTTCTCATATTAACATGTCAAATTCTTAGCAACATGCAGAAATGGCTTCAAGTCGTTGCTTTTTCTTGCTTTTTGGAGACTAAAATGATTGTAAATTAATGCAATATACTTGACTTTTCCAGTGTATTTATTCATTTGATTGTTTGTTTGCTTGCTTATTTGTGAAAATATAATGACACTTTGTATCGTTTTTCACAGCTTAATTTCTCATAATTGTGACTTTCTATCTCTCAATTGTCTAACCATTGCAACTTTAGATTTAGTAATTACTGCTTTATTTCTCATTACAATTATATTTCTCATAACTGTGACATTAATATTTCACAATGTGATTTCCTATCTCACAATTAGGACATTATTTCTTGTAATTGTGACTTGATGTGTCACAATTATGACTTTAGGCCTATTTATTGTAATTACAATTTTATTTCTCATAATTGTGTAATTTATGTCTTACAATGTAACGTTATTTCTCATAATTTTGAGTATTTCTCTATTGCAACTTGATTTGGAATGGGACTTTGTCTTTTTTCAATATTGCAACCCTGTTTCACAGACTTTTTTTGTAATTGCAGCTTTATATCTCAGAATTATGTCTATTTCTTGTAAACTTTATCCCACAATTGAGACTTCATGTCTCACAGTGGATTATTTTTTGTTATTTCAACTTTATATAACATTTATGACTTTATTTCTTGCAGTAACAACTATATATTTTGCTATTGCAATTGTATATCTCATTCATTCATTTGGGACTTTATATCTTAGTTTTCTCATAACTGCGACTTCACATCTCACAATTGAATTGCGTAATTGCGACGTTTTCTTTTCTTGTAACTGCAACTTTATATCTTACAATTTCAACTTTATTTCTCAATGTCACGCAATTCCATCTTTATTTCTTGTAATTAATAAAATTGCTAATTTGTTTAAGACTTCAGTCATTTAAGTTCAATTAAGACTTTATTTATTGTAATTGTAACTTTACATCTCAATTGTAACTTTATTTCTCGTAATAAATATGAAAAAGAGGAAAATGCGCAAAAAAACATCAACGAAAATTTGGGGAGCTGACATTTCTCTTGCACTGATTCTTTCTTGTTCATTAGAGTCGATTAAACTGATAATTTGTTGACTAAATTTGTTTTAAATCTACATTGTAGTATCTGTGACTACACAGTCTGGGACTTTTTTTGCAGACTCTAAATGTACAAGGTGATTAGATTCTGTGTTATAGTGTGCGAAAGGCTTTACTAGATGCACATGCACACATTCGCACTACAAGCCATGTGTGATTATGGGCCGGTTAGCACATAGACAAACATGTTTAAGCAGCGAGCGCTGACCTGTGGGCCCTATACAGAGGAGTTCTGGGACTGTTAGGGCAAGTCCTTCTCTTTGACTGTACAATATTTATGACAGGAGGACAGCATATGAGAACAAGGGAAAGACTGAGGTGTGTGTTTTAGAGAGAGTCATTGCGGCCAAATTCCCTGTTTTCCCTCAGGTACCGTTTTCCTCAACCTCTGAGGACTTGGAGCAGGAAAGGAGAGAACAGTAGAACGGATGCTCCCAGAGTTTTCATACTTTGAGAGAGAGACCCTCCATGCTCTGGGAATTTCCCCAGATCCTTAAACTCCTCTCAGATCTGAAGTCACACATGCCTCCAACACGCAGCCACCTGTGAGAGTTAAAAACCTTCATCCAAAATGGTGCATACATAATTTATTTCTTCCCCTCCCTTAATTCTACATCTGACATGTTCATACTTCCACTTTTGTTTAACGTCTGCCAGCAGAAATACAACAAATCAAAAAATGTACTCTCTAGAAGAAACAGTTGAGGTATTAAAGAGACCTCATGGTGATTTTACATTCCCACAGGATTCCAGAGTGCCGTCCTCAGATTAATGCTTGGGAATGTTTGGGTTAAGTTGGGAGTTGACTGATTAATTTGTATACCTGTTTGACAAATAGTTGGTCATTACAATAAATCTGCCTGCAGTGAAAAGATATATGAGTGTTTTGGCACTTTTGGCCTCGAGCTAAAAAAAAAAAAAAGTTTTTCACACTCTTACTAGATCACATTTTAACAGTTTCCAACTGACTATTGACAGTAGTGACAGTTTTTATAATTCAGGGATAAAATGGCAGGTATCTTTGTCTTGCTAAGGCTACATTTTATCTATTGTTAATTACAAATGATTAGATAATATTTACAGAAATTGTACATATATTGACAAAAATACAACAAAATTAAAAATGTGATTTTTGTCTTAATATTTCTGTTCTTCTCACACATCGTACATATTTAATCTCTTCTTCTTGGTAACTAAATATACTGAACTATATATGTATGTGTGTGTGTGTATATGTATGTATATATATATATATATATATATATATATATATATATATATAAATTATTATTTTTTTTTTTTTATATAATTCTATGATCAGATTTTTGTAGACTGTAAAAAAAGCTTTTTTAAATCAAAATATATCGTAGTATTTTTACAAGGAAATAGTATTTCAGTCTTTCTCCTTAAAAATGTTTAATTCAGTGTGTTAGTTTTCATTTGTTTGTCATTATTTGTGAAATTTACTTGCAATTTCTGAGTGAAAATTGTTTCAGGGTATTTTTTTTCAGTGTTTAAGATTGAAAATGTGAAATAAGGGTAAAACAAAGTCTATACATAAAAATAATTCGAAATGGTATAACATGGTATGGCATGGTATGGTATAACATTTTTAATGAGATGCAAATAACACAAATAAAAATGTTCAATTCTGTTTTAATAAAATAAAACTGACTATGAATCTCCAGAGGTTCCTTTAGCTATCTGTGCACTGTGCTATTTTATTTATTTTTTTTTAATTACAGATATACCATTTTCAGGCTAAAACCTGCGTCAAGCTCATATTGTTGGTATGTGAGGTTTCAACAGAGTTTCATTGACAGCAGGTGTCAACAGTGCTGAATTACAGCCTGCCTGAGTTTCCACTTCCCATCCATTCAGCCTCCATTACCTCTGAGGGAAAGACTGTGACCCTGAAGCTAACCTCAGCCATAAACCTCAAACTAGACTCTTAGTTTAACCAATAAATGCTTCTTTACCTGGGCGTACACTTGAGATCTGATTACATGTGAACATGGTTTGCTCTGCACTCTCAATTTGTGCAATTACCATGTACCTGTGTTCTCATTGAAAGCGTGTTTGCAGATCTGACCCCTGAATATTTACAGTTGGCCTCCCATTAGCTGTGCACATAGCCGTGAGACAATTCCTTAAACAGTGGCCCCAGCTCTTATGGTAAGACTAACCCCTCACTCACAGAAAGCACACCTTGGTTTGCCCATTCACCAAAAACCTGACACCATTTCCTCATGCACAACTGTGTAACCTCCCAAACTTACATGACAAACTTTCATCCATAAGTTCAGCAACAGCTTGCCAAATTTCTACTTTTGCAAACACTAACTCAGAAACTAGTTCGAACTAGTAGCAATCCTGTTTCCAGTGGAAACAGTGGAAGTCTGATTCCTCAGAACAAAAACATAAAAAGTTAATTGACTTTTTCTTTTAATTGAGACTTTGATTCTCATTGTGACTTATGGCTGTCTTTCAATTGCAACTATGTCTTGGAATTGAAACTTCATAGCTCACAATGCAACACTATTTATCCATTTATTTCGTATAAATTTTATTTCTCATATTTATTTCTTTTAATTGCAACTTTATACTTCACATTTATGACAGCATTTCACAGTTAAATATACAGTTTATATATATATATATATAGTTTTACAAGCCAAATTCTGGAAATGTTGGGACGTTTAATTTAAATTTGAATAAAATAATAAATTTATTCAAATTTAAATTAAACGTCCCAACATTTAAATTTGAATAAAATGAAAACTAAAAGACTTTCAAATCACATGAGCCAATATTTTATTCACAATAGAACATAGAGAACACAACAAATATTTAAACTGAGAAATATTACACTTATCCACTAAATTAGATAATTTCAAATTTGATGCCTGCTACAGGTCTCAAAAAAATTGGCATGGGTGCAACAAAGGGCTGAAAAAGCAAGACATTTTGAAAAGATTCAGCTGGGAGAACATCTAGCAACTAATTAAGTTAATTGACATCAGGTCTGTAACATGATTAGCTATAAAAGGGATGTCTTTAGCCTAGCCGACGGTCAGCTGTCGAGCAGTTTTTGTTCATCGGCCGACAAAGTTTTCTCCGTGTGTTCCGCACTGTCAGCTGAAGTTGGTCCTCGGCAGCTTGTTTTCGGCCGCTTCAACATGTTGAATCGGCGTCTGAGCTTGTCGGTCAGTCGGGCCATCTGATCATTCTAAATGGCTGTTCAGCTGGCGAACCAGTGCGCGAGAAAAAAAACCCTACTTGGCCGTCGAGTGTCGACTTGGTGTGTCAGGGCAACTTTGGACCAAGATGCTGCCAACGTCGGCCGACCCCGCAGTCTGCTTCCAGAGTCTCTCAGAAGTAAAGATGGACAGAGGCTGTCAAATCTGTGAAAGATTTGGAATTAACATTTTGTGGAATTGTGGAACTTTAAAAACAACGTTCCTCAACGTTAGGGACTTGATAGATCTCATCATCTACAGTGCATAACATCATCAAAAGATTCAGAGTCTTACTATATATATATATATATATATATATATAGTAATGGAACCAGTCAGACACGGAAGGTGAGTAAAAGATATAGAGTTTATTCAAGCTCGTGCAAGGTGTCAGGTGAAGGATCGTCTTGAAGACAGGTGAGGAACAGTTCATTCGTGACAATAGTGCTCCGTGCACAAAGGACTGATCCTAAGCTTCTCCTTCTCCCAGGTCTCCAAGGTTCCTGTGTCCAAGAGGCGAAGGAGAGCGTCCCGGGAATCTTCACAGAATGACTTCAGGAGCTGAGAGGATGACAAGGAGCAAAACAACAGGTAAGTAACTTCAGGTAGGATACTGTAGAGCTTGTTGAGAGCGTCGGTCCTTGAGGTGTCGCTACTTCAGCTTTGTAAAGCAGCAGAGATGGTCCATGGAGTAATCCTGTTACGTCAAGATCGGACCATGAAGTGAGCTGAGGGAAGTGCTTTTATGTGGCTGGTGATAACGAGGTGCAGGTGCCGGTGATGATTGGAGATACACAGGTGATAGTGATGAGTGACGGGGAAGACGGGCCATTCTGTGACATTACCTCCCCCTCCCGGAAGGCGCGTCCCGCGACGTAACAACAATAATACCGGGGAGGGGGGGTGGGCGCCCTGGAGGCTGGAGCAGAACCTGGACAGGACAGGGAAGCCTCCAGGGCGGATCAGGAGCCTTAGGAAGCCAGGGCAGGACTGGAGGCTCGGGAGACCATGGCGGGACTGGAGACTCGGGAGGCCTTGGCGGGACTGGAGACTCGGGAGGCCTTGGCGGGACTGGAGACTCGGGGAGCCATGGTGGATCAGGAGACTCGGGGAGCCATGGCGGATCAGGAGGCTTGGGGAGCCATGGCCCTATTTTTTGGGGAGCCCAAAGGGATTCATGAGGCCATGCGAAATGAGCCATAGTGGCCCTGACCAATGTCCCTAGCAAGGCCACTATGGCTACCAGGATTACAGGAATATAGCCCCCCCCCAAAATTTCTTTGGGAATGTTCCCCACAAGGGGTCTCACTGGAGGAGCGGGCTCTAGGGGGCGCTCCAGAGGAGCGGGCACCCGAGGGCGCTCTGGAGGGGCGGAGTCTAGGGGGCGCTCCGGAGGAGCGGGCACCCGAGGGCGCTCTGGAGGAGCGGATTCTTGGAGGCGCCCGGGGGGCACGGAGCTGGATAGAACCAGCGAAGACGCAGGAGGACGCTCTTGCAGCACGGACACCTGAGGGCGCTCTTGCAGCGCGGACACCTGAGGGCGCTCTTGCAGCGCGGACACCTGAGGGCGCTCTTGCAGCGCGGAGCTGGACGGGACCAGCGGGAACTCAGGTGGGCTGGACGGGACCAGCGGGAACTCAGGTGGGCTGGACGGGACCAGCGGGAACTCAGGTGGGCTGGACGGGACCAGCGGGAACTCAGGTGGGCTGGACGGGACCAGCGGGAACTCAGGTGGGCTGGACGGGACCAGCGGGAACTCAGGTGGGCTGGACGGGACCAGCGGGAACTCAGGTGGGCCGGACGGGACCAGCGGAGACGAAGGCGAGCTGGGCGGGACCAGCGGAGCTTCAGGTGGGCTCTTGCGAGGTGTAGGAATAGGTGGGCACAGACGAGGAGTAGGCAATGGAAGGCACTGGCGAGAAGACATGGGAGAAAGAACGGGAGCCGAGAACTCCGGAGGAAGAGCCTCATCCATTAGCCCCTCGTTCTGTGTTGGCGGAGCCTGAGTGTGAGTGGGCTGTTGAATCATCCTTGCTGACTCGGGAGGTGGAGGAGCAAACATAGCAACCGGAGGCCGTTTGCCTGTGACAAGGGAAAAGGACTTCAGCGCTGACCTAACAGATATACCTGATGGATCCAATACACTCGCCCTCAGATCAGCACTATTGGAAACCCTCTTCCGGGTTCGTGGGTAAACGGGCCTCGTTGCGGGTGATGGACTGGAAAAGGCGGCAGCCACGGGACTGGGATCAGTAGGTGGCACATCCTCCATTTCGCCGACATCATAAGAAGATCCCGCAATCCATAAAGCGAAGTTTACGTACTGCTCTAAAGACCAGTAGGGATCACTGTGTGGCATTAGACTCCGGATTTCCTCCTCCAGTCCAACTCTAAATCCCTCCATCAAAGTGACATCGCTGCACAGGGCCCGGTAACTGGAGGCGAGGAACTCCTCCGAATACTCCTCCACACTTCTGCCATTTTGGAAGAGGAAGATGATACATCCTCCAGTGAGGTTATCCTCTTCCCTGGGCCGCACGTTTATGGAGGCAATCTCCAACCTCATCTTCGGTTAAAGGTCCGATCTTCTGTAACGGAACTAGTCAGACACGGAAGGTGAGTAAAAGATATAGAGTTTATTCAAGCTCGTGCAAGGTGTCAGGTGAAGGATCGTCTTGAAGACAGGTGAGGAACAGTTCATTCGTGACAATAGTGCTCCGTGCACAAAGGACTGATCCTAAGCTTCTCCTTCTCCCAGGTCTCCAAGGTTCCTGTGTCCAAGAGGCGAAGGAGAGCGTCCCGGGAATCTTCACAGAATGACTTCAGGAGCTGAGAGGATGACAAGGAGCAAAACAACAGGTAAGTAACTTCAGGTAGGATACTCAGACTGTAGAGCTTGTTGAGAGCGTCTGTCCTTGAGGTGTCGCTACTTCAGCTTTGTAAAGCAGCAGAGATGGTCCATGGAGTAATCCTGTTACGTCAAGATCGGACCATGAAGTGAGCTGAGGGAAGTGCTTTTATGTGGCTGGTGATAACGAGGTGCAGGTGCCGGTGATGATTGGAGATACACAGGTGATAGTGATGAGTGACGGGGAAGACGGGCCATTCTGTGACATATATATATACACAACAATTTATATTTACATATATATATATATATATAATAAATATATATAAATAAATTAATGTAAATATATATATATATATATATATATATATATAAAATCCTTAGTCGGGGACACCCCTAATATATATAATAGGGGTGTCCCCGACTAAGGATTTTCATAGTTGAATCGGAATTTTCGAATCTTGCCGATATTCGACTGATAATCGAATCATATGTTTGGGGGCGTGGTCAAAATTCATTACCAAGAGCGAAGTCAGACACAGTCATAATTACTGACATTAACACGCAGGGAAAATGTGTAACGGACGACTCGCAGATACAAGCGAGGTAAATAATGTTTTATGTTTTGATTAAAAGATAGTTAACATTAAATGTCAGCCAAATCCTAAGAATTCACTACTTTTTTTCTCATAACGTTATGACAGTTATATTCTGCATTTCTTTTTTGAGCTGCGCGCGCTGAAGATGACTAGTAGAATGCTTTATCTCATATAAAACACGCTTCGTTATTTATACACCATAATGTTATATTACGATTTATAGGCTATCTGCTCAAAATGCCCCGAACGCATGAGTCAATGTTTCTGCGCGGCTCTGAATGAACTCCTTTTGCGGACGTCTTCTTTAATAACGTGCAGAAAATGGCAGCCAAACTCTAAAACTTAACAGCGTTTTATTATAATAGTGTTCTCGTTATAATGTTATGTATATGACAGTCCTAGTCATAGTTATTAATATTCTGCATTCATTGTTGTTTGTCCTGCTCGCGCTGCGTGCGCTGAAGAGATAATCAACCTAAACTACAATGTAGCGCTTTACTGCAACATAACTCAAATGCATCTTATATGAGATAAATAATATACACATAAACCAGCTGAAATGTTTTGAAATCGGTAAATTGTACCCAACCTGATCGAAAAAATCCAGTCTTTCACATGCCTGTGTCAATTTGAGTCTTGTTAAAGATTTAATCCCTGCTGCCAAGATCCTCTGTTGGTCACAGATTATAGAAATTTAAATTTAAATCTATAGCGGTGGTTGTATTTATTCACGCACGTTAAAATAATTATTTGAAGCTTCTTTCTTTTCAGATTCTTATTTACGGCATTATTTTAATAGGCTGTATATGAACTTATTGGGAAAAAAACTGGTAGTTTAAATGTGAAATCAGACATCTGAGCACATCCATTTAGCCAAAGGACTATAATGTGATAAGAGCTCGCTCAAGTACTGAGGAGCTAAGCCATTCAGGGCTTTATAAGTAATTAACAAGATTTTAAAATCTATACGATGTTTGATGGGGTGCCAATGCAGTGTTGTCAGAACCGGGCTAATATGCTCGTACTTCCTGGTTCTAGTAAGGACTCTAGCTGCTGCATTTTGGACCAACTGTAATATGTTGATCAAGCGTGCAGAACAACCACCCAATAAAGCATTACAATAGTCTAACCTTGAGATCATAAACGCATGAATTAGTATTTCTGCATTTGACGTTGAGAGCATAGGTCCCAATTTAGATATGTTTTTGAGATGGAAAAACGCAGTTTTACAGATGCTAGAAACATGGCTTTCAAATGAAAGATTGCTATCAAACAGCACACCTTGGTTCCTAACTGATGAAGAAGAATTGACAGAGCAGCCGTCAAGTGTTGTTAGATAGTGTTCTAGGTTATTACATGTGGGGTTTTTAGGTCCGATAATTAACACTTCTGTTTTTTCAGAATTTAGCAGTAAGAAGTTACTCGTCATCCAGTTTTTTATATCGACTATGCATTCTGTTAGTTTCTCAATTTGGTGTGTTTCACTGGGCCGCGAAGAAATATAGAGCTGAGTATCATCAGCATAACAGTGAAAACTAACACCATGTCTCCTGATAATATCTCCCAAGGGTAACATGTAAAGCGTGAAAAGTAACGGCCCTAGTACTGAGCCTTGAGGTACTCCGTACTGCACTTGTGATCGATATGATACCTCTTCATTCACTGCTACGAACTGATGGCATTCAGATAAGTACGATTTGAACCATGCTAATGCACTTCCACTAATGCCAACAAAGTGTTATAGTCTATTTAAAAGAATGTTGTGGTCGATACTGTTGAACGCAGGGCTAAGATCCAGTAGAACTAATAAAGAGATACAACCACGATCAGATGATAGAAGCAGGTCATTTGTAACTCTAATGAGAGCAGTCTTAGTACTATGATACGGTCTAAATCCTGACTGGAATTCCTCACAAATACTATTTTTCTCTAAGAAGGAATATAATTGCGAGGATACTACCTTTTCTAGTATCTTTGACAGAAAAGGGAGATTTGAGATCGGTCTGTAATTAACTAAGTCTTTGGGGTCAAGTTGTGGTTTTTTAATGAGAGGCTTAAAAACCTGTGGTTTTGGGGATATATCCTAATGACAGTGATGAATTAATAATAGCCAAAAGAGGATCTATGACTTCTGGAAGCAGCTCTTTTAGTAGTTTAGATGGAATAGGGTCTAAGATACATGTGGTTGGTTTAGATGATTTAACAAATTTATACAATTCTTCCTTTCCTATAGTAGAGAATGAGTGAAAATGTTCCTCAGGGGTTCTATAGTGCACTACGTTTCTGATGCGATATTGTAGCTGACGGCTGGCATGGTTACAATTTTATCTCTGATAGAATCGATCTTGGAAGTAAAGTAGTTCATAAAGTCATTACTGCTGTGCTTTTGGGAAATGCCAACACCTGTTGATGCTTTATTTTTCGTTAATTTAGTGACTGTATTGAATAAATACCGGGGGTCATGTTTGTTTTCTTCTAGAAGAGACTAAAAGTAATCAGATCTAGCAGTTTTTAATGCTTTTTTGTAGTATAGGGTATTTTCCCGCCAGGCTATACGAAATACCTCTAATTTTGTTTTCCTCCATCTGCGCTCCATTTTCCGGCCTGCTCTTTTTAAGGTGCGAGTGTGCTCATTATACCACGGAGTCGGACTGTTTTCTTTGATCTTCCTTAAGCATAAAGGAGCAACTGTATCTAAAGTGCTAGAAAAGAGAGCGTCCATAGTTTCTGTTACATCATCAAGTTTTTCTGTGCTGTTGGATATGCTGAGGAATTGAGATAAATCAGGAAGATTACTTACAAAGCAGTCTTTTGTGTTAGAGGTGACGGTTCTACCATACTTGTAACAAGGTGTAGAATTTACAGTTTTAGCTATATGGAGTTTACACAAGACTAGATAATGACCTGAGATATCATCGCTTTGCTGCAGAATTTCAACACCACTAACATCAATTCCATGTGACAGTATTAATAAATCTAGAGTATGATTTCGACAATGAGTAGGTCCGAAAACGTGTTGTCTAACCCCAATAGAGTTCAGAATGTCTATGAATGCTGATCCTAATGCATCTTTTTCATTATCGACATGGATATTAAAATCGCCAACAATTAAGACTTTATCTGCAGCCAGTACTAACTCAGATAGAAAATCAGCAAACTCTTTAATAAAATCTGTGTGGTGTCCTGGTGGGCTGTATACAGTAGCCAGTACAAACATCACAGGGGATTTATCACTAACACGTGTTTCTCTAGATAATGTTATACGCAGCACCATAACTTCAAACAAGTTATATTTAAAGCCTGCCCTCCGAGAAATACTGAGAATATTGCCATAAATTGTAGCAACACCTCCCCCTTTACCTTTCGGACGTGGCTAATTTTTATAGCAGTAATCTTGGGGTGTGGACTCATTTAAAGTAATGTATTCATCTGGTTTTAGCTTTTTGTTTCTGTCAAACAGAGCAAATCTAGATTATTATCATTGATCAAATCATTTACAAAAAGTGCTTTTGTAGAAAGGGTCCTGGTATTCAGTAAGCCAAGCTTTATCAATTGTTTCTCTGTATTGCAAACATTTTTTATTTGTTGAACATTAATTAAATTGTTACTCTTAATTTGGTTTGGACGTTTTCTGTATTTTCTAGTTCGGGGAACAGACACAGTCTCTATAGTGTGATATCTGGGTGAAGGAGTCTCTATGTGCTGAGAATGAACTGACTTCTGTGACATAAGGCGGCTAACAGACGGTCGGTTTAGCCAGTCTGTCTGCTTCCTGACCTGGGCCCCAGTTAGTCTAGTACGAACTCTAAGACTATGTGCCATATTTCTAGAGAGAAGAGCGGCACCACCCCAGGAGGGATGAACACCATCTCTTTTCAACAGGTCAGGTCTGCCCCAAAAACTCGTCCAATTGTCTATAAAGTCTATGCTATTCTGCGGGCACCACTTAGACATCCAGCCATTGAGTGAGGACAGTCTACTATGAATCTCATCGCCACGGTAAGCAGGGAGAGGACCAGAGCATATTACAGTGCTTGCAAGTTCACACACCTCTTTAACATTATTTTTAGTGATCTTCGACTGGCAAAGTCGAACATCATTAGCGCCGATGTGGATAACAATCTTACTGAATTTACGTTTAGCATTAGTCAGCACTTTTAAATTTGCCAAGATGTCAGGCGGTCTGGCTCCCGGTAAACAATGGACTATGGTGGCTGGTGTCTCTATTTTGACGTTCCTTACAATAGAATCACCAATAACCAGAGCACTTTCATCAGGTTTCTCTGTGGGTGCCTCACTGAGTGGGGAGAACCTGTTTGATGTTCTAATCGGAACGGAAGAGCGGTGTTTTGACCCGCGACTAGGCCGCCTTACAGTCACCCAGCTGCCCTGCTGCACGGGCTCAACCGGAACCGAACAATGTACAGGACTCCCTGAGCTAGTCGCATCCAAAGCAGTATCTAAAGCACTCACATTCTTACTATCCTCAACTAAAGTTTGGATGCGTGTCTCTGATTCTGAAACCTTCTCTGTCAGCCTAACTATTTCCCTGCCTTTATCACATGTGAATCCCTCGTCGCCGACAGAGAGATAAACTATACATGTGACATGAAGTGCAAACAACAATAGCAGGAGAAGAATCCATTACTTACCGTGACTGATGAATGATACCAACTTAACTTACCACTTACCACTGTTGTTTGATGAACTCCTGAAAAACAGAGCGAGAGAGAAATGAAAACAGAGCGAGAAAAAATAAAACAATAATAGGCGCGAATAGAAACGCGAATGGATCCGCGAGTAACAAGCTAACCAGCTGATGCGCTGCACTTGCGGTTTTAAAAAGCGAACGATCTAATTAGTTAGATTAGTTTGATAGATAATACCAGAAATATGGTGGGAATTACGTTATATATTATCACTTTAAACAACAGAGAGTGAAAGTAAGGTAAAGATTCAATAAAAAAGCGGAGCTACAAACACAAACCTCTCAGCAGCACAACAGACAGGGACAGACTGAAGCAATCGATCACACGCAGTGTTCATGACTCCACCATAAGAAAGAGACTGGGCAAAAATGTTCCAAGACGAAAACTGCTGCTGAGCAAAAAGAACATAAAGGCTCGTCTCAGTTTTGCCAGAAAACATCTTGATGATCCCCAAGACTTTTGGGAAAATACTCTGTGGACTGACGAGACAAAAGTTGAACTTTTTGGAAGGTGTGTGTCCCATTACATCTGGCGTAAAAGTAACACAGCATTTCAGAAAAAGAACATCATACCAAAAGTAAAATATGGTGGTGGTAGTGTGATGGTCTGGGGCTGCTTTGCTGCTTCAGGACCTGGAAAACTTGCTGTGATAAATGGAACCATGAATTCAGCTGTCTACCAAAAAATCCTGAATGACAATGTCCGACCATCTGTTCGTGACCTCAAGCTGAAGCGAACTTGGGTTCTGCAGCAGGACAATGATCCAAAACACACCAGCACACCACCTCTGAATGGCTGAAGAAAAACAAAATGAAGACTTTGGAGTGGCCTAGTCAAAGTCCTGACCTGAATCCTATTGAGATGCTGTGGCATGACCTTAAAAATGCGGTTCGTGCTCGAAAACCCTCCAATGTGGCTGAATTACAACAATTCTGCCAAGATGAGTGGGCCAAAATTCCTCCACAGCGCTGTAACAGACTCATTGCAAGTTATCGCAAACGCTCGATTGCAGTTGTTGCTGCTAAGGGTGGCCCAACCAGTTATTAGGTTTAGGGGGCAAGCACCTTTTCACACAGGGCCATGTGGGTTTGGATTTTGATTTCCCTTCATAATAAAAAACTTCATTCAAAAACTGCATGTTGTGTTTACTTGTGTTATCTTTGATTAATATTTAAATTTGTTTGATCTGAAACATTAAAATGTGACAAACATGCAAAAAAATAAAAAATCAGGAAGGGGGCCAACACTTTTTTACACCACTGTAAATATATCATAAGTACTCTCATTTACGAGAAATGTGACTTTTTCTCATATTGCTTTATATTTAACAATTCCAGTTAGCAATGAACAATATGCTAATAATGTTATACTTAACAAATGCGACAATACCTCACTATTAAAACTTTTTCACATAAAAAGTTACTTTTTCTCACAATTGTACTTTTATATTTCACAATTAAGACTTTATATTCACAATTGCGATTGTGTAGTACATCACAGTTACAAATGTATTTCTCCTAAATGTGACTTTCTTGTAATTGCAACTTTATATATAACAGTTGCAATTAACAATAAATTCCTAAGAATTGTGGCATTATACAATTTCAGTAATACCTCAATTAAAATGATATTTTTCATAATTGCAACTTATTCTCATAAGATTAGCTTTTTTTGCACCTTTATTTTACAGTTGCGACTTTATATTCAAAACTGCGATTGTTATGAGAATGTCACAATTACAACTTTATTTCTGGTAAATTACTTTTTCTCATAACTGCAACTTTAACAGTTGTGATTGCTAATAATGCTAATAATTTTGACACACTTCACAATAGCAATGCTATTTCTCATAATTGTGACTTTTCTTACATTTTCGAAGTTTGTTAGAATGAACTAACCCAGCTTCATTTACACACCAATGACTAAAGCTCTGGTTTTGGAAAATATAAGCGCCCTTTAATCAACTTGAATTATGCATTTGACAATGAATTGTTGAAGTCCAGGTGAAAGAGTTCTAGATTAGTCAAGCTCCCTCTGTATCTGTTTGCATCTGATTTGTTGTGTGCAAACAAGCACCTTTTGATTGGCAGAGGTTTGTTGCCTGTTCATGCAATGGCTAAAGTGGCGGGAAGCCAGAAATGAAGATGTTAGATATCTGATACGACACGCTCGAGTTAGAACAGAGGCTGGAGTGTCCTTTATCAGAGGAGTGGATTTCACATTGGCTTTGGTTTAATCATGGATTACAAACCACTAATTTACAGATATCCTTGAAATTTGATTTTAATGTTGCCACACTTTCCAATCTCAGTGAAACAAGAGATCGCTAATAGGAGATTAAACTACACCTTAAGGCCTTAGCATTTTACATGACTGCACTACCAAACAGAGTTCATTAAAACCATTTGTCTTACAGACATGAATGATGCCTCAAATTATGTGGCTTATCAGGGTGATGTGTGTTATTACTTTTCTAAATGAGTAAACATGTTTTTTTTCCCCTGTTTGATGATAAAATAGCGAAAAATTCCCATATACTATACATATATTATCTGAGGCAGGACAGCTAGAGATGAGATACAGTTTCTGGAAATTTACTCCTAGATGACCAACACTGTGCAATCGTGTCAGAAGAGGATGCTAATGAGGGATGTATTTATAGAGCCTGCATAAATATTTGAGAGTGGAAATTGTATTGGTATTCTGGTGCTAAAACTGTGGGTGTAATACTATAAAAAACAGCACTGGAATGGAAAGATCATCAATAATCATAATTAATCTGTTTATATGACCACCAGTGACATTTATGTAAGGGGTGGGTGGCACATGGGTGGAACAGTAATTGATAAGGGCCTTGTTTTAATTTAGGGAGCGTTGACACAACACAGGTTTTTTGGTAATACTTTATTTTAAGGTCTCTTAACTAGTTGCTTATTAGCATACATATTTTTAGAATATTAGCCATTTATTAGTTGTAATTAAGCACATATTAATGCCTTATTCTACATGACCTTATTCTACATCCCTAATCCTACCAAATACCTAAATTTAACAACTACCTTACTAACTATTAATAAGCAGCAAATTAGGAATTTATTGAGGGAAAAGTTGTAGTTAATAGTGTATAAGTGTTCCCTATTCTAAAGTGTTACCTAAAATTGGAAAACTTTTTATGCGTTTTAGGCATTAATTTACACGACTACGATATGTTGGGCTTGAAAATGCAAACTTTTTAAAACAGGTTTCAAAGTGCACATCTTTGAAAATTATATTGTCTCTGTGGAAACAACAAAAACTACTTTACGTGTCTATAGGAAAGTGTAGGTGCGTAGTGTTTCTTTACAATGTGACATCGCCAACTACTGGCCTGGCAGCATAATACAGTGTCTTTAGCCGTCTTTACAGTGTGAACAGGGATTGTTTTGAAAATGTGTACATAATATATGCAACTTTTCCATTTTTAGTATGTTGCTGTCATGTACCCTTAGATAGGGAGAGGAAGTGAAACTTCACTTCATCCAGAGAGTAAAAAGTCTTGCAAAAACAGTCTTTTGGCAATCAGCATAGAGTCTGGTCCACTTTGCAGCTTATTTTGTCCAAGTAACGCCCATTTAAACAATTTAAAACACATGTTAAGCATCCAGCTACAGTTTGTTTTGTCGGTAAGTGTCACTTAGGTCTGGGTTAATCTGAAATTGATCATACAATTTTTTGTTGTTGTTGTTGTTTAAAATAAAGTGTGACCAAGAATCCCGTCTAATTTTAGGTACATCGTCATCTTACTCCAACCAAAGTGATTTGAATGCACCTGAAATCATAATTACAACTTCCAAGGAGGACTTGAACGCACCTAATGACAACAATGCTTCGCTAACGATTTTTATTCTCACAAATCTTGTTTAATGAAGGTCCAATTCTCGCTGTTAACAAACCATTAACTATGACTTTTGCCTCAATAAACTCCTAATTTTCTGCTTATTAATAGTTAGTAAGATAGTTGTTAAATTTAGGTATTGGGTAGGATTAGGGATGTAGAATATGGTCAGAATATGTGGTTTATAAGTACTAGTAAACAGCCAATATGTTATTAATAGGCATGCTAATAAGCAACTAGTGAGAACTGGTCCCTAAACTATAAAGTGTTATGAGGTTTGTTAACGCTATATCTTAGGGGGTGGTGATGGCGCAGTGGATAAGACACATGCCTTTGGTGTGAGAGACCCGGGTTCGAATCCACTGTGAGACACCAATGTGTCCCTGAGCAAGACACTTAACCCCTAGTTGCTCCAGAGGCGTGCGACCTCTGACATATATAGCAATTGTAAGTCGCTTTGGATAAAAGCGTCAGCTAAATGAATAAATGTAAATGTACAAAATGTTGAATAATGTGTTTTTTTTTTTCTTTTATAAAGTTGTTGTAAATTGAATCATTATACATTCTATTGTAAATGAACAATACCATGGTATTCTGTACATGCACCTTAGTTTTATTGTAAATAAATAATATTTTTTTTTAAATACATTTACTGTCAATACAGTCTCTGTGTTACGGGGCTGACGAGACGTGAGACGTGCGGATCCATATGCAAGGCTTTATTATAAAACATGGTCAGAAACAGGCAGTGGGAAGACCGGGGACTGAGGCAGAACCGGCAGAGCAGGACACCCAGGCGGAACCGGAGACCAGGACAGAGCAAGAGCCCACCAGGGCGGAGCAGACGGACCAGGAGCCCACCAGGGCGGAGTAGATGACCACCAGACCGGAGTAGAAGACCACCACGGCGGAGCAGACGACCACCAGACCATAGCAGAAGACCCCCACGGCGGAGCAGACGACCACCAGACCCGAGCAGAAGACCCTCGCCAGGAAGCAGACTGGGCAGGAAACCATGGCAGAGTCTGAGATCTGGGGGAAACAGAGACAGACAACACAGGGAGAGCAGAGAGAGACAATACAGGGAGAGCATTCATGATCTCAGGGGGCGTGGCAGGGCAGGACGAGGATTCATAGACTGCGTTTTTAGCCGTGACAGGACAGGGCGTGAGCTCACAGACAGCCTCTTTAGCCGTGACAGGACAGGGCGAGAGCTCACAGACGGCCTCTTTAGCCGTGACAGGACAAGGCGTGAGCTCACAGACGGCCTCTTTAGCCGTGACAGGACAGAGCGTGAGCTCACAAACGGCCTCTTTAGCCGTGACAGGACAGAGCGTGAGCTCACAGACGGCCTCTTTAGCCGTGACAGGACAGGGCGTGAGTTCACAGACGGCCTCCTTGGCCGTGACAGGACAGGGCGTGAGCTCACAGACGGCCTCTTTGGCCGTGACAGGACAGACAGCGAGTTCAGGGGCGGCCTTCATGACCGTGACAGGGCAGACAGTGAGTTCAGAAACGGTCTCCATGGCCGTGACAGGGCAGACAGTGAGTTCAGGAACGGTCTCCATGGCCGTGACAGGGCAGACAGTGAGTTCAAGAACGGCCTCCATGGCCGTGACAGGGCAGACAGTGAGTTCAGGAACGGCCTCCATGGCCGTGACGGGGCAGACAGTGAGTTCAAGAACAGGTGCCACCACTTCGGGAGGTTCTGCAGCGGAAGCCGCCACCTCTGGAGGCACTGGAGCAGACTCGTGGACAGGAGAGGCCTCAGGAGCACAGTGTGCAGCCCATACACTCAAAATGGCAACCGCCATAATGGGAAGCACTGAGGTCAGGGGAACAGTCTCTGTAACAGCCAGGGTTGAGGCCCTGGGAATGCCAGCTACTCGCACTGACATCAGTGGTGGGTCCATCACACTGGATATCAGACAGGGAACTCTAAGGACTGACCTTAGATCTCTGGTGACAGCCTCTGGCAGCTCGGCGGCGGCATGAAGAGACTCTGGCTGAGGAGCCGAGGCGTGAAGTGACTCTGGCTTGACAGCGACGACGTGAGCAGACTCTGGCTTGACAGCGACGACGTGAGCAGACTCTGGCTTGACAGCGACGACGTGAGCAGACTCTGGCTTGACAGCGACGACGTGAGCAGACTCTGGCTTGACAGCGACGACGTGAGCAGACTCTGGCTTGACAGCGACGACGTGAGCAGACTCTGGCTTGACAGCGACGACGTGAGCAGACTCTGGCTTGACAGCGACGACGTGAGCAGACTCTGGCTTGGCAGGCATGACGTGAGCAGACTCTGGCTTGGCAGGCATGACGTGAAGGGGTGCTGTTGCTGCCACCATTTTGTGAGTGAGTGAGGTGTCGCGTTCCTCCGCGACACCCACAGTAAAAGAGGAGCCCACACACAGTAAAGCATAGTCCATAAATTGACTGAGAGATGAACGGGGACCCTCGCGGATTAACCTTGACCGGAGCGGCTGATTAATGCCTTCACAAAAAAAATCAATAAGTGCGTAGTCCGGCAGATCAGAAAAATAGGCGAGGTCTAAGTAATCCTGAATATAATCCTCGAGCGGTCGCGAGCCCTGCTCGAGGGTTAATAACAGTCGTGCACAGTCCATACCTGGCCAATGTCCTCTAGAAAAGCCGCTGGATCCTATTAGGGCCGAGTATTCTGTTACGGGGCTGACGAGACGTGAGACGTGCGGATACATATGCAAGGCTTTATTATAAAACATGGTCAGAAACAGGCAGGGTCAGACATCGGCAAACAGGTATGGCAAGGGCAAGACAAAGCAATCCGTGGAGCAAGCGTGGGTCAGCGATCAGCAAACAGTATCCAAAGGGGCAAGGCAGAGAGATAATCCAGAAGAGAGAGCAATAATCCAAACGGGGAGCGAACAGAGTCCAAACGGCAAGGCGAAGGGTTAATCCAGGAAACACGGGCAGGGTCAGACACGGCAGGAAAACAAGGCAAGACTAGGACTAGGATAATGGCTCTGTAGAGTTGCTATCGCTTGGGGAGTGATATACGCTAACAATACTCGGCCCCGATGCTGAGGAAGTCCATGGTTTATATAGTGTGTGTTTGGGTGATGGTGATTGCGAGATGGTTCTCAGGTGTGGGCGTGATCATTGTGAACAGCTGTGTATGAGTCCATGTGGTGAACGAGTGACCTCTGGTGGCTAGTGAACGAAAGTGCATGGTCAGGATTCGTGACACTCTGCATCTACTGCTTTTGCATTACTTTTGTAACTGACATGCATCCAACTTGGAAACTCTGGACACTCATAATTACAATTTTGTGGTGACATTCATGTTCTTTAATTTGGGAGCGTAACCAAGATGGCCGCAGAGTGAACTGACTAGTCCTAAAGGGACTTTGGTGTGTTCTTATTGTACATTTGTAAATATGCACTTAGCATGAATTGAAAAACATCCACAGGCTTTGGTAGAGCTATAAAAGACAAAGGGACAGATTTACTAACAAATGCAAACCCGCAAAAACGAGTCACTGTTCTACTGTTACATGAACTTACCCGAGCATTCAATACGCAAATAAATACAACATGAGCACCTTAAATTTAAGAAAGTTGTCAACATGACTGATATTCAAATTGGTAAGCAAGTGCTGCTTTGTTTACATTTCGTATATCCTTGTTTTGTTTCTCCTTTTGAATGATTAATACAGACTACTGATACCTGCTGATTTAGACAGTTAATTCCTCTCACGAAGGTGCAGAACGCACATGTTTAGTTTGCAGTCGGCTATAGTCGACAACACCTTCAGCTTCAACATAGGGTCATTGGAAATACGTGCCTCTGCCTACATTTCTGCAAAACTCAAAAAAACGTACTTAAACATACAAATCTCTGCAGTTTCCAGTTGAAATTAACAATAGAGGCAATATAACTTTTATTCCTTTTCTCACAAAGTCTCAATTGCAGGTCTACAGTTTTGATTAATAAAGTCAAAATTTCACATAATTACTTGAGGAATATTATGTTATGAATTCAAAACAATTTTATCATGCTGCGAGATTTGAAAACTGATGAATTTGAAGGTTAGCGTCATATATCCAGCTTCACATGCATGAGTTTTCTGACTCGGTAGGTTTGCTCGGTAGCTCACCCGATACAGTGTTCCACTTGAGAGATGAAGAGCTCCGGTACGAACCCTGTGAATACGGTTCAACAAAACAGCTCAAATCTGCATAAGGAAGTTATAATAGCATGGCTGCTTCAACAAATGCATATTTATATCACTTTTGCATTTGTTAACACTATCAGGTAGGTTTAGGGTTGGGTTTGGTGTAGGGGATATTTCCAACACGATACGGCATTAACTTTTAGCGACATTCATAGGATATTTGAATTACGAACCACCGCAATACGTACCTGAAGCAATGTAATACAATACATGCCTATAGCTATGTAATAAAAATGTGCCACGGTCTTGTATTGAACCCACATCTTAGTGCCACTCACTGGACATTTTACTTTGAAACTGCCACGAAACGTGCTGTAAGGTACATAACAACAGTGCTGCAGAAATGTATTCAGAGGCAAGTATTTTGAATGAGGCTGGGTTGGTCAGCTTTCGCCGCTGCTAGTTTTTTGAAGTTGACTTGGTGTGTCTTGGGTTTGCCGCCCAAAAGAGCATGTCTTAACCCATTTTGCACCTGTGTTGTTAGTAGATGGTCATCTGATTACCATTGGCTCTGCTTGTTTGCACCGCTATGCTAATTTGCGCTAGTCTTGGTGCATTGTGACGGTCATTATGGAAATGCGCTGGCTGCATCTGTTCTTTAATTCACATATTGTTATTAGATCAGCCGCAGAACTTTCCACTCCCATTGGTGCTTTTATGGGATTGCACTCTCATACTAATTTGCCCTGTTTAGTAAATCTGGCCCAAAAAGGGCAGATTTGTAAATATAGGGAGAGAAAGAAATTGAGCAAACGACTAATTGTGGATGTTTTCTTGCAGACAGCTGCAGTGGTAATGATGATTCTGTCCAGGTCGAGGCGTACAGTGAAGATCTGTGTCTCTCTATGATCATTGGGTCAGATCCAGAACCCCGGTTCCACATTAACACAAGTTAGAGGAAAACAACCATCAGCATGGCTTCCTGTTTTCTCCTCCAGCCTGGAACGGTGATTCCCTCATGACCTGCTGCTATGATGATTGCATACAAACACCTCAACACAGTGTCACATTGAAAAGATTTGGTTGTTAGCAACCGATCGCATAGCGCTTCATTCACCTGGCTCTCCGCTCTCTCCTTGACCTCCAGTTCAGCATCATCAAACTACCCATGCGTCCATCTATCCGTTCACACTCGTTACCAGATCCTCATATCCGCTGGCTGTCTTCATCTGCTATTATACTCATTGCATTAGCCTTCCCGCGTGCAGCTGCATTCGCTAGCTCATTGTGATGTTTGTATATTTAGCTGCTGCGTTCATTTCCTCTACTGTTGACTGGAAAACACATGCAATGCACAAACAGATGCCCCCCACTCGCTCCCACCCGACCGTTTTGCCGCGTCTGTACGCCTCCTCCTCCTGCCACCCTTCAGTTTTAAAAGAAGTGGGTTGAGAACGATAGCTGGGCGAACTTCTCAGCATGGACGCCGTGTGCTTGCCATTGTTCAGCCAAAACTCCCAGACAATCAGGAGATGAAGCCTGAAATTCCCCACCAAACAACATTTTTTAAATAAATAAAATAAAATTACAAAAATGCAATTATGTTCCCACCACCTTTACGTTACATTTATTATCATAATGGTTTATAAATATTATTAGTAAATAAAAAATACAACAATTATAAAAAACATAATTATTATCATATTTTTAAAGAACAATTATTAAAGTTGTTGTTATTATTATTATCTTTTTTCATTTATTATTATTATTATTATTATTGTTGTTGTTAAATTCAAATAAACTATTATTATTATTATTAAACAATAATTAACAATAAGTATAATAAATTATTGTTATTATTATTATTAGAACTAAAAATATTACAATAACAGCAACAATATTAATAGTGTTGTTATTGTATTTTTCTATAATAATAATAATAATAATAATTGTTATTGGTAATAAGAATTTAACAATGTTCATTTAAAACAAGAAGAAGAATTAATAAATAATAATAATAATAATAATATGTCTTAATAACATCATATACATTATATAACAATAATAATAATAATAATAATAATAAATATAACACAATTGTTTTATTTAATAATTTAATTTGTTATTATTATTATATGGCTGTTGTTGTTTTGTTTTGCTGTTAAATATACATATAACATTATTATTATTATTATTATTATTATTACTGTTATTATTTAACAACTATACTTCTTTTTCTACAATTAAACTGGCTAAAAAAAATCCTATAAATTTGCACTGAAAGCACCTAAGCAAGGCAATCTCCTCTCATGTTTTTTTTAATTTTTTTATGTAATTTAAAAAAAATCTATTTATGCAATAAATTATGCATAATATTATAATTGATGATCAATTTTCTGGTTGCATCCAACATTTTCATAGTACTTTGTCATATGAATTGTATTAACTGTAAATTTTACATTTGTGTCCTCAGTCCTGCCAAATTCATATACCAAAGCATCTGTGCTCTATGGCAGACCCTCCCTCTGCTTTCAGATTGGATTTCACTGAAGAAATTCCTTGAAAATCTGGGATTCTTCCAGTGAGCTCTGTTGAGAGCGAAAGTGGCCGCTGGCGGGTGGAGGAGCAGCTCTTCAAAGACTGAACGCTGAATTCAGGAATTTTGGCTGGCCTACTAATGGAGGTCGAAAATGGGCTTCATCAATTAAATCAGACAACCAGACAGGACTTGATCTGCAGTGACACACAGGTCTGACTGCCTACCGCTCACACTCACCCCGTCTGCACAGGACAGACATCATAACACACTCACACTGTGTGTCACATCTGACTCATGCTGCATTTCAGATCATCTTATCAATATTTGTTTTTACATCACTGCCCGCTACGTTACACTACATTACTACAATATTGTAAGTCCTAGGTGACAATGAACCAGTGGAGGTCACCTGAGGTCAGAGGTCACGTCAGGGTCAAGTTTCTCTCTGACTGTGCAAACTGTGTTCAGCACAGATTTTGTGGCTGTGTTGTGCTGTTACCTGTTTGAAAGATTACCTTTGTATTACTATTTCCACTTCAAATACAAATAATATCATACAAATAAATGTAACTACTTGTTATAAAAGCGGAGTAAATTGTTTTTTACTTTATTATTATTATTACATAAAATAACATTTCTTTTTATACTTGTATCATAACCGTAAAAATAATTTTGCTACTAACAACAGCAAACAACAATAATTAGTCAAATTATTATATAAAATTGTATTTTCTTTTAATATTATTATATATAATTTATAATGATGTAATTATTATTAATGTTGTTATTAATGTTATTATTATTGAGTTTTTATTTCATAATTACCATTCTTATTATTATTATTATTATGATTCTATTTAATAACTAATAATTATTACTAATAACTACTAATAATTATAATATTACTAGGCAATAAATCAATATTCCCACGGCAAATAATACCATAAAAATATATTGAACTACTTATTATTTTATTATACTTTTTGTATTATAAAAGTTTAGTTAAAATATTTTTAATAATAATAATAATATGATTAATAATATAATAGAATTTTATTTTTAAAAATAAGTTTTGTTATTGATATTAAATGTATTTATTTATAATGACTGTTGTTTTTGTTGTTTTTAATGTTATTAATATTGTATTTTTATTTCATAATTATTTTATTACTGTTGTTGTTGAAAAATATTATTATTATTATTACTATTATTATTTAATAACAGCGATTACAGTCAGTTATTACACATCTCTTCCGTCTCTCTCTAGTCTCAGTCATGCTGCAGTGTTGTATCTGTTCATGATTTTTTTGTGCCAAGTGCGCTGTGATCTGAAGCGCAGGTGATCAGTAGCTCCTGTGGCTCACAATAACGTGTGTCATGTCAGTCACTCTCTGCAAGCAGATAGAAAAGGTTAGCAGGTTTAAAAATAGCCCCCCAGAGAAGCCCAAACGCCCGTGTCACTTCCTGCTGCTGAAGCAGAGGGGGCCACTGTGCCCCGTGACCTCTGACCTCCCACGGTTTGTGATATGTAAAGTTCCCTGAAAGCAGGAGAGCTGGAAAACACCGGACATGCAGTGAGGATTTCACATCTCACTTAAACTTCCACTCTCCAAACGTCAGCTCAGACCTTCACAAATACACTCAGGTTCTCTGGAGATGACCTCAGCTTCATTATGTCATCGCTCGACTGGAAACCCCAAAACCTTGTGAAATCAGACGCTGATTTGCTGATGTGTTTCAAAAAAGATATATGTAATATCAATATAAAATAAATATAAATACAGAATGAAATGTAATTTTTGAGAATCAATCTCAAAAATAATATTTTATAACAATAAATAATGATAATATATATATAGAGAGAGAAAATAATGTCACAATTGCTGCTAATTGATCATTTTATTTAAATCATTATCAAATGCATGATGGTCCAGTGCAGTGTGTGGCTTCACAGTTCAACAAGCACTTGCTATAACCTCCAGTGAACAAGACACATAATAAATAAAAGTCACACTTTGAGAATGTCAGGTCATGTATGAAGAACCCCCACCCCCTCATCCGTGCAGAATCACTAATCATTTGCCTTATATGGAAACATAGTCCAGCCTCGAAGGCGCAGCGAGCCAATCAGAACTCAGGGGGCGGGGTTTCTTTTTTAAAGCTGAAGCCAGTGCGAAGTGCAGCAGCGCGCGACATTAAAGCACCTGAGAAACACGCTGCTGCGAAGAGAGCCAGGGAAAGTTGCATTGCAGCGCTGGAATGAAAATGCACGGGCTATTTTTGAAAATCAACACACTGGACTTATTTTTCTTGGATATTTAAAGCTGATATTTTAATCCGAAGACTGGAGTTTTGGTTTCCTTCCTTTCAAGTGTATCATTAACATGCGATTTTTAACGGACACTTCATTTCCACACTGGAGATCTGGGATACGCCGTTAAATGTCAAACAGGACCAGCTGGCACGGTGTTCAAAGTGACTCAGCCCCACTGGAATAAACTTTCCTGCAGTGTGTGTGTGTGTGAGAGAGCGTTTGACAGCGAGAGAGACAGTTGGATGTGCGCGCATGATGAGCTCGCGGCTGCTGCTGCTGGTGCTCGCGGCGCTCGCGGCGTGCCTGCGGTCCGGTCGCGCGCAGGTAAGCCTCACCTGACTGACGTCACGCTCGGTTTGAGTTGAATTCATTTGTCTCATTTGACAATAGCTGCATTCACGGCGCACTTTTAACTGTCTTGATTTCGAGGATGAAATTCGAGCAAACTGTAACAAATTCCCTCATAAGCATGCCTGACTGCGCGTTGGCCCCAGAGTGGAGGAGAAAAGAGAAACCATACTTGATTTGATGCTTAATCTAGCTGTATTTGTTTATATCTGCAATTCTAAACTCAAACAAAGACACTGTTAGGGTTGCCAGCATTAATGTGCATTGGATGGCTTCCCAGTTGCACCACTGCCAAAAACACATCCCTCAGTCCAAGAGCATCACTGTCACTGCTTAAACCCCAATTATGTTGTGCATTTAACACTACAGTACGTCTTTAGCCGTATTAAAATAGTGCTGCGAGTTGCTATAGAGGAAGGTCCTCTGGAGGGTTCCCACGGTCATAGAAACTTGAAATTGTGTTTTCCAGGCTAGGAAGAATGAGGTGAATTAATCCAGTTTGAAAACGAATGCGCACATGTGCACACACACAGACAAAATGTATTTGTATTTTAAATAATTTTAATATTTTTTAACTACATTCCAAACTGTAAATATAAAAAAAAAAAAAAATTTGAAGTACATTTTCTAAAACTTGGTTAAAATATCATATTTATATGTTTTCAAATATTTTTGAATGTGCATTTTTCTGTCATGGACATAACATTTAAAATATTTGTATTATGTGAAAAATACATTTGAGTGCACTTTTTTTTCAATAACTTGATCAAAAATCATAGTGGTGGATGATTCAGGTCTTTTCAACGAATCAGTGTGTGCACAAAAAAAGTTCATGTAATTAAAATCTAATCGAAAAAAGTCATGGGCATGTAAAATATTACATAAAAATACATTTGAATGTACATTTTTCAACTAGATCAAAAAACATAGCCTTTGATGATTCATGCCTCTGATTCAAACTGATTCATGTGTGTGTATGCGTAAAAATATATATATTTATATGTATTAAAAGATATTTGAAAGTAGGTTTTTCTAAAATTTGATGGAAAAATTATAGTTGTGCCTAATTCAGGGCTTTTCAACGAATTAAACAGATTCACAAATCGATTCATGAGTGAATCAGCCTGCATTTAATATTTAAATGCTTATTTAGTCCAAAAGTCATTAGAAATCAACTGCTGTGGGAATCTTGGTGATAATAAAATTGTATTCGATATGTTGGTCGATATTTGGCCATTCTGAGATTATTGGCATCGATTTGCAGTATAACTGTATCAACTGCCTCATCAGTGGATAGTGTGCATTTTTAATATATTATTTAGTGATTTTTCTTAGTTACTTTGGTAATGCAAATCTTATTTGCAACAATATGATACTGTCAGCCATCCTGCTCTCTAAATATATCAGTATCTGCCAAAACAATCCGTCCTACAGTAATAGAACGGATTCAGCAGAATTATTCATGCATCTTGATTTGGGTTGCAGATATTCTCACTTATGCGTCTGACCTTTATGGAAAGGTCTTTATGACATGCGCATCAATTACCTTCCTATTACACCTAAATCCCCTTGTGATGTTTCTGTAATCTGTCTCTTGGATATCACCACCAAACCTACAAAAAATGTTATGTCAGGTCTACCCTTTAAAACCCAGTGCTCTGATTCGGACCGTTTGAGGGAGTTTAAAAGGTCACAGCTGATGGGATTTTAGTCCTCCAGCTGATGCATCATAAATCTTGTGTTTAAGTTATATAAGAGAGAGGAATAATCTAGGCGGCACGTTAAAGACGTGTGGATGGAATCACATAAGATGATTTGGCTTTGGGTCTCTCGGGGCATTACTTGTGTGTCACGGCCCGAGGGCTTAAAAAAATTTTGAAATTGCTTTTGCAGACATGACTCAGGAATCAAGCGAATGAAAGCTGAGCCGAACAACTGAGAGGAGCCAAACAAATGTGTATCGAATTAATGACTCAGTTTTGGAAAATAGAAAATGGATCGACCTTATTGTGCTTGTGCTTATCCGTTCATATAATATTTAATCTCCCTCTATGTAAGCGTGATTATCAAAGACTTTTTTTTTTTTTAAACAAATCCTTCTTTCAGTGCATCTGTACAAACTGTGTGTTTGTATGTGCAGGTGTGGATACAGTCTGAATTCAGTTATGGCAGACTGCCATGTGGCCGCCCTCTAATGTTTCAAGTGTGTGCGTATGGCAATCCAGGTCCATAATTATACCCCATTCCTCCTCAACTTTTCCCCTGGATGAACTATTGGCATTCCTGTGTCCCATGATTCAGTAGGGCATGTGGCAAAAGGGAGTGATGTCATCCTAATAGGATTAGTATACTGTATGTGTGACTGCAGTACACACACACACACATGCACTTGACAGTGGGTATGAAATACTGCTTTAGTGCATGTGTGTTTCACACTGATGTGCAGTTCTTCACACCTGAGGATCTATCATGGATTTTACACATGGTGATGAACGTTGGTCTTTCTCTGTCCAACTGGACGGCATCTTGGCTTTGTGCATCTGGCTCACTTGGTTGACTAGTATTCTGAATTTTTGTAGTATTTTTATTTTGTTTACTCATACCATCATAAAATTTTTCACAACTGTTTTTTTTTACCATCTTTCTGGTTCTTTGAATGAAACGGATTGTTGCTGCTGTACCTTTAAGGCTTCTGTATGCAAATCTTCATGTTATGATTGCGTACTCAGCTATAATCACTTCATTGCATTTCAGAATTCAGCAACGCATGAGTTCGTGTAGCTACAAGCATTCACAATCCAACCGGATTGCATGAGAATTTGCACAGAAATTCATAAATAATTTGCAAGTGTGCAATTTTGTGAAATTTCGTACAAATTCTTACAATGTGATATATATCCCTCACTGGGGCGAGAGCAGATCGGATGAAAATGTACGAATGAGGTTGTACGAATGAATCGTACAAATAAATCAAAATAGTTACGAATTGTTGTGAGACTGTATTGTCACATTCGCATACTTGACGTGGGCGGTTGTATTGTATTCATGGTTGTGACATCATACATAACACTCTCTGAATGAGCTGAGCTTGCTTAGTTTAAAAAAACGTTGCAAGTAGGGGTGTGCGATTTGACCAAAATCATATCACGATATGAGTAATTTTATTTCATGATAATGATTTATTTCACAATATACATCATGATATAGTTATTTTTGCTTTAAATAAGGTCTTTATGATACCAACATTTTTGATAGCATACAAATTTCATAATTCTTGACACCAGTGTCAGTATCACAAAAAACTTAATACTAGCCTAAATTAAATAAATAAATCGAAAACAGTCATTACAAACGTTAATCAAACATACATGTTTCATTAACATGAATGACAAACAGCAGGAATATTAGACTGCTATCACTTCACTTAAGACTGATGTGTCTAAATTGCTGTATTTATCAGGATACTTGCAAAGACGGGCATTTTGACACAAAAAAGTGTGTATTTAACAAAAAATAGCGCGCACATATAACGAAATGAGTTCTCTTTTGCTGCTGATTGTGCTTCAATGGCTTAAAATCACTTGTTATTAAATCACAAAGTTTAAAAATGCTTGTAAACAATATATTTTCATGAACATGCAGCACCGTAACGCCACGTGAGTGTGTAACCACGATAGAGACAATAGTCAGAAATCTGTACCAGTTGACAAATTTCTACTGGTTAATCACGTCTGCCGATATATCGTCCACCCCTAGTTGCAATCTTTGCGAAATGAACATTACAATATCTTCTATTAATAGTCCATCTAATGCTAATATCTAGAGAGCAGTTTGGCTAGTGACTGATTTTATGCTAATACCCAGCTAAGAGGAAACAAACTCAGAATTTTGGCTAATGCTCTGGCAAGATTTTCTCAAAAAATTATGAACCAATTTTTTTTTCTGAACCAATTTTAGTTGGATGTTCAGCTACCTTTTTTAAAAATGTTGATACTTATTAGTTTTGGATGGTTCAGAGAACATTTAAAAGTAATTTTTCCACAATGTTTGCAAAATTATAAAACGGAACGTTCCCTTAATATTTTCTGTAATGTTCACATAACATTTAAAAACCTGGATGTTTTGATTGTTCAGAGAAGCAGAGTTAGCAGCTGGTTATATACATAATACTATTTAATGACAACAAACTAGATGCACTTAAAATTGCTAAAATCACCTGTTTTGCTCGAGATGGGGTACTACCATTACCAGTAACAAATGGTTTATAACATGGTCTACATCGGCCAACTAATCAGGGGTGCGTTTCCCAAAAGGAACTATGGTCGCAAGTTCCGTCATAACCAATAGAGTTCAATGGAACTAACAACCATAGTTAGCAAACGATGCTTTTGGGAAACGCACCCCAGCCTGAACAACATATCTATCACTATACAGTATATCAAACTGATTTAAATGAGATATCATGTTTTCCTGGCACGTTCTTTTTAATGAGTTTATTAATAATTTGTGGCATGCATGTCTAGATAATAACAGCACAACTGTTGTTTTTGAAAATCTCCTGACTGCAGTATATCGTAGGGCATTATACCACATTCATGAAGAACACTGTGTGGGGATGTGATTTTTGATTGGTTTATTGCTTACGGCAATATGTTTTATTTATATATTTATTTTCCCACTGTGTGCCTGCCACATGACACTGACCACATCTCACACACACACACACAGAGTAACCTGATTATGAGTAATGCAGCTTAATAAAGGACAGAGATAAAAAATAAACGCAAATGGGGCTCTCCACACATGCTCTCTGTAACTCTGCAACACGTGTCGCATGTATGCTGGTTAGACATGCATTTTATTGAAATTACAGGAACCGGTTTTTCACCCAGACAGGTGTGTGTTTGTTCAAGACATGTTTGACCACCTCTTTCTCTCTCTTTTTTTCATCAGGGGGACCCTTTCCCTCCATCTCTGGTGGATTTAGTGATGAACAGTCCAATCTCATCCGTAGATGATCTGAAGAGACTTCTGGACGTAGAATCCGTAGGTAAAGCTGATCCCATACTTGAAATACGCTAAATACAAAATAGAGCATACAAAATATTTCTATTTATTTATTCATTACAAATTTAAATGCACATATGAATAAATTATATATATATATATAATGTTTTTTCCAAATATTTGTTTTTAATATAAAATATATTTTGCTATCTCTTGCGCTCTACATATCGTCATCAGCCATTATAAAACCTATATCAGCATGTCTCGTCATTTGTGGAATGTGTCTGTTTTCTGGGGTGTGTTGAGTGGGAAGGTGAGGCAGGAAAGAGTGAGGGGTCTGGAATGCAGTGTGTGTGCATGCATGTGGATAATGGTAATATTTACATGAATGGGCCGTGTATAGCTCTTCACCGGCACAATAGCAGTGACCTTGAGCCCAGTCCAGCTCAAAGTTTACAGAGGGGACACAAACACAAGGCTACGCTATTGTTCCCTGTATGTGTGTGCATTTTAGCTAGATTTAACAATGTTATGACCCTTACTACAAGAGCTATTATACCAGACGAACGTCACTTATGGATATACAGTAGATTGACAGGGCTTGATCAGATTTACGGCAAGGTGTCGGGACAGTGGAATCAAGAGGATTCATGGCAATCCCAGACGCAGCAGGTCTTTAGGATGAGACACACAGAGACACATACAAATGCACAGACAAAGCAGAGGTGGATTCTGATTGGTTGTCAATATTTTAGTCATTCATCTGCTGGGGAAATTATTCTGAAAGTGATTCCAACAAAATCGTTCCTCTGTGTCATCATAGTTGGGGTATGAGCTTCCCTTTAAGGCCCATTCACACCAAAAATTATAAGCATAACGATAACTACATTATCGTCCGCACTAATGGACAATAACACTCTGTTTATTGTAAGCGCACTGTTGTTTTGTCGTATGCCACGTTACATCCTCAGGCTTGTTAAAGTCAGGTGGATTCTGATTGGCTGTGAGTTTTTTATCATTCTGAAAGTGATTAGAGTGAAATAGTTTTTCTGTGATGTTATCGTTATAGTTGTGGTATGGTTTTCCCTTTGTAGCCATTCACACACAAAATATAAGTATATGCTGTCGTTTTGTTATCTGCTGCTTTAAATTGAGCACTTTGTCGGATGGATTCTGATTGGTTGTCAATATTTGTATCATTCATCAGATGCAACCAGTTGTTCTGAAAGTTATTCCAATTATATCATTACAGCTTTGCTGTGGACTTTTGTATTCTCATATAATTAAGATTCGTTTAGACGTTTTCTTTTTGCGTTTTTTTTGGGTACAGATGACAATGTTGTCTAAACGATTCCCTGTTCACACAGACCCGTGAAAACGACTAAAAACATCACTTAATAAAGAAACACAACACAGATACGCAAAAGTAACGTAACACATTGCTTTACAGAAAAAGTAACTATTGTAAGTAATGCAATTAGTTACTTTTTTATACAATATTGTAATGCATTACTTTTTAAAAGTAACTTTCCCCAAAACATTATAATTATCGTACTTGGTGTGAACAGGCCTTGCACAAAAATGAAATTACACTTAACTGGTGAATTTCAGGTCAAAGAGTCAGCTTCATGATCTCTAACTAATCAAATTGGTGAACAATGTTCCATATCTTTAATTCCTCCTTCACTTTGTCTTTCATTTTCAGAGGAAGATGATGAGAAGCCCGAGAATGAGATGCACTCTAACGGAACACACAGACGTCTTCCCAGAAGCCTTAGTAAGTCTGCTAGCATTCCCTCCCTTCCTCTCTTTGTCTCGCTGTCTCTTTTCCACACTCCCATCTCTTCATCTTATTTGTCCTCCAGCAGAATTTCAATGTATTTCCAGTCTGTGGCGATTATTTTGAGACACTGTGGCATCTCCGTTCCACAATGGTGTTGTGGCTTTGTTGTGTGTTTGTGCGAGTGTGTGAGATGTGCTTATATGGGCCTGGAGTCTGCTGTTGCTTCTCTGTGATTGATTCTGTCTCGCCACATGTCCTTAGGTCACCCTCAAACACACACACACACACACAAGTTTCAAAGCTCAATTTTACCACCCACGCTTCTTTCGCACATGTACTCAAACTCTTATGTTTTTTTCTGTCTTTCTCTGAGTGCTCACTTTCAGTCAAGTGCACCTCAGATCTGTGAACTGTACAACAAACACACTGACAGCACTGAGAGGGTGAATTATAGAGTGTGTCTGTAGTCTTGTTAGTCTGGTTGGTCTAACTTCCATCCAGTTTGGCTGCTGCTGTGTGGGAGTATGATAAATAAATGTTAAATCAAATGTTGTTATTTCTGACTCTCTCACAGATATTCAGGTGGCCCAGCAGGCGATGTGTAAGGTGAGAACAGAAGTTATGGAAGTGACTCGTTCGATGTTGGACAGACGGAACGCCAACTTCTTGTTATGGCCTCCGTGTGTGGAAGTACAGCGCTGTTCGGGCTGCTGCAACACACGTGTTTTACAATGTGTGCCAGTCACCACAGAAACACGACATTTACAGGTATTTATGCGCAAAATTGCAATGACTTTGTAGCTGTTTTTAGACAACAAGTTTTCTAAAAGATGGGCAATAAAATAATGCCTTAAAAGATTTCTTCAAACTCTCAAGTTTGAGGCACCATTACATGAATCATTCACTAACAAATCCTTCCCAGAATGCATATCTTAAAATATCAATAATAAAGTTAAAACAAGTGAAGTAGTTTACCAATATTTGTATGTACTACATTTGTATACGTATTTGTGTCAAATTGTTAGCTTAAACATGCTGACATAAAATAGTCAAATCTAGTTACAACTGGACTATTTTACACAAAATATATGCTAATTAGTTAGGCTAATTAGTTTGAGTTTTGGGAAGTTTCTAGAAATTTACCAGACATTTTCCACCCCTTTGCAACCCTAATTACAAATGGACTATTTCACCCAATATTTACTTGTACTGTGTATTTTGTTGCTAATAAGTATGTCACATTTTTAGCTTAGTACAATGATGGGATTTGTTAACAAATTAAGTGGTGTTTATCATTGTAAATATAATTATTTTAATATCTCTTTTTTTTTGTCTAGATGACAAAAATCCAGTTCATCAACCGACAACCAGTCTATGAGAAGGTTGTCATACCCGTGGAGGACCATGTGACTTGTAGCTGTCAATCACGTGTTTCTGCACAACCCCCACGGCCCCAGACCACACCCCTTCCTCCGCCCAGACCCCACCCTAAAGTAACATTACCAAAGACGCAATCAAAAGAGGAGCTACACCGCAATGATGAACTTAAACATAATCAAAGGCTCCATTTGGAGGATAGAGAGAGTCAGGAACTACAATGGCAGTCGAAATACACAGTCGCTCACACACAAGGGTATGGACAAAGCCCATACCAACATACGCTCACACACACACCAGTTTATACAAGCAGAGGAGATGTTCCCACCAGACAAACCACATTAGGAGATCCACACATGATGAGTGACACAACACAAACAGAGGAGGTCGAGCCCATGAAAATCGAACACAGTGGCGACGGCATGGCGAAAAAGCCGCAACAGCATTACGACAAACATCCACAAGAAGATCAACAGACAAAACCATATCAAACAACGCCACAGCAAACAAAAAACAATCCTGTCCAATCAGAGCACAGCGTGCCGCACAGCAGTCAATTAGACAGTCTTAGTCGCACGTACAGCCACGTTGAGGTCATTGGCCAATCCAGTGGCTTATCAGAAGTACTAAATCATCACTCTGACCAATCAGACGTTAGAAAACAACATCATCACCATCACCACCAATCAGAAGCAAGTAACCAATATAAGCAGGAAAAGGAACAGCAGCAAGAGGAAACACAGCATTATCTTCGTCACCAACACCACCGACACCATCAGCTTCACCAACATACAACGCAAGCAGTTAGCCAACAACACACCAGCACACAAAGTACAGGTCAGTGTATAGAATGTCTATTGAGTGAGTCATTGTTTGTGTGTGTGTGTGTGTGTGTACACATTGTATTGTAATTAGTAGCTTATGCTTCCTGTTATTCTTTCCATTTCTTTAACGTCAGAGGTAGCTTATAAAGTCAAGGGTCAGCAAATCATGTAACGCTAATATTGTGATGGCTGCCTTGAGATTAATTCTTTCAGCGATCATCCAACCGTCCTTCTAACCACAGTCTTCTGTTTTCTTCATTATCCTATAGTGAAAAAAGCCCCTCCTACCACTCCCTCAGCCCCACAGACTGCATCACCTCTTCAGTCCCCGCGGAAGCGCCGACGGAAACACCGGAGGAGGATGAGCAAGGCCTCCATGAGAGCAATGATAATGTAATTTTATTATTGTAGTGTGACAATCAAAAGTGTATGGCTCAATGGTATGACAAAAATACACAAAACCCTCCATGACAAATAACTAATTGAAATAATATAATAAATAATAATATATAATAAAAATTATTTTCCCTCAACAAATAATTAATAATAAGAAAATTTTAAAGTGATAGTTCACCCAAAATAAAAATTTAAATAATTTATTCAACCTTAAGTTGTTCTAAACCTGTATCAAGTTCTTTCAGCTGTGGAACACAAAAGAAAATATTTAGAAAAATGTTGGTAACCAAACGGTTGACGGTAGCCATTGTCTTCCATATTATGGAAAGAAATATTATAGAAGCCAATGGCTACAGTCAACTGTTTGGTTAGCAGCACCAAAACAGGAAATGACATAGGGTTGTAAAATGTCAAGTGGCATGTTTCACCAAAAGCATAATGCTATTTACCTCGAATCCTTGAAATTTGTTAACTTGAAAAATATATTTAAATAAAATGAAAATAATGATTAGATAAGATGTGTATATATAAAAATTTAGGGGAATATACAATTTTTCCTTTACGCCACATGACACTTTTAAAGTCATTAATTTTAAATTTGTCTTAAGTTATATAAAGGTTTTTCAAAATGATATGAAACCAACAAGAATGCAAAGAGTACCTTGTGAACGCTCTTACATGTCATTGACCCATACACTATTAAACATAGAATACAACAAAACTGAGCCATTTCTGTGTAATTAGTGGCATCAAACAGAACTGCAGAAATACTTTCCAACACCCCATTTACCATTGTTGGGTTAACAATGCTAGCAAATGCTAAGGTTAACAGCATCTTCCATATACAGTACAGACATCACTGGTTGAGCCCATTTAAACAGACTGCAGTTAAGTCTGATACCGTTAGCGGCACGGAAATGATACAATGCGGCTTTAATAAAGCAATTCAATTTTCAAGTGAAATCTAATCAAAAATCTAACCAGATTTGGACCTCCATCTTCTAACAGGGTAATGTCCTGAAGAAGACCAAGACTCTGAACTGCTGCCAAAGTCTCAGGAGCAACCACAAAGCTGGAAGTCAGGGTGGAGACACACACACAGGATATAGCAGAGACACACTGGAAATTGTTTTATAATAACTGGAAATGTCTTTGATCTTTGCCAAATAAGCTCCCATGAACTACATTTCCCATCAGACACTGCAGTCGTAGGAGGCCACCAGTTCTGTGGTCTCTGCACTACGGGAGCTGGTCGTACTCAGGATATCCTGTAAGAAAGGACTTAAAAGGGATTCCATACGGACGCAAACACAGCCTGCCAAATAGTGAGACTGTATTTAAAACAACACAATTGTGGTCTGCCAAATACACTTCACACTTCGGTCAGCACAACAACTGCCAAATGTGGTGCAATATTGACTTGAACTACTGGTTGGCCAAGAATCAGGCTCAAATCAGTGATTAGTTGCTTGGGGAAAGTCAAAGTAGCCTTTAAATGCCAATGAATGATGTAGACCCACTGCAGGTCGGGTTGGAAAACAACTGTGGACTATTTATCCACTGAAGGAACTACTGGAATAGCAACTGGAAGAATTTAAACTGGAATATGTAACTGGAAAGTTGTGAGGACTTGTGAATCCGGACTCTCAAAGAGCAAAACAACTGGAGATATGAAGCTCAGCACTTCCAGAAAAGTATAAAATACAAATAACTATTACAAATTCATCTCAAAATGTATACTCTGTACATATTCCAAGCTACTTAAACACTCCAAGTTTATTAAATAGCAAAATATCAGCTGGCTAGATATGAAATCGAAGAGTAAAGGCACTTACAAAACAGTCTTTTGGACATTTACCATGGTAATATGATGGTATTCATTGTAGTACTTTGGAGTACCATGTATATACCATGGTATATGAATATGGTTATCCATCTGATACCATGGTACCGCCTCAGTACTTTTTTGTAAGGATCTCTCAGTATCATGTACATTATTTAATTGGTGCAAAAACACTGGAATGACATACACTGGAGATTATCAACTATGAAGTGCTAAAAGCACTTAATGTTCGCATGTTGGTAGATGCACGGTCAAATAGTACCTAATTCAATATTTAAATAAAATAAAGACGATTGTGTTTAGCCGTAATGAGGTTACCATGAAATACTCCCATCCTGTAGGGGACGGTATGGAGTGCTCTGACATTTAATGCCTGCTGTTCCCAAACGTCCGTCTGTGCATTCAGCTGCTTCTGGAATCTTGTAAAGCTATAAAATCACTGTTTGTAAATGATGCATTTCTTTTCTGGCTTTTTACGTAACTTATTTATAAAAGGTAGATGCACTACCCATCTGCTTCCAAGAGTAATTAATTGTTATTTGTTTTGATGGAAAGTATTGTTAATGTAATAATGCTATTTTAATATAAATATAAAAAGTGTTAAATTTATCACTGGTTTAATGTTTTTTTTTCCCCAATCGAATTTTGCAAAAAACATTTTAGATTTTACTAATATGATAACAATTTTACTCACCCTCCCAGCTGGAAGCATATTCATTGAAAGATGACCATGACTATGGTTTCTTAAGTGGCATATGCATAGCATAAATTCTTGTTTTCAAAATCAGTGGGCTGCAGACTGGGGTCCCGAGACGTGTTTTTAAAAGTCAAACCATTTTTAACTACATTCATTGTCCCAAATACAAAGCACAAGACCCTCACAAAACAGCAACATGTAACACCATTATAAAACAAGTCCACTTCCATGTGAATGTAGACAAATAAATATAAAATATTTAGACAGTAATTGTCTTGTTGAAAGAGTATTTTGTAAGATGATTTGTTTTACTTTTGGGTTTTTAGCATGCTAGCAGTTTACTGTTACTGTTAGCATGCTAGAATCCTCTCAGAAATGTTGTATCTTAATACCGCCATAAATTAATCTCTACTTGCAGAAGAATCATTTATGTAATTATGGTCTGTACTGTGATAATTTTTAAAATGAAAATAAAATGAAACAGGATATAATCAAAATCCCTTGAAACCAAGCCACTTTTGGCGGCCATCTTGGAAACCCCCAACATTTTCAATGTAGCATTAGCTATATTTTCAAAATAATGTCAAACAAATCCAGTATTGAACAAATGCATCCAAGATTGTATTAATCAGCCAATCCGCAATAAAATCTGATAAAAATAGTATCATATATTCTACTTCTTTAGCACAAATCATACTGTTTCTACAAATGCGCACGCTAATGCTCAAAATTCTCAAAATTTTGCAAAGGTTTGCATTGTCTTCAAAATGTTGTGTTGTGTGTATCTGTAAATATCACTGATATTATTTTTAGGAAAGTCATAAACCAAGACAAGATAGGTATAATCTATAGAAGACCATTTCCACCACTATATTTAAGAAAAGGTAATTGTGACTTTTTATTTCACAATTACATCTTCCAATTCTGACTTTTTTTTCAGAAATAAAGTTATAAAGTTCTGAGGAGAAAACAAGACTGATATGTTCTCAGAACTACGAGTTCATATCACGCAATTCTGACTTCATTATTTAGAATTGCGAATTTATATCTCACAATTCTAAAAAAAATTCAGAATTGTGAGTTTGTATCATGCGGGAAAAAAAATCTGAAAAATTTTAAGAAAAAAATCTGTGTGATGTAAACTTGCAATTGTGAGAGAAAATGTTGGAATTGTGAGATAAAAAGTCACAATTACCTTTTTTAATTTTTAAAAAAAATTATTATTCAGTGGCAGAAACGGGCTTCCATAATTATCTAAATCCTTTAAAGCCATGCCAAATTTGCCGGCCATCTTGGAAACGTCCTCTATGCAGCATTAGCTGTATTATATGAAACATGTCATGCAAATGCGGTATCAAACAAATACAATCAAGATTGTATTGATGATTGGCAGATATGTGCATTTATGTGTGTCTGTAAATATGGGTGATTCGTTTTAGTAAAGTCATAAACCAAATCCAGATATAATCAAAATCTCTTGAAGTCAAATTTGGCAGCCATCTTGGAAACGCCCCATGTTTTCTAAGTAGCATTAGCTGTACCATACAAAACATTTTGATTGTGCCAATCTGCGATACAATCTGAGAAAAAAAAAGTGTTACAAGTTCTACTTTTTTAATATCTCAAATCAGGCCAAACACTAAACTGTTCCTGCTAATATGCATGCTAATGTTTTCTCAAAAATCAAAGTTCGCAGCGTCTTCAAAGTGTTTGTGTGTCTGAACATATGGATGATTCTGCACAGCATAGTCTTTCTAAGCGTGTAGCGTGTGGTGGTCACATTACAGTTGTGATTTGTGTGTGTGAGGGTGACAGGTCGCAATGGTTACCAACAGTCGTCATAGCAGCACAGATGGACGTGTACGCAGAGGGAGATCAGGTGGTGTAACAGATACGAGAGGGCTGGCCAGGGGAGATGAACTGATAAATGTTACGCAGACAAAGCAAATAGATGGGAGCGCAAGCCGGAATGAGAACGTGGGCAGGCTGTGGGTCAAATGCCAAAGTGAGAGGAGAGATACAGTAAGAGAGGAGAGTCTGAGAGAGGGCAGACGACGAGAAAGGGAGTGTGAGAGAGACATGTAAGGAGTGACTCTGTATAAGTGGTAAATCTTTGTGAATGCAGGCGGTAGTCTTCACAAGTGCCCAGTAACCTCAAAGTGGGAGGTATGTGTGTGTGTGTGGGGGCCCCGATATAGGGGCTGCCTCATCAAGCAAGGCTCTAGATTGAGAAAAAATAGACACAGCAATCATTTGTAGACACCACCAGACCCCCAAATTTATGATCAAGATGTTAAAAATGCACAATAGTAAAATATTCTCCACACAGACCCAGTGAGTTGCCTTCTAAGACAGCACACTAAGTGTAGATGGAACGCTCTACAAATGCACCATGTGTCACACAAATAGTGCTCCTCATGGAAATAAGAAACTCTACTCGCATTCCAACAGAGCTTGACTTTGCAGAATTAAGGTCCTTGCACACTGAGTGCGAAATTTTCGTATTCAATTTTTTCCTATTCGTCGTCCTTTCCTATCAAATGCTTGCTACGGATGCAAAAACACAGAAAACTGAACCTGATCCGAATTTTTTTATGACGGACAAAAGTTTCGGAGGCAGTGTGTAAATGTGATTGACACAATGTGAGGTCGTATTAACTTTTTAACGCGCAAAAATTTCGGACAGCATACGCCATGTTGTGCAGCTGACACAGAACAGCATATGCAGTTTGCGTCCAGCGGATATTCTCTAAAATGGCGCTACGCTGACAAGGAGGAGACGAATTGTTGAATAAAGTCGTTATTTTTGTTTTCTTTGCATACAAAAAGTATTCTCGTAGCTTCGTAAAATTACGGTTGAACCCCTGATGGCAGATGAACTATTTTGGTGATGTCTTTCATACTTTTCTGAGCCTTGACGGTATTAATTGTTTGGCAGTCAATGGTATTAATTGTTTGGCAGTCTTTTACGGGTTTGGAACGACATGGGGGTAAGTGATTAATGACAAAATTTTCATTTTGGTCAAAATAATGATTAAAATTTATAATTATGAGATAAAAGTCGTAATTATTACACAAGTCATTATTATTACATAAAATGTTGAAATTATGATGAGATACTAAATCATAATTATGTCATAAAAAGTTCTAATTATGACATATTTTGACTTTTTGTGTCATAAGTATGTCTTCTTTTCTCATATTTATGATGCCATAAAATGCTGTCTAGGAAGGCAGCTTGCTAAGTTTTGCAACAGAGCTTCTGTCTCTTTAAAAGTTCAGCCAAGAATTTTTCCTGAAATCGTCTTTCATTCAGAAAGCTACTCTGATTTTGTTTGGAAAGTTAATAATGCCTCTTAAGATACAAAAACCAAATCTGGAAGAAAAAAAAAACAGAACGGAAATGTAGTTTAGAAAATACTTTTTCAAGCATTTTATACTGTGAACTTCATTCAACCCAGAGCGAAATGGTTCAGACTCGGGGGAGGATGACATAAAACACTATTTGAGAGTGAATGCATCTCTGCCTGTGTGTTTGTTGTGATGCATGCTGTGGTTTTGGTGCGTTAGCGTGATGTGAGAGCTCCAGCTGACCCCTGGCACACCCTGCAGCTTACCCTCACTGAACTCACTCACACCTGGGCTCCACCTGGCCTGATCTCCCCTGCCCCGGTTAAACCTCTATCCATCTACATTGCTCAAACAACCTCTCTACACCTCTGCGAATTAACACGTGTGTGCATCTAATATAAAGGGCAGATTTAACCACAAACGCATGGGTGTGTAGCGCTTACACAAGAAAAAGGTAAAGACGGGGGCAAATTAGCTCTAGAATCACATGGCTAGGGCTCGTTTTACAGGGAGTGTTGCAAACTAAGAGTCTATTAAGTACGACTTCAAATTTATAAACTTCATCTGAGACCAGGTAAAAACCACATAGATCAGCCCCTAGTGGCGAACCATTGAAATTTTCAAACATATTTCAATTTTCAAAGTAAAACTGAAGTCATGTGACTTGGGAAGTTTGATACATGCTCCAAACCACCGGTTCGAAATAATTTGCAAACGTTTCGAAGCTTCACAAACCAGTGTTTCGAAAGCATCCATCACTACCAAATACACACATTATTTGTTTTACCTCTGAAACTATTTTCTTTTCCAGTGATGTCATCTAGGCCAGGCAGGCTATTGGCTAATGCTAACCGAATAATAAAAAGCTGTTGTTTTGGTAAACTAGCTCTGTTGTGGTATGTTCAGCTTTGGATAAAATCAAGTTCTGGACCATTTTTTTCCTGAAAAATTAAGCTCTGATATTATGAAGAAAACACTGTAAAATACTGCCAAATGTAGCACCATTAAATTAAAGTCAAATGTCAAAAGGTTTTGTAAGTATTTTCTCAGCTGGACTGTAACAGTTAGTGTTGAATCAACTTTTTATGAGTTCCTGGACCATCTGAGGTGTGTTTTGGCTATATTTTCTGCGCACATTATTTATACATTTGTGTGCTATGTGTGTTTTGGCTGGCACAGATAGAGCTGATAATGCCTGGGTGGAATAAGGCCTAATGTGTGAGTGTCATAATCACCATCAGATCGCGCAGGGCTGGTAACGCTACACACGCACCTGTGCCAGATTTAGCAGCCGTGTGTAAGTACACACTTTTAAAAGAACAGATACAGCCCACAGCATACACATGGGACAGAGATTGACACTAAGAGAAAGACAGGGACAGAGAAATTGCTGTAGACTATGCTGTAATACTGTAACACTCTAGTTAAATGGTTATAATTATGTCCAAATTGCTGGAGAATTAAGAAAAAGTACAGCATAGCAAAGTACATACATAGTGTTAAACTGGTTGCTAAAGAGGATGCTAACCATATTTTTATAAAATTTTGGGCATATCCAACCCGATCTCAAGCTAGGGGAAACTATATATGCGGCAATTTTATACGAATTGATGTAATGTCACTGGGGCATATGCAGATCATATGAAAATGTACGAATGAGTACGAATTCATACAAATTAGCTAACAATTCACCAAAATGTTAAATAGTTACAAATTCCCGTGAGATTTTGTTGGGAAAGATCAATTTGAAAAATGCTGGATAGAAACACTAAAATGCAAAAAAAAAAATGGTTTCTTCCTCTGATTTTCACTGTTGCTTAGCGAAATTCCACTAAGTCAGTTTTATGTAATTGTAACATCAGTGGCTCTGGGCATGTGACCAAAACAACAAATCTTATTGGTTGGCCAGTTTTCTTAACAATGCAATGGAATAGAGATTAGAAACTGTCTCTGAAAAAAATATCCTTTGCATTGCTGGCATGCAAGTGTTCAAGTTGATCTGAATAGGCACATTAACAGCTAATTTAAATTCAAATGTTTGTCGCACCAAATATTTGTCTTTTTCCCAATATGTTTAGACTTATTTTATATTTAGCAATTTATAATTAAACAATTAAGTAGCTATAGTATATTTAAAACAAATATTATAAATATATGTTTTATTGATTAATTCCGCAAATTTCGTGTAAATTTAAACTTTGCGATTCCTAAAATGTACTTATTTTTGGAGCTTGACTTGTATCATTTCGGACTGTATTGGTGACAGAATGTGCATGCATGTTTATTAGTACTGAAAAAGTCTGGACTGAATACATTACACATTCTATCAAAGTGCTTATTATTCAAAAATCTTTAGATTTCCAATGCATGAGTCACATGCACACATAAGAAAATGAAAAACCTACTTTTTCACAAACAACACTCTTAAGATCCTACAGTTTCCATCACAGTTTGTAATCACCGCATTCATCCCAGAATTCAATCTGACGGTTAATCTGAACAGTATCTTAACTCTTTAATCGGTTTTGTGTCATGACCTAATCTCGCTGTGTGACTAATGTCTTCCCCTCAGACAACATATCTGACACATATCGCATGACTCAATGCCGGCAGGCTTTACAAACATGGACAAACATGGCAGACAATTCAGATGTTATACTTTCACAATTATTTTTAGGTTACGCGTCCATGACTTTCAACTGATCTTGGGAATGTACTGTAATGGTTTCTCCCTCATTGTGCAGTACTGTGTCAATATTGTCTGTCTGTCTCCACCAGTTTGTGAATTCCTCCCCTCAGAAAGCGCTCAGTAGAGGGAATCCCACCCAACTTGAGTCAGAGACCTCTCAGCTGCACCATGACTGTCAATGTGTGTGAGCAAGAGAGACCATGGCCCCACTCAAGCATCTGCTGTGAGGTATGTGTTGTTTTACTACAACTGACAGCACTGAAAATTCACACACATACAGACAGTTGAAGCTAAATTAGCAAAAACCTCTCACAGACATGTTCAAATCCCCTCTAGTAGTTTTGATGCTAAAATAATTTTTAATCTAGCAGTGCTGCAGGGATTATGTATTTTTATAGGCCAAAACCTGGAAAGCAGTTAGCATTTTATCACTACCGGTTCCATTGTCCTGAAGTCAATGAGTTTTTGGTTAAATGCCTGAAATAAAGTTTATGGTAAACACGAGTTCAAGATATTTCCATGTTTTATTCTACAACATTAAATACATCAGTAGGTTTTACTTACTAAAAAAGGCTGTTGCTAACAAGTGGCCAAACGTTAATACAGAGGACATTAAACATCATTATGCCGAACAGGGAAACTCATCTACTCATTAATCTGCTTCATAGCCTCACTGTGTCTATAATCACGCTCTTACAAAACTATTCTAACCCAAACTTTCAGGAATAATGTTTTTTGAAAAGCCTAAGTCATGTGATTGTGGTGTAGTTTGTTTATAACCTACATTAAGCTTTCTACTTCCGCCGATTGTATTTAGGCCTCAAAATTCATAAAAGTTGTGATTATTTCATTATCTTGATGACAAAAAGGTGTAACTTTTGTGGGTCACTAATTTTCTGCAATAACCCAAAACCAATGGAAAAACCTTATTGGGTTTGTGTTGAGGAAACCAGGGTGATGCTAACATCTGGGATGGCCTACACAAATACATCATCACTGCAGTGCTCTATTAATGCTAAAAGCTAAATTTATAAAGCTGTAAAGCAAAAGGTAATTTTGATTTGGCTAATTAATTTGTCTTTCAAATGGTTAGAATTATTTACATGTCCTTACATATCAGTTTACAACATGTTTCACTATATTTGTGAGATTTTTTTTTTAATTGTCCCTTGTTAGTATAGCTAAGACTGCATACATGCTTAGCAATTTGCTAAAGCTAACTTATATGATTGTACACAGACACACACACTGCTTTCACACCTGCTAACTAGCACTTATCTCACTCTTCTATCTCTAACACTTGACATTTCTTCACACTCTGTACACAACAGTGAGTGTGTGTGTGTGTGTGTGTGTGTGTGTGTTTGGGTGGGGATGGTATTTTCCACTTTCACACGTGTAGTTATGCTGGATGTCACAATCATTCACACCCTCCGTCAAGAAAAATGCTGAATGAAATTTTTTAAATCTCAGCGTTTTCCTTCTTCACCCACTCTTTATAACACAAAGCCAATCACGCAATACTACACCGTCAGTCAGAACTAGTGATCCAAACTGATTCTGCTCTATATTGTAAAAACATCATCATACTTAAAGAGATGTAAATGAAAATTACCCCATGATTTACTCCCCCTCAAGCCATCCAAAGCGTATGTGACTTTCTTCTTTCAGACGAATACAATCGGAGTTATATTTTTAAAAATGCCCTGGATCTTCCAAGCTTTATAATGGCAGTGAATGGGGTCGAGATTTTGAAGCCCAAAAATGTGCATCCATCTATCATAAAAAGTGCTCCACACAGCTCTGTTAATAAAGGCCTTCTGAATAAATAGCAAAATAGATATACAGTATACTTGTATTTTAGTAGGAAAACTTTGCTGCTACGTTTGACTATCTATTGATTATATACTGTATGACATGTAAACTTGAGGCTGTGAAGGACTGAAGTACATTTTGGTGTACTGTTGTGAACCAAGTTGTTGTTCTGGTGACAAATTAAGCATTAATATTCAGTATATTATTAATAATAATTATTATTTGTCCAATAAAATGTAAAGTGGCCTAAACATGGTCTGAAATCTTATTGCTATTGGTTTCACATTGTTGAGGTGTTTGAAAATGCTTTCCTTTATTTCATTCTACTTTTGTTTTTGCATGTCCCTCACCCCCAAACTAGAGAACCCTTAAAAAAACACATGAATTATTCCTCAGTAAATTGAGAGAAAAAAACAACAACACTTATTTACATCGAAGCAGGGGCTTGAGCCATAGTGAAAGAATATATTAATTTTAGCAAGACAGTATATTAAACATAATCAACTATTGTGTCTGTGCTAATATTTAAGCTTTTTATAATTTCTTTAGAAAAATATTAAATTTTAGTAATACATTGATATTAGCTAATGAATGACCCTGCTTATGTTTTCCCCAAGTTACTTAAGCACAGACTGGTTTGGGGTAAAAAAACAATCTGTAAAATTACAGATTTTTTTTTTAAGTTGACTGTTGAAGGAGGGACTTGAACCATAAATAGTGAAAACAATATATATTATTTATATTATTTTAGCAAAACAATATATTACATTTTAAAGTAAATCAGATTGTTTTTGTATTTCTTTAAATATTTTATTAGGTTTTTAGAAAAATGTTTAAATTAGTTAATGAGTGACATTGTTTTAAGCATAGATTAGTTTAAAAAAATCTGAAAAACTACAGAAAAAACCAGTTAGATTTACATCAAAGGGGGACTTTAGCCATATATAGAGAGCAGAACATCATAGAGACTTGTGGGCTAAATGTGGGCTCTTTTGATTTGGGACAGTAAGTAAGCTCACAAGACACCGTAGCAATCACCTAGAAACGCCTTAACGACTGCATAGAAATGACTTGGCAACTATTTATAACATCCTAGCATCACCAATGACATTTTCTTCAGTAAATGTAAAAATATAGTTTCTTCTCTTTTTTCACTGCTTGCATCCAGTCTGGAATGTACAATCATTTGTGGGGTTCTTGAGATAAAATAAAATGTGCTTGTTTAATCGAAAGTAAGAACGCCACCTATTTCCTTCTCATTTCAACGTTTGGAGAAGTTACAAGACATCAGCTGCTTCCACTCCTCCTTTCATCCTGCCATCAAAACTTCATCTGAAAACGAAGGAGAGGCCCCATCATGCAGCAAACAAATGTTCTGTGTGCGCAAAAAAGCGGAACGTCTCCAAATAAAAGCCGTGGGTCTCTGTGAAAGTCTTTCGAAATGTGAATTGTGAAATGTGGTGTTGTCCCTCTGGTCCTCGGATGTTGTTTTATTTAGATTGCGGTTGCCATAGAGGTGTCTGGTGTTAAAATGCACTGATGATTTGAGATATTTTAACTCGTCTCAGCGCCGAGAGCCTGGTGTTAATTGAATCTTTGACCTCTGACCTTCTCTCAAACTCCCTGGATTTCTGTGTCTCACGGTTTTGGTTTTGTCTCCGAAAACCCCTCAGCACAATTCTGTTTAATCCTGAGCTGTCAACCTTACTTCCTGTTAGCATCCGCATTAGGCTTTAATTCACTCTGCTGTCGTCTCTTTCAGTTACTAGGCCCTTTCTCGCCATTTCCCCTTGTTCCTATTTGATCATGTCGGGATATTTCTGGTTTGTGTGTGTGTACGTGCGCTGTACCATAGCCACCTCAGAAGCTGATTATGAGAGTACTTGATCAGGCCACCGTGACTCAGCTCTGTACAGCTGACTAATGAAGTGTCTGCTCCACAGCACATTTATTACAGCAGAGCGATTACAGCCATATATACACAACCGACACACCACACGGGGGAACCTGTAGACATCAGACAGAGAATATCGGACATGTTTTTATACACATGCTCATTTTAGCTGTTAGGGCAAGTAAAGGTTGTGCCTGAAGAGAAACTACACTGGAAAATCATTAACTGTTCATTTGTTCATTGTAGGTTTTAACTTATATATAGCAGAATGTTCATATTTAACAAATCAATACATAATCAACACAAACTCAGCACACCTGAGAAATAGATAGGTGCGTAGGAAAAACAATCCGAAACATCGCTGTTTTTTGTAATATATTTCTATATTTAGCATGGACTGATAGTGTGCGGGATCATTTTTATTGAACAAATCAATACATGAAATTTTAAAGTAAAATTTTGAACGTTGTAAACACATTTTTACTTTTTCTTTTATATTAATTGGCTAATGAATCACCCTTACCTGTAAAATATACTCACTTATATCCCATAAGTTCACATTGTTTTGTTTTTTAAATGGAAAGCACAGCTTCCAGTTTGTTAATGTTGCATTTATCAGAAATAAATAACAACAAAAGCAAAAGTAGATGACCTACACAATAAAAATGATTAACAAAACATATAGAGAAAAGAATTTAACACTATCTGTTAATTAGTTAAATGTAAGTTATTTTACATTATATACTGAAAAAATATAATTTTTAACGATACAATATATTACATTTTAAAGTATGAGATTTTTGTTTTTATGCTGATTTAAAAATGTAATTACATATTTAGCAATATGTTAAATTAGCTAAATGATTGTCTTGCAAAAATGGCAAATATGCCGTTTCAACTTAAATTGCAATGCCTTAAATGATGCTGGTAATATATAATATTTTTTCATTTATGTGATGTTAATCATCATAAAAGTGCTACATGTGTCTGCTTTTGTTTTGTAGTTTACAAACGAGTGTGTGTGTGTATGTTCCCGCACACAGAGACAATGCTGGAATTTGAGGAACGCAGCTTGCACTTCCTGTGTTTTCATCTTGTCGCTAGGTACCATTTCCTGTCCAAAAAACGGAAAACACGGGACCCAGTCACAAATATCTGCATACACACACACACAAATGCATGCACACACACACACACACACACACGCATTTAAAAACATACCACAAACAAGTTTTATGGCGGGTTGCGGCACTGTGACCCTCACAGTCACGAATGGGGTCAACCATAAATTTGTTTTTCACGTTGTCGCTTAACACTTACGCTCTCCCACCGGCTCTGAGTTCCCCAAACGTCTGAGTACACATCCTTCATGCTCACTCATGAAAAATGCCTTTGTCTTGTGCTGGAGGGGATGGAGAAAAGGGAAGCAGATATTTTCATGAGCACAATGTTCCTGTTTTTCTTAAGTTGGTGTAAATATGTGATGCAGACAGGCTAGGAGTGTGTGTGTGTGTGTGTGTTAGATACGGGTGTTGAACAGTAGCACCTGTGTTCTTGCTTAAATCTCCTCCGAGTGCTTAACCTTAAGTTATCCTCTGGGGTCAATATGACCCCAAGCGACTTTTCTTTAGTTAAAAATAATGGTTCCCTTTATCTCAGTGGAATAAAATCTTGTGACTTTTTCTAAATTATCTATCCATACACACACAAAAAAACTGGGCTTGATTTGGTTGTTCTAAAGGTATGTAAAAAAAAAAGTCACACTCATGACCTTTGGGGTCAATATGACCCCACATTGAAATGAATGGGAAAATCAAAAAAAAAATGTTTTTTATTTTTCATTTGTCAAAAAAAATCTGTAAATCCAGAATAAACCTGAAAATTTCCATACCACAATGAAGTCCTGGTACTAGAGCACAAATGTAATGTGGAACGAACATGATCACTTGCACACACACATGCTCACGCACACAAACACACACACAGGTGTGACTCCAATTGAAAGCATTTTTTTTAGAAATTGACAAATAAAATCAATAATTCCAGCATAAATCTGAAAATTTCCACACAGAAATGAAGGCCTGGTACTAGAGCAAAAATGCAATGTAGAAAAGACATGCTCACTCAACACACACACACACACACACACACACACACACACACACAGACAGGTATGACTGCCACAGCCAAATAAAATCAGCCACAAATGCAGAACAAAGATAAAAGGGGTGAGACCTAATGCACACACACATGCGCACGCGCACACACACACACACACACACACACACACACACACACACACACACAGACACACATGCGCACGCGCACACACACACACACACACACACACACAGACAGACAGACAGAGAGAGCAAGGGAGAGATGAAAGGCAACTGACCTGTTCAACTTTGAGAAAGTTTACTCTGAGATCTAAGAGCTGCAACTTTATTTTGAAAACAAAGAAATAGTTCCCACACCAAAGGTATAAAAGAGGGTCTTTGGTGTCACACAGTTCATTCTGTGTCAGTATGGCAAAGCGTTACACTCTCCTGGAGACTTTAGATTGCCTGCTTGATTCAAGTGAAACTGAATCATGCCTGGAAGACACTGAGGGCGATGACTCTGAGCCATTTGAGACATTTGGTTCATTAAAATAAATAATATTCAACTACAATCTGATTCTAAGTCTTGTCCTTTAGGTGTTTCTTATGTGGCAATTTCTGTGGTATTTTGTAAAAACAGACATTTCAAATCGCTTCAAAAACGACCAAAATTCTACTATTTGAAAGAATATTTATTTTTAATGTCTTTAATAATGTTTATACATGTATAAATTCACAAAATCTATCACAAAAGTTATAATATGAGCAGTTGGCTACATCCAGTAAAATGAATGGATCTCTATTGCCCTCTTCTGGGTATCTATGGACAATACAATTTCTTTCTTAAATTTTAATTCCTAAAGGTTTGTCTTTGACCAACAGATGGCAGAATTGTACAGCTAACACCTAGATCAATATCCAGAAACAACTTATATTTAATTTAGATCATTGTTTAAGTATTTTTTTCATAAAAAAATAATATTTTACATGCAAGCTAATGGTATAGTTGAGGAATTGTGTGGTAAATAGGTACAAAAGTACTTTGTATATCCAAAAACACAGCATTACTGTACAGATGAGAAGTAAACAAAAAAAATAATATATTATATGTACTATTAAAAATGTACATTTTTTTCACAATCATTCTTTAAATTTTGGGGTCATATATACCCCAAATGCAGTGAGTGTGAACAGGAAACTAAGGTTATAAGAAGGTTAATTCACCTTTGCCGTTGTTGTTTCCACTGTCTTCTTGTTTCTTACACAATGTGATGCCATTACAGTGTGATCATGTCTTCAAGTCTGGGCTCTAAATCAAGACTGCAGAAATGTTTAGTCACTGCTTAAAAAGTCTTGGTTGCTTAACAATTGGGAATTTTCAAAATGATGGAATCTGTATGCAGTCTATCTATCTACCAGTCTACCCATCTATCTATCTAAATATATCTCCATCTCAACAACATTTTTAGATTAGTTTTTTTTTTTTTAGACAATTTTTTTCCAGATTCTACACTACAAATAATGGGTATATTTATATATACAGTATATACTGTAAACTGAACCAAATGTGTAGTGTAGAATATATATATATATATGAAATATGTTAATCATAAAATATATGAAATCATTTGATTTGTGTGTGAACCAATGCACCTCTAATTTAAATATATTATATTATGTTATAATATTTCATATCATTAACATAAAACACACACATACTGTATATATATATATATATATATATATATATATATATATATATACAGTCCCCTCCAAAAGTATTGGAACAGTAAAGACAAAATTGCTCTGTTGGCTGTGGAGTCAAGACATTTGCAAATATGATTAAAATATGAATATGAGACAAAACTACAGAATGTCACATTTTATTATTGAGTGATTCAACACATAGATGTTTTACCAGCTAAGAACTTCAGCACTTTTATAGTTTCCTCACTCTATGGAACAGTTGCCTCACAGGTCTTTCTAAGTGATCAGCTGTGTCCTGTTGCATTAATTCTTCAGATATTAAAAGCAGGGAATGTGTCGTATCAGTTATATCCATTACTTCTGTATTCTGAATCCTGCAATCGATGATGACACACACAAACCAGGATGAAGATGAGGAAGCTGACTTTGAGAGAAAAGCAAACAATTTGGATGCTAAAAGAAAAGAGGAAGTCAATTAGAGCTCTAGCATAAGCAAAGGGCATGGATAAATCAAGAGCTTGGAAACCACCAGCGACACCAGCAATGACCTGATCTGCTGAGAAAACAACAGTAGTTGATGACAGACAAATCATAAAAGCTGTGAAAATTAACCCTAAAAGACGTGTCTGTAAATTCACCAACAACGTCCAGAAGGCTGGGGTGATGCTCTGACAATCTACTGTCCTCAGGAGACTTTGACACAGAATTACAGATGCTACACAGCAAGATGCAAACCTCTGACCAGCACCAAAAATAGAAATGCAATATTAGAGTTTGCAAAAAAGCACAAAGGTGAGCCAGAAGAGTTTTGGAACTGTGTTTATGGACCGATGAGACAAGGATGAACACCTTTATCTAAGTGACAGGAAAGCAAAAATGTGGAGAAAAAAAGGAAACTGCAATGATCCCAAGCATACAGCCTCATCTGTAAAGCATGGCGGAGGTGGTGTCATGGCATGGGCATGCATGGCTGTCTCTGGAATAGGCCCTCTCAACTTTACTGATGACTTAATGTATGATGACAGTAGCAGAATGATTTTGGAAGGGTACAAAACCATCTTCCCTACCAATATTCAAGAAAATGCCACGATTGGGAAGTGCTTCATATTGCATCAGGACAATGACCCAAAACACCCTGCCAGTTCAGTCAAGGAATTTATAAGGGCAAAGAAATTGAAAGTCTTAGATTGCCCAAGTCAATCTCCAGATTTAAATCGGATTGAACATGAATTTCACCAGCTGAAGAGGAGAGTAAAGGCAGAAACTTCCCAAAACAAGCAACAATTGGGATTGGCTGCATTAAAGGCTGGGAAAAGTATTTCAAAGGATGAGACCAAGAGTCTGGTGATGTCTATGGGTCACAGACTCACTGCTGTGATTGTGTGCAAGGGATCTGCAACTAAATAATAGCTTTTAATCTTTTATATCTGCCTTATGTTCAACTGTCCCAATACTTATGCTCACATCAATGAGTGGGATGAACTCTAAAAGTGCTGTTCTTTTTATTTGGTAAAATATGTATGTGTTGAAACGGCTAATAATAAAATGTGACATTCTGTAGTTTTGTCTCATATTCATCTTTTAATCATATTTGCAAATATCTTGACTCCACAGCCAACAGAGCAATTTTGTCTTTACTGTTCCAATACTTATGGAGGGGACTGTATATATATAGCACTTCAAATTTGCTTATATGTAATTATGTGAACCAATAATGTAAATCTAAACCTTGAATTTGCATATAATTAACATTATATTAGCATACAGTCCTTATTATAATAATCGCTCTCTAGGTCTCTTTGTTAATATGCTCAGTTCATCAGCATAACGAACGGATGATGTCACGTTTAAATCTTTTTAATGAAGTTGACCCCGAGTCTGTCTTACCACACAAACACACACACTCACTCATGCATCTCTGCTCATTTTAATAGATAGCAAATCTCTGTGGACTTGCATAAGCCTTTGATCTCTCCCTCTCTGTCTCTTTCTTCTGAGTACTGTGAGTGATGTTATTTTCTAAGAAAGCCTCCAGTGAAGCATCTGTTCTCTCCTCATTAATTTCACCTTTTCTTTCTGTGACTTACAGTAATTTATCAGAAATTTAGCAAAGGACACTCAAATCAGGTCACCTTTGGGTTGTTTAAATGTTGATAACCATTTAAAAAAAACTTTTTCAGTGTACTGGATTGCCTTAGTTCATAATAATTAATACTATTTCTTAATTCTTAGTGTTAGTGATTTGAACAAACCCCTAACTCTAAACTTCAGCATAGCTTATTCTACACCATTTGGGCTAAAACCATAAATGCTACTTCAAAATGTGTGGCCAGAACACCTTAACAACTGCATTTAAATGCACAACCAACCAGAACAACCTAGCAACTGCAGATCACCATGATACCTTTACTGCCCAGATATGTGCTAACTGTAACAAACATATAACACCCTGGTTACCACCTAGAACAACCTAGAAACCATGCAGTAATATTCTCAAAACCACACAGAACATCTTTGCAACACCTTGGCAACCACCCGGACCAACCAAAGTGTTCAGAACCACTCAAAACATCTTTGTAACTGCATAGCAATGTGCTACAAACACATATAATACCTTAGCAACCACATAACAGTACCCTAGTAACAGCACTGCAAAATTCTAAAAGAATAAAAAGCCTTAGAATGTATTTAAAAACCACATAATAATTCCCTGGCAACCACCAACAACAACAAAGCAATGTGCGTAAAACCACCTTACTGCATAGAAAACACTTAGAAAACCGTATTGACTGCATTACACACTAAAACACCTTGGACAATCAAGCAACTGCATAGCAATGTGCTACTAACACTTTGAATACCTTAGCAACCACATAACAAAATCCTAGCAACCATCCAGGACACCCTAGCAACTGCATTACAAAATGTAAAAAAATAAAATAAATTATAATATATTTAAAACCCACATAGCAATACTCTGGCAACCACCAACAACACTTTAACAACAACAGAGCAATGTGTTTAAAACCACTCACACCCTACTGCATAGTAACATGCTAAAAACACTCAGAAAACAATATCGACTGCATGACACCCTAAAAACCACCCTGAACATCTTAGCAACTGCATAGCAATGTGCTACAAACACATAGAACCTCTTGGCAACCATCCAGAATAGCAACATGCTTAGTGACCAGCTAAAACACATAGAATACTTTATCGAACACTTAACACCTTAGCAACCATCAATAACTTCCTAGAAACCACAGGCCAATGTGCTAAAAACCACTCAGAACATCTTTGCAACCACAAAGCTTTCCCCTATCAACCAGCCCACACAAACCATTCAAAAAACTTTTCAACTGCATACAAATACCCCGACAATCACCTTGAACACCCTAGCAACCACATAGCAACACCCTGGCAACCACCCAAAAGCCCTACCATTGAAACTACAAATTTTTTGTATAGGCTTTTTGTACAACGTCTGATGCCTGACATCAAGATAACACTAGCGAGTGGGATCATTAAGTCATTAGTCTCATGGCTAATTGTGTCTTTCCGTGGCAAATGGACCCATTTACATGATGAATCACACTAACACACTCACAGTGAGGAGGTCTTGGAGCAGCAGACGACCCTCATCAGTCGTTCTGCAGCTATATAAAGAGCTGTAGTCCATCACTGTGATGGAAAACGAGCATTCATGAATACTGCATGCACACCCTAACTTTAGCACTGAGCACAGAGGCTACAAGGAGAGTCCGACCTCAGATTTAGCTACAACCAACACAACAACATCAAAGACAACAAAACTAGAAACCAGAATAACAGACAAAACAACAACAGTTGTAGCAATACCCTGCCAACTATCCAGAAAACCCTAGCAACTGCATAGTAACATGCTAAAAATACCTCAGAACATCTTAGCAACTACATAATAACACTTTGGCAACCAGCCATAATACCCTAGCAACCGCAGAGCAGTGTGCAAAGGAACACTCTGAGCACTTTTACAACTATTGTAACATATTAAAAACACCTTAGTAATGCAAACACCTTGGCAACCACCTAGAATCCATTTGCAACTAAATAGCTACATGCTAAAAACCACTCTGCACTTAGCAACACCCTGGCAACTAAGCTGAACTGCACAGCAACATGATAAAACATCATATTTTAAATAATTACATCTATTCATTTAGCATAAAAGCTACATAGAATATCTTAGCAACCACATAATGACATCCTGGCAACCAACCAGAATATCCTAGGAAATGCATAGCATTGTGCTAAAAAGTCAGAAAAATTTCAGCAAAACCTTACTGTAGCATTCTGGTACCTTCATAGCAACAAGCTAAAGACCACTCAAAACTAATTAGTAACATCCTAGCAACTAACCAGAACACTCTATTACACTGTACATTTCATTTACCATAAAACCACTTGGAATACCTTGGCAACCACAGAGCAATGTGCAAAGGAACACACAGAACACTTTTAAAACTGCATAGCAACATGCTACAACCACTCAAAACAACTTAGTAATAACCTGGCAACTAACCAGAAGCATAAAAACTACTTACAATACCTTAGCAACCACATAATGACACCCCGGCAACTAATCAAAACATCCTAGCAATTGCATATAATTTAGCTAAAAACCACTCAAACTTAGTAACACCCTGTCAACTAACCAGAACACTCTAATACATTGTACATTTAATCATTTACATCTATTCATTTACCATAAAAACTAGTTGGAATATTTTAGCAACCACGTAATAACACCCTAGCAACCAACCAGAATATCCTAGGAAATGCATAGCGTTGTGCTAAAAACAGTAAAAACAACTCTGGAAACTAACTGGCAACTATACTATATCTATACTATACTATAACTATATCACCTGCAAAGCAATGGGCAAGAAATCTCTTAGCAGACCTTAGCAACAGCATTAGAACCTTATGGGGCTTGTCCACTGCATGGTACGGCATGGTACGGTTCGGTGCGGTTCACTTTTGAGGGGTTTTCCACTGGGTACAGTACCTGATACCTGGTACTTTTTTTAGTACCACCTCGGCCGAGGTTCCAAGCGAGTCGTACTGTTACCAAAACGTGACATGTAAACTCTGCTGATCACTGATTTGCCGGAGAGAATCGTCACTGCCTGTGTCACTGAACTTGCGGCACTACACACAACAGACTCGCTAGATTTAAATCAGCACGGCCAGAGAAGGATTGAACGCAACTGTTTTGAATGAGTGCACCTTTTTTAAACAACAAAAAAATGGCTGTTTCGTTGTCTGTCGAGGAAGTACAGATGTTCCTCTCGTTGATAGCCAAAGAGCGGATCCAGCGAGAGCGTAATGGAGCGACGCAGAATGAAAAAAGTTTTTCGGGAGTCACGGCAGTAGAGGCGGCGCAACTATAACGACATGTGAATAATCCCGCCCACTCTAAAGCGGTACTAAACTGCAGTGTAAATGCAAACCGAGCCGTGCTGTACTGAGCCGTGCCGAGTCGTACCACGCAGTGGAAAAGCACCATTAGTAACCACCCAGTACCCTTTAGAAATGCATAGCATAGCAAGTTTTAAAAACTACTCAAGACAACACTGGCAGCATGTATTCATTCAGTATAAACTACTTTGAATACCTAGCAACCAGAGAACAATGGACTATTCAGAACACCTTTGCAACTGCATCTCAACAAGCTAAAAACACTTACTGTAGACATCTTAGCAAATGCATAACACCCTGAGAACCACCTAGGTGTTACGGTGGGGGTTGTTAAATTCCCACCCTGATGTCAGCCAATCATCACTAAAACAAAAGCAGGCTCTCAGAAAACAGCGAGAGGAATGCAAAATGAGTTGAACAGAGGCCCATAAAGGTACATCAGAAGATTTTCTGACTGTCACTACATGCTTGAGTTTGGAAATCAGCCAAAATTCAGTCGTGTTCGAGGCCAATGACAGGTCTCAGCACAGTTCACGAAGGTACCCCACCTCCGACAAACACACACGTACAACAGAGAGCGAGAAGAAAGCGGCTCTTTTCTCTTTCTTCTTCTTAATGACTCTTGCACATCTTGATTGTGAATGGCAGTCCTGCAGATGGAGAGAGAGAAAGAGACAGACATCACAAAGATAGAGCATGGAGGAATGTATTGCTGAAGGGGAACTTACACTGATCTTTTATTCTTTCTTCTGTTGGCCAAAACGAAGGGAGAAGAAGGGATGGAGTATGAGAGTGGAGAAAGATACATTTAAGGCCATGTGCTACACTTTTGTAGCAAATTTCGCAATGAGGATCATTTATAGCTGCGTTCATGCCATCTTGTAATTACCGTAATACCAGTGACAACATGTGACGATCTACTCAGAGCTGTTCCATGTCCTCAGACTGCGAGTTAGCGCCTAGTGAATGTCTAAATGAATCTGGCATTGGTCAGGTGGTTCAGCGATCACATGGTCCAAGTCGTAGCTCTCAGAACATTCCAGCTTACAAGTTGTAATTACGAGTTCTCCAAGCATGTGAGCACTTTGGCATTAATAGTGTTGCCATAGAAACACATAATTCCGAGTCCAAGGACTTGGAACTGCTCCGAGTAGAACATCATGTGTTGTCATTTTGGAGTTTCGGAGGTAATCACTACATGGCTTTTAATACTTTCATGAGTTTGTCTACCCATCCAGTCCTGATGATTAATGGTAAACGAACTTGGCTTGCTGTCCTCAATGGAGGCTCGAACCCGACGCTCAGCTTGAGTTCCGAGTTCAACACCTCCTTTGCGATACTACATAGAAGGAAAATAACAGAAATAGTGAAGGAGATGGGAAGATAGAGGGATGCCGGAAGAATTGTTGTTGGGATGGTGCAATGAGTGCTGCTTATATAGGCTCGTAATGATTATTGACAGGACTGAATGATTAGGCTCTTCTAAATCCTATTTGGAACTTCATATAATTCCGAGTCCAAGGACTTGGAACAGCTCCAAGTAGACCTTCACGGGAATTACGACATGGCTTACAATAATAGAAATACAGAAAGTCACAATTATTTCTTAAATATGCTTTTGCCACTGTACCTTTGAGATTTCAATAGGTAAAATTACTCTGAAATTGCAAAAGGAAAGAAGGGAGAGGGATGGGATGGTGGTAGTTGAGTTCAAGAGGCAGCTGTGAGTGTCAGATCTAAAACAGGTTGAGAGAGGCATATAGGCTATCCTCAGTGTTCCAACTTCATCTACAGTCACACTGCCAGGAAAAGGCAAGTTGCAGAACATGTTGATTCTCCAATTAGGATAACTTTTCTGCTCCCTATGGTGACATTATACCAAAATCCACTTATTCCAGGACTTTATGATATTTCATCATATATGAATCAAAGTCTGTTCATGAAACCTGGAAATTTACTGTTTTAAGATTTCATATCAAAATGTCTCTAATTCAAGAATCAAAGTCATGACCTAACTAATAACCGCAGCAATTTCTAAATGAGGGGTCTCCAAACTCTGTCCTGGAGGGCCAGTGTCCTGCAGAGTTCATTTCCAACTTGCCTGGAAGTTTCTAGTATGCCTAGTAAAACCATGATTAGCTGGTTCAGGTGTGTGTAATTAGGGTTGGAGCTAAACTCTTCAGGTTGCCGGCCCTCCAGGACAGAGTTTGGAGACCCCTGTTTTAGATGGTCCATACCTGTAGCCCAGTGGTTCCCAATCTTGGTCCTGGGGAACCCCCAAAACTGCATGTTTTTGATGTCTGTTTTATAAGACATGCTTTTGAGGTCTTGGAGTCTTTACTAGTGAATTGACGAGTTGAAGGTATGTTTGATTTTGGAGCCTTCTGACATGGGGATCTCCAGGACCAGGACTGGTAACCACTGCTGCAGCTTAATGACAATACATTGGTGCATTGGGGCAAGATCTTTACAAAATCCAGTTTTTCCTGATATATCGCTGTAACAAGCTTCGAGGGCAACGAACAAAGAGAAATGGATGGTGGCTGATGAAAATGGGGTAAAAGGGGAAGGGTGTGAATGAAATGGCAAAAGGAAAGATGATAGAGGGCAAAACAGATGGGATGATGGTGGTAGTACAGTTCAAGAAGCAGCTGTGAGTGTCAGAGCTAAAACATGTCGTGAGAGGCATATAAGGGGACGGGTGGAAATTAAAGGAAGGTACGATGAGGGTCGAGACTTTGGAAGATTGAGAAACAAAGATTAAAGAAGAAGAGAGGTATGAAAAGGTGAAAGTGTAACTGTAGGAAGTGAAATGGTTGGGAAGAGGATGCACCTGATGGAGGAGAGGAATGAGGGATGGGGGAAGGTGTGGAGAGGTGGGCCATAAATCCTGAGGGGGCCGTGGCAAACACAGCTGTTTCAGAACAAGCCAGATGTTAAAGACGAACAAGAAGGATTTGAACTTCAGGATGTAGCTTCTCCTGTACTGTTGTTTATTAACTTTTTTAGAGCCCGGTCTCATGAAGATGCGTGTAAATAGTATGCCAAATAAAAACAAAATCTCGTGGTATTGATACACAAAAATTGACTTTGGCATGCATATGATAACGCAGTTTTCACGTACATATGATGCGCATCTACCCCACAATCCTAATCCTACCCATTGCGTAGCATATAGACGCCAAAGTCCTTTTTTGCGTATCAATACCACAAGTTTTTGTTTTTATTTGGCATACTATTTATACGCACTTTCATTAGATCGGGTTGGAATTTTACCACAAATCTTGTGGGATATTTGGAAGAATTTACATGCAACTTCTGACCTAGTGGAAAAAAGTGTGTATGTGTGTCTTTTGGCCTGCAGCCCACAGCCAGGTGTGGAATTTACAGGTGAGATATCCCTCCATCAGATTAGGTGACACACAAACATCACATTTAAAAGGTTATTTTGATTGAACTCAACCTAGTTTTGAAAGTGAATCTCTGTTCTGTAGTTCATTTTTACAGAGCGTGACAGACTATGTCTCCATACTGCCTTATCGCTACCTCTTTATTTTTGTGCAGTCGCACCGTTGTTCAAATGACAGCTGTTTCCTTTGACAAGCAGACCTTCACTGCCTGGAGAAACACACGCACATGCACAGAACGTCTCAAAATAAGAGAGTGAATGGAAATTACTCATTCTTAAGAGTCAAACAGCTGTTCACTGCACGCGTCTACAGTCATTCAGAAAACACACAATGAAAGAACAGCCAAGGGGTGACAACTTCAGAGTGGTAGAGTGAGATATTTAGAAATCAAAAGAGCCAAAATAACACAAACTCTAATTTTTATTTGAGAGACACTTCTCTCCAAAGAAGCTTAAAATAAATTTATCAGAATGTCATCCACGGGAACCGAACCCATGACATTGGCATTGCTAGCACAATCAGTTGAGCTAAAGTAATAAAACCAGCTACAGGACTGAAGACAAATATTTTTGCTGAGAAATTCATATTGAAATCTCTGACGTTTTGATAGCAAATCTGATGACAATTTGAGACAATATTGAGATCTCTTTTGAAACTCTAGAGCAGTGGTTCTCAACCAGGGGCCTCAGAAAATTTCAAAAATTATTTAGAATGATCTACAGCAAGAAAAAACAAGCAATAAAATAAGCATTAGTTTTATTCTAATCCTAACCCTACACCTTTCTTCTAGTTAAGCGCTAAAATATTTTATAGAGTATAAATCGTGAGTAAAAATATATTTAAAAATCCTTACCTTAATCCTTATCGAGTAAATAAACTAGATAACGGATTACGGATTAAAACAACTATCAAAAGTCACAGGGCCATCAAATATTGTAGTGCAAAATTAGGGGCACTTGGAGTCAAAAAGGTTGAGAACCACTGCTCTGAAGTAAGATTAACCAGGTATTTTGCTCAAAAGAAAAAAAAACTGAGAAACGGGAGACATAATATGTTCTTCATTTAATGTTGTTTGTAAGAAATAATTGAGATATCAAATGTGTGGTTTTTCTGTTTTACAGCTACTGAGTGAAATATTAAGTAGTTACACAAGACACAATATCCAAGGTTAAAGAGATATATTTGGCAGACAACTACATTTTATTGAGAGAAACAATAATATGCACCTAAACTTATAAAGCAATCCTGCTCCTCAAAAACCAATGATTTTAGCTCCAACGTGCCCCAACACACTTGCCTGGAGATTTCATGTTGTTCATGTTTCATTGGGTGAATTTAATTGGGGTCGGAGCTGAACTCTGCAAGACAGTGGACCTCCAGGAGCACACTCCCAGCATCACCCAAAGTCTCAAACTACAGTAGATTATGTAGTACTGTACTACACTCTGGTGGTCACTGCAGAAACAGCAGCCATGCATTTCTGTGATTTCCTTTATTATTACATGTTTGTATTCGTTCAGATGAGTTAAAATGATGCTGAATATACAAATATATACACCACTCAGAGTCTTCCTGGAGCACGTCCTAAAGAAGGTGGATGGAAAACATCTTTGTTTAAATCTTGTCTTGGACTTCTCCTTCATTTAGGTGAGATCAAATCAGGCTTAGGGCAATTCATGTACCCATCACCCATTTCTACATTCAGACAACAAGCCTCTTGAGACGCATTCTGGGTAGTGCCAACAGAAGTTGCAGGATTCTGCATGTATCCCTCTGAACATGGGAGAACTGGGTCATGGAAGTTGGTGGTACGAGGCTGAAATGGACCATTTCTTCCCATTGCATTCCCAGAGGAACACATGGACACAAGGCATGGATCATCAACATGCAAAATCACTCGATTGCCCTCGGTTTCTCTGCACTGGTTGTTGGCATCAGCGGTTAAGGTGTTTTCTGAATTGCTGCATGGAAAAAAAAATCATTGGCTATCACATTTGTCTCCCAAACTTCTCTATTTTTCCGCTTTTAAAGAATTTTACGACTTCCCATTCCAGAAATCCCAAAGCATTCCAGGAATAGAGCCTACAGTTTACTTACAATAAGGACAACTGCGGATGGACATCTACAATCTGAGCATTGCTGATATCGGGATCCTTCAACTCGGCACAGCAGGGGAAGTGGTCCATCTGAGGATGCTACCGGTAAACAGGATGTTCACACAGTCAGCTTATGATTGTGTACTAGGTTTAGAAGATTATACGCCTCGTTTATATTTAGTACTCATCTGACAAGAAGTTGACACTGATAAATACAAGTGTCCAACAAAAATATTGTCCGATCTATTAAACTCCACTCGGAGGTATTCATTAAATGTAAATATATTGCATTTGTAGTTTAAATCCTAATGTCAAAAGTCGAAGGCCCACCCACATTCCTGTCAATCATCTTTGTACAAAAACAAGGGTTTTAAAAATTGATGATGTTTGGCTTTTAAAAAAAAGAAGTAAATAGTCATTAAATAATTTATACGAAAATACAAATAATACAAAATACGAAAATATTTGTCGCTACTTCTGTTTCATCATACCAGATGTAAACATGGCCATAGTGATGTGATTTGGTCCAAGTTACCAGCTCAACCTACCTGGGAAACCTCTGAGACTTTGCTGTGGACAGGAGAGGGAAGAGACACGTCCCATTCTCTCAGTCTTCTGAAGAGAGAAAAAGACAGAGAAATGTATGTTTCCTGTAGTTGCGTTTCAAAAAAATTTTTTTTCTGTCATTTCGATTGACCCTTCACCAGAATTAAGCTTGACTGACAGGCATTTGGACCAATCATAACACTGAATCCACCATTTTCTCCGACAAAGAAACCAGACGAGAGAGTAGATTAATGCTGCCTTCACGTGCTATCGGAATTATTGTAAATATGCATTTCCTAATTGGAAATTAGATGTGAACGCCTCTCAAGTCGTATTTACTACTGGGAAATTTGGAAATAATTTTGATACGAGTTTCCGAGTTGGGCGGGTCATAAACTTTAAACATGGTGGAGGGGACAACCATTGCTGCTGTCAATGCTGTTCTCACAACAACTACATCCCTTTGTCTTGTCATTAAAGTAGTGTATTTATAGGATAGATATGAACAATCATTCGAAGCATATTGTATGTTTTATAAGCAGTGAAATAAACATGTATTTGACCGAAATTACAGAATTGTCAGCAAACTGCATATATAGTGCGGTGAATGTTTATATGATTGTCAACCAATGGGATGCTACATTTATTTCTTTCCTACATTAAAGCACTTGAATATGACAAGCTCGTAATCATGACTTCATAAGTGGTAAATAAGAAATTTCCGATAGCACATGAAGGCAGCATTACGTCGGTGGACTTGAACTTGAAAAAAGTGTGTATTGATGTCAGGGGTGCCGTAAGCGGGGGGGTTAGGATGAATCTAAGGGCCCGATGATGGAGGGGGCAATGCGATTTCTAACCTGCTCTGTATTGTCTGTTGGCATTTTGTCAGTTTCCTCTTTGCTCTGCGATGTTTTTTCACTGCGTGAGAACATGATGTGTGGCCTGAGAGAGGCATAGCTTGTTGGACATAGCAACAGTAACTAAGGGGGATGGGTCTTTGCAAAGGGTCAATTGATTATTGAAAAGAATTTTAAAAATTTACCGCTGAGCGACAACCAGAATGACAAAAGCTATGATGGAGACGGCTGACGCGAGAGTCGCAATGAGGAAGTACAGGAGAAATGTAACTAGATGTGGCGCAAGGGGCTCTGAAAGAAAAACATACATTAATAAGATTTACACCAAGGGTGTCCAAACCTGCTCCTTGAGGGCCAACATCCTGGAAGTTTCTAGCGAGTCTAAAGACCTTGATTAGCTGGTTCAGGTATGTCTGCAGGATGGTAACCCTCTAGGAACAGGTTTGAACACCCCTGATTTATACAATGTATGATGTTATCTTGTATTGTACAACTACGATATATAGATTTGTAGGGAGTGGAGTTATCAGTCTCAGACCAGGTCGTGTGGTCCAGTAGATGGGGTCGCTCCACTCTGAGGGATACCCAGAGTAATGCCATCCTGAACGTCTGGATGCACTCACATTACAGCGAACCTGAGCATGATACTCTGAGGAACCCTTGAGAGAACGCTCTGATATAGCAAACACCATCTCTCCGTCAGAGAGAAAGATGCTCTTTACATCCTCCTACAGACAAAGATGAAGTTAACACATGCGTGAGAGAATGAAAGTGGGTGTTTGTACAGCTATGGCCCTTTTGGCCTTGTTGACTTCTGGAAGATACAGTAAACTCTCTTAAAACACTTTTTGAGAAAACATTTATTTTTCTACTAACAATGTACATAAGTGGATATACATAAAATTGGATATACAAAAATTAGTAATTCAAGTAATATTTTCCTTGATTTTATATTTTCCTCACATATTAGAAGTTATTAGAAGGAATCTGTTGACAAAATATGAAACAAGTAAACTAAGTTTTGGGGGGGAAAAACTGTATTAGTTGCTAAATTGTTCATTTTTGTGGAAAAGGCAATTTTGGTTTAAAATTTGATGTCAATCATTATACAATAAAAGTATATATATAGTATCTCACAAAAGTGAGTACACCCCTCACATTTCAGCAAAATATTTTGTATATCTTCTCAAGGGACAATACCACACAAATGAAACTTGGATATATTTTAGAGTAGTCAATGTGCAGCTTGTATAGAAGTACAAATATACTGTCCTCTAAATATAACTCAACATATAGCAATTATTGTCCAAATAACTGGCAACAAAAATGAGTACACCCTAAGTGAATATGTCAAAACTGTGTCCAAAGTGTCAATATTTTGTAGGGGCACCATTGTTATCTAGCACTGCCTTAATCCTCCTGGGCATGGAATTCACCAGAGCTGCACAGGTTGTTGTTGCTGGCATCGTCTTCCACTCCTCCTCAATGATATCACGGAGCTGCTGGATGTTAGACACATGGTGCTTCTCCACCTTCCGTTAGAGGATGCCCCACATGTGCTCAATAGAGTTCAGGTCTGGAGACATGCTTGCCCACTCCATAACCTTCACCTTCAGCTTCATCAGCAAGGCAGTGTCATCTTGGCAGTGTGTTTGGGGTGGTTATGTTGGAAAACAGTTTCTGAAGGGAGGGAATCATCTTCTGCTTCAGAATGTCACAGTACATGTGGGAATCCATGTTTCCCTCAATGAACCGCACCTCCCCAGTACTAGCTGTAGTCATGCATCCCCAGACCATGATGCTACCACCACCATGCTTGACTGTAGGCAAGGCACAATTTTCTTGGTGCTCCTCACCAGGGCGTCACCACACATGCTGGACACCATCTGAGCCAAACAAGTTTACCATAGACTCATCAGACCACTGGACATGGCTCCAGTAATTCATGCTCTTGGCCTGGTTGTCTTCAGCAAACTGTTCGCAGGCTTTTGTGTGAGCCAGCTTCAGAAGAGGCTTCCTTCTGGGACGATGGCCATGCAAACCGACTTGTTGCAGTGTGTGGTGTATGGTCTGAGCACTGACAAGCTGATCTTCCACTTCTGCAACCTCTAAAGCAATGCTGGCAGCACTCATGAGTCTGTTTTGGAAAACCTCTGTATGACCCTGGCCACTGTACTGTAACTCAGTTCCAGGCTGTTACCGACCTTCTTATAGCCTAGGCCATCTTTGTGGAGAGCAACAATTCTAATTCTCAAATCCTCAGAGAGTTATTTGCCATGAGGTGCCATGTTGAACATCCAGTGGTCAGTATGAGAGAATTGTACTCAAAGCATCAAATTTTAACTGCTCTAAAACTGTTACGTATTGCTGATCGTAGGAGGCAGGAAGCCGAGGGATTCAGGATAATCAGGATAATCAGGTTCTTTTAATCATGCGAACGTATTAACAACAGAAATAACAGCATGAACATAACTATAGTTTGAGACACGACGAAGAGGATTGCTGAACTCAAGGCTTATAAAGAACACAAACTAATGAGGAAACAAGGTGATTAATAGAAGACAGGTGAAAGGAATAAACGATGATTAACTAATGACAGGAAATCGACCAAATAAGGACAAACAGGAACTAAACAGAAACCAAACCGTGACAGATATCGCCCCCAGATATCGGGGGTGGGCGCCCTGGAGGCTGGAGCAGGGCCAGGACAGGGAGGAGACTAAGGAAGCCTCCAGGGCGGATCAGGAGACTCGGGAGGCCATGCCGGGACTGGAGATTCGGGAGGCCATAGCGGGACTGGGAGCTTGGAAGGCCATGGCGGGACTGGGAGCTTTGAAGGCCAAGGCGGATCTGGGGACTCGGGGAGCCATGGCCTTATTTTTTCGGGTGGCCAAGGCAGCTCAAGGGGTTCCGTGGCCTTGGCTCTAGGCCCGGCCACACAGGCAGAGGGTATATGGCCCCCCAAAAAAAATTTATTGGGGAAGTTCCCCTCTGGGAACAATTTAGGAGAAGTGGCCCCTTGAAAAGATATACTAAAATGATTGCCGAAATATGAGGGGTGTACTCACTTTTGTGAGATACTGTATATATATATATATATATATATATATATATATATATATATATATATATATATATATAGACATGGTGAAAAGTATCAGTGTGACCTTCATATATCCAGAGCTGGGTAGAATATTTACAAATTGTAGTCCATTACAGATTATATGATGAAAACATTACATTAGTGAGTTGATAAGAGAATGAATAGTGAATAGGGAGTTGATAAAAAACTAATAATTAATTAAATTATAAAAATGTAAAATAAAACACTTAAACACTAAAAATATAAATATTTTATGTGTATATGCACATCAATGCTTCAATTTAACAACATCAGAGGACTGTAAACATGCTAATGTGTTGTTAAATTATTGAAATATTAACTTTCTAAGCAATATTTCAAGCAAATATTACACTGTAAGAGTTTGGCTGACAAAAATGTTTGGGAATCCCTGCATTAAATGAATAAACATGAAAACAATGACATTACATGCCCAAAGTCTTTCATGTTTGAAATATTTTTTTCATACTTAATAATTTACTGCCACTGTGTGAATAATATGTAATCATGTAATCCATAAAAAAGTAATTGTAATCTGATTATAAGAATTTTAAAATCTAATATACTCTAACTACATTATTAAGTACTTATTTTTTGGAATCTGATTACTTAATCCAGGTTACCTGTAATCAGTTACTATCCAGCACTGCATATATATAAAAAAGTTTAAGAAACACCATTAACATAATAACTATCTAAAAAAATGTTGCATAGACAAACAATATTTAGTGTTTTATCTTGTATTTTAGCATGTATCATACATCATGCACTAGAAAAAAATAGCACATCTTGTGACTAAATAGGAGCAGTGTATAAAAACTATAACAAAAGTAATACAAATAAAAAAGTAACTTCATATACATAAAAAATATACAATTTGTTATAAACAACAAAAATACTGGGATTTTCCTGCCAGTTTAAAAGATGAAAAAACACCCTTATATATTTAATAAGAGCACAAACTAATGAGGAAACAAGATGATTAATACAAGACAGGTGAAAGGAATAAACGATGATTAACTAATGACAGGAAACCGACCAAATAAGGACAAACAGGAACTAAACAGAAACCAAACCATGACAGATATCGCCCTCAGATATCAGGGGCGGGCGCCATGGAGGCTGGAGCAGGGCCAGGACAGAGAGGAGACAAGGTAAGCCTCCAGGCCGGATCAGGAAACTCGGGAGGCCATGGCGGGACAGGAGACTCGGGTGGCCATGGCGGGACTGGAGACTCGGGAGGCCATGGCGGGACTGGGAGCTTGGAAGGCCAAGGTGGATCTGGGAGCCATGGTCTTATTTTTTCGGGCGGCTCAAGGGGTTCTGTGGCCTTGGCTCTAGGCCCGGCCACACAGGCAGAGGGTATATGGTCCCCCCAAAAACATTTCTTGGGGAAGTTCCCCTCTGGGAACAATTTAGGAGAAGTGGGCTCTTGGGGGCGGTTCTGGAAAAGCGGTCTCTTGGGGGCGCTCTGGAAACGTGGGCCTGGATGGGACCAGCGGAGACATAGGAGGGCGCTCTGGAAGCACGGACACTTGAGGGGGCACTCTGGAGGCGCGGAGCTGGACGGGACCAGCGGAGACGTATGAGGCGCAGGAGGGCTGGACGGGACCAGCGGAGACGCAGGAGGGCGCTGTTGAGGAGCGGGTTCTGGTGAGAGGACAGGAGCCAGGAAATCAAGGGGTATCGCCGTATCCAGAAGCTCCGAGTTAGGAACAGGCGAGTTTGGGAGAGCCACGGGCAGTGGCGTAAACCTTGTCGTAGGTGGCGGCATCATCATGGTCGTGGGCGGTGGAGCCCTCATCGCTGCGGGCGGTGGAACCATCTTCCTCGTGGTCGGCGGAACCACCTTCGCCGCAATCGGCGGTACACTCTTCGCCGCGGGCGGCGGAACTATCATCGTTGCGGGCGGCAGAAGCAGGCTGATGATCCCCGGACCTTCCTTGCGGGGAACCAAAATCAGACGCCTCCTCATCTTCTGTGTCAGTCAAGTCTTCTGTTACGTATTGCTGCTCGTAGGAGGCAGGAAGACGAGGGATTCAGGATAATCAGGTTCTTTTAATTGTGCGAACGTATTAACAACAGAAATAACAGCATGAACATAACTACAGTTTGAGACACGACGAAGAGGATTGCTGAACTCAAGGCTTATAAAGAACACAAACTAATGAGAAAACAAGATGATTAATACAAGACAAATGAAAGGAATAAACGATGATTAACTAATGACAGGAAACCAACCAAATAAGGACAAACAGGAACTAAACAGAAACCAAACCATGACAAAAACAAGATACACAAATTTGTATGGTCCTGTCAAGCAGACAAAAACATGAACAGGATGAATAGGACATGTGGCTTTGCATAGTTAAACAATGTATAGCTGTTATCACTCAGGGCAGTGGTTTTCAAACCTGTCCTACAAGCACCCCTGCCCTGCACATTTTGTATGTCTCCCTTATCAGACACACCTGATTCATCTCATCAGTTGATTAGTAGAGACTGCAAGACCTGAATCAGGTGTGTCTGATAAGGGAGACATACAAAATGTGCAGGGCAGGGGTGCTTGTAGGACAGGTTTGAAAACCACTGGCTTAGGGTGTACTCACTTTTGTTGCCAGCTTTTTTGACAATAATGGCTGTATGTTGAGTTATTTTCAGAGGACAGTGAAGCTTTACTGCTATACAAGTTGCACATTGACAACTCAAAATCATATGCAAGTTTCATTTCTATAGTATTGCCCCTTGAAAAGATATACTAAAATGATTGCCGAAATATGAGGGGTGTACTCAAGACCTTCATATATCCAGAGCTGGGTAGAATATTTACAAATTGTAGTCCATTACAGATTATATGATGAAAACATTACATTAGTGAGTTGATAAGAGAATGAATAGTGAATAGGGAGTTGATAAAAAGTCGTGGCCTAATGGTTAGAGAGTCGGACTCGTAATTCAAAGGTTGCGGGTTCGAGTCTCGGGCCGGCAGGGATTGTAGGTGGGGGGAGTGAATGTCCAGCGCTCTCTCCACCCTCAATACCACGCCTGAGGTGCCCTTGAGCAAGGCACCGAACCTAAATGGCTGCCCACTGCTCCGGGTGTGTGTTCACGGTGTGTGTGTGTTCACTGCTGTGTGTGTGCACGTTGGATAGGTTAAATGCAGAGCACGAATTCCGAGTATGGGTCACCATACTTGGCAGTATGTCACTCCACTTCACACTGTGGAGTGACATACTGCCAGTGGGTACGGAATATTCAGACCCCCTTAAATTTTTCACTCTGTTATATTGCAGCCATTTGCTAAAATCATTTAAGTTCATTTTTTCCTCCTCATTAATGTACACACAGCACCCCATATTGACAGAAAAACACAGAATTTTTGCAGATTTATGAAAAACTGAAATATCACATGGTCCTAAGTATTCATACCCTTTGCTCAGTATTTAGTAGAAGCACCCTTTTGATCTAATACAGCCATGAGTCTTTTTGGGAAAGATGCAACAAGTATTTCACACCTGGATTTGGGGATCCTCTGCCATTCCTCCTTGCAGATCCTCTCCAGTTCTGTCAGGTTGGATGGTAAACGTTGGTGGACAGACATTTTTAGGTCTCTCCGAAGATGCTCAATTGGGTTTAAGTCAGGGCTCTGGCTGGGCCATTCAAGAACAGTCACGGAGTTGTTGTGAAGCCACTCCTTCGTTATTTTAGCTGTGTGCTTAGGGTCATTGTCTTGTTGGAAGGTAAACCTTCGGCCCAGTCTGAGGCACTCTGGAGAAGGTTTTCGTCCAGGATATCCCTGTACTTGGCCGCATTCATCTTTCCCTCGATTGCAACCAGTCATCCTGTCCCTGCAGCTGAAAAACACCCCCACAGCATGATGCTGCCACCACCATGATTCACTGTTGGGACTGTATTGGACAGGTGATGAGCAGTGCCTGGTTTTCTCCACACATACCTCTTAGAATTAAGGCCAAAAAGTTCTATCTTGGTCTCATCAGACCAGAGAATCTTATTTCTCACCATCTTGTGGTCCTTCAGGTGTTTTTTTGTGTCTTGCACTGAGGAGAGGCTTCCGTCGGGCCACTCTGCCATAAAGCCCCGACTGGTGGAGGGCTGCAGTGATGGTTGACTTTCTATAACTTTCTCCCATCTCCCGACTGCATCTCTGGAGCTCAGCCACAGTGATCTTTGGGTTCTTCTTTACCTCTCTCACCAAGGCTCTTCTCCCCCGATAGCTCAGTTTGGCCGGACGGACAGCTCTAAGAAGGGTTCTGGTCGTCCCAAACGTCATCCATTTAAGGATTATGGAGGCCACTGTGCTCTTAGGAACCTTAAGTACAGCAGAATTTTTTTGTAACCTTGGCCAGATCTGTGCCTTGCCACAATTCTGTCTCTGAGCTCTTCAGGCAGTTCCTTTGACCTCATGATTCTCATTTGCTCTGACATGCACTGTGAGCTGTAAGGTCTTATATAGACAGGTGTGTGGCTTTCCTAATCAAGTCCAGTCAGTATAATCAAACACAGCTGGACTCAAATGAAGGTGTAGAACCATCTCAAGGATGATCCGAAGAAATGGACAGCACCGGAGTTAAATATATGAGTGTCACAGCAAAGGGTCTGAATACTTAGGACCATGTGATATTTCAGCTTTTCTTTTTTAATAAATCTGCAAAAATGTCAACAATTCTGTGTTTTTCTGTCAATATGGGGTGCTGTGTGTACATTAATGAGGAATGTACACACAGTGTGACCAGATTATATGATGAAAACATTACAGTAGTGAGTTGATAAAAAACTAATAATTAATTAAATTATAAAAATGTAAAATAAAACACTTAAACACTAAAAATATAAATATTTTATGTGTATATGCACATCAATGCTTCAATTTAACAACATCAGAGGACTGTAAACATGCTAATGTGTTGTTAAATTATTGAAATATTAACTTTCTAAGCAATATTTCAAGCAAATATTACACTGTAAGAGTTTGGCTGACAAAAATGTTTGGGAATCCCTGCATTAAATGAATAAACATTAATAAACATGAAAACAATGACATTACATGCCCAAAGTCTTTCATGTTTGAAATATTTTTTTCATACTTAATAATTTACTGCCACTTTGTGAATAATATGTAATCATGTAATCCATAAAAAAGTAATTGTAATCTGATTATAAGAATTTTAAAATCTAATATACTCTAACTACATTATTAAGTACTTATTTTTTGGAATCTGATTACTTAATCCAGGTTACCTGTAATCAGTTACTATCCAGCACTGCATATATATAAAAAAGTTTAAGAAACACCATTAAAATAATAACTATCTAAAAAAATTTCCATAGACAAACAATATTTAGTGTTTTATCTTGTATTTTAGCATGTATCATACATCATGCACTAGAAAAAAAATAGCACATCTTGTGACTAAATAGGAGCAGTGTGTAAAAACTATAACAAACGTAATACAAATAAAAAAGTAACTTCATATACATAAAAAATATACAATTTGTTATAAACAACAAAAATACTGGGATTTTCCTGCCAGTTTAAAAGATGAAAAAACACCCTTATATATTTAATACTCACAGGAGGTAGTAGGCTCCAGTACTTGAGTTCAGTAGTGAGAGGTACAGTACGGTACTTTGTTAAAGTCCAGTTCAAAATCCAGTCTTCTCCTCTCAGTTCAACGCTCAGACCCGTGGGGCATGCAGGCTGGACTAGACCACAAAAACCACCGATACAGACCAGATCAATAACACAGCTCTGAGAATCTGTAGAGGATTTGATTAAACAGCTTTCTGGAATACTTGATTCTGATTAGCCTGGCAAGTATTTTTAAAAGGGTTTTTTATTTGTAGAGGTACAAACTGTATTCGTAAGAGCGGATCACTTTGGTCGCCGGCGTTGGCGTGAGTTGCACCTGCAGCACTCCAGACTCAAAGACAATGAAGACACCAACCATCCTCAAGAAATCTCCTTTATTTGTGACCTCTACCTTCTCAACACAGCACCACTCATTCCTAAAAGAGAAAGATCACACCTGTCAGAACTAAAGACACTGTTTACACCATATAAAACGCTCTCGAACACTCACGGTGCAGTGGAGTTTGTCCGATAGGATAGCGTGTAGCTGATGTACTGGGCCAGATCTGTTTTGAGATCCCAGCTACAGCTCAAATTATTCCTATCACTGAGCACGCAGTTTAGGTTAGATGGACCAGGGAGAGAGTCTGAAACAAATAACGGCCAATAATACTCCAGGACACCAGGGGCCTCCACTTGCCTAAATATAAAATACTTTTCCTTTATACTCACACTCAGATATCAGTTCTGGCCTGTCAGTCGAAAACTCAGTTTTATTCTTGTCAACTTCCACATGTTTTTGTGTTGGTTCGGTGTGAATTTTCCCACCTTTTTTGTCCTTGATTATTTCACGATCAATCTCCACCTATAATAGTACAACATACAAGTCAGTATGATACATAAAAACAACAAAATCACTTTATGTTATCTTTAAACCCCCAAAAAAGCATCAACAACTCTTGTAATATACGTTTTTTCAACATTACGTTTACGTATTACGTTTTATCGAATTGATGGCTAACACCATGTCCTAATCAGATGTAAGACGACAAGGCTGTCCACAACAGGGGCCTCATTTATTAAGCGTGCGTATGCACAGATTGGATCGTAGAGTGTGCATACGCTTAAATCCACGCCAACGCTCATATTTGTAAAAACTGGCTTTGACGTGGAAAAGTGTTTAGCATCATGAGCAGATGTACACACTTTTTCCTGTCGGAGTACTGCGGGTTTTTGACAATGTAAGCTGTTCTTGCAGCTCATCGTTCTAAATTAAATAATTTGGATGATGATTGGTGGTCTTTTACATGTTAATGACATTAATTAGGAGTCGTTTACAATAGAGAGCTGTAACCATTAATTTGCGCACAAGTTGAAGTTAATTAGTGATTCAAAGATTTCACATCTGAAAGAGAGGCTCACGTGCGTTTTCTGTACGTATACATACGCATATTTGAGAGATGATCGTAAGATCAATTTTAGGATGGTTTCTACGCAGCATTTTATAAATGAGTCCTCAGATGCAAAATAACAATGTGACGGGACAGAATCACACAAATATCACAGCCATTCAGAAGCGCAGCTTCTCAGCAAAATGGACAAGTTTATAACCTAATTCATAAATATTAAACCTTTTTAACATTATTAAAATACATACTGAGTGACTGATATCATCTTTGTTGGAATACGGATTGTTATGCTTGTTGGTTTGCATTTTAATGTACATGTTTGCTTAATTTATTTTCGAAATCTGAGGTACACTATCTATTGTTGCTTTCAGTATGGCTATAAAGGTCACGCAAAATCATATTCAAACTCCTATTAGACACTTTTAACATTGAATAAAGCACATTATCAGTACTTGAGATTATCATTGTTATAGTTTGTATGTTGTTGTTCCAGCCACAACCGTTTCTCAAATAGAAACTTTGTGTGTCGCTGTCACTGCTGGTTAGTAAAAGATACCTTTTATCGTGTGTCGCAGGCATCGCATCATGTGTAATTTGTGTGAAATTTTGTTTTTGTAAGATCTGATTATACAATAACATGAAGGTAGGGGCGAACCTTCATGTTTTCATACGAAATCACCAACTTGTAAAAACAAGTGTGCCGTAAACATCCTGAAGAGTGAAGACAAAACAGTTTGATCGCCATTTGGTGGCTGGCTGAAGTATAACGAATACGTAAACGAATGGGATGTAAGCCAAAGAAAAAAAAAATCAATGCATTTCAAAATATTTTTTCACAAAGTTAGTTTCCATCATTTTAGGTAGTTTTTTATCACACTGATATACGTTCAAGTGGTGTCATGATTGTGATCTTGTGATTGGGTCTGTGAGAGTTTGGGGCGGGACTTTGATACCGCGGCTCCACCTCAAGAACACTACTGCGCAGACATCATTTCCAAATTACGTAATTTTCACAAGATGACAGCGGCCAAACTGGGTTTTGGCTTCACTTTTCTATCCACCTTTTTCTTCAACGTGGAAGTAAACCTATGGGTGAGACTTCCGGTTAATTAACCGCTGTAGGTAAATAACGAGAAGAATAACAACGTGCAGTAAACGGTAAAACTGTTTGCATTACAAACCATTGCGATTATAATTAAGATAATACATTAAAATAATATGATAAGACCAATTTTCAAAAGCAAGCAACAAAACAAACTGTTTTGTACAGCTAAAAATAGCTTGACGCGGATGAGACCGGAAGCTAGACCCATAGAATTTACAAATGACCCATTTTTACGGCAAGAAAAGTGGATAGTGGAAGGATGTGAAGATGCATTGTCCATGTTTTGTTTTTTTACAGTCTATGTGTAAAACAGTCACATGTTCTTGAAAGATCATGTTGGTCTTTTTGACAGAAAGGAAGTCAGAAATCATTTTCAAAGACATTCTCGTGTCAGTTTAGCATGACCTGTGACTGAAAGTGTGGTCGTTTTGACACTCACTGAGCGCTTTTGGTCATGCTGTCTGAAGGGGTCAGAGGTCAGAGGTGAGGGTGGTGGTGTGTCATCTAGCTGGTAAAAAATCCAGTATGGATCTGCATCTTCTATAAGTCAAGAATAGACTCAGCTTAAGCATTACATAAATAGCCAATGCTTAGGTATGTCTACGGTATAAATCTATTGTACAAATTGTACCAAATTGTGTGAGGCTGAAGGTTCTGGATAAGCCGGAAGAGTGTGGCGTGTGGAATAAGAACAAGTCATCAAAGCCAATGGCAAACAGAGATGTGTTATACTGACAATAAACTCTCTCCTTCCCAGCAGGATTCTGGGAAGGGTTAGGAGTCTGAACACAGGGCGATACTCTGAAATAAAGCAAAAAATCATAAAAACAAGCAATCATAAGATATATATTTAGTCTTTTGGCTTATTGTACGTGTCATGGATCGATCATGAATCAGTTTCAGGTTTTAAACTCTGTAGATCCAGAGTGTTTTTCAAAGCATTTTCCTAAACTACTTGTCCAACTATTATTTTACTGTATTATGACTCTAATTAAATTAATATAATATACTATTAATTAGTAATAACATAACATTTATATTATATTATACTGTTTTCACTGAATTGCTTAAATCTTTTAAATATAAATTTAATAAATAGTAAATGATTAATTTTATTATCAAGAATATTACATTAAGAATAGAATGGCGTATTATATTATATTATATATTAGTTTAGTTTAGTTTAGATACAACTCACATAAAAACTACTGAATTACTTAAGCAGTATTTCTACATATTATTTTTCTTAATTGTATATTAAACATAGCTGTAAATTTATCAACTTTATTTAAAAACAAAAATGCAGTGATGGTGTTACAAGCATTACTTTCACAATACATTATTATTTTAATAAAAATAAGACAAAATTTACTTTTTACATATATATGAATATAAAACATCCCCTTTCCCAAATATTATAATGCAATTTATAAATTTTTACTTAAAGGGGTCATATGATGCTTTTTTAAAGATCATTATTTTGTGTATTTGGTGTAACAGAATATGTTGACGTTCAAAAAACACTTTATTTTTCAAATACTGTACATTATTGTAGGTCCTCTATGCCCCGCCTCTCTCAAAGGCTTCGTTTTCTACAAAGTCCCTCCTTCCGACAAGTGGAGTCTGCTCTGATTGGCCAACAGGCACAGTGCATTGTTATTGGCCGAACATGTACAGGTACACATGGCTAATGTCACGAATCTGGTCCATGCTCTCCCGGTCAACCACCACTAGAGGTCACCCGTTCACCACAGTGACTATATTCACTCACAACACATTGGACTCCATTTCCCACAATCCATTGCACTGACGACATGCACAGCTGTTCACTATCTCGCCCACACCTGATCATCATTTCACAATCCCCACCACTCACTATTTAAGCCTGGGACTCGCTCTTGCTCACTGCCGAGTATTGTTAGCCTGTCTACTCTACGAAGCGTTTTCCGGTCATAGTTTTCCTGTTTGTTTTCCTGGTTCTGATTCCTGCCTGGTTTCCTGGTTTATTCTCTCTGCCTTGCCCTCTGGATATTGTACGCTAATCGTCGACCCATGCTTGCTCCACGGATTGCTGTGTCTTGCCCTTGCCATACCTGTCTGCTGTTGATTGACCCTGCCTGTCTTGACCATGATTTACAATAAAGCTTTGCACATGGATCCGCACTTCTCACGTCTCGTCAGCCCCGTAACAGCTAACATACATTCACAAGTGCTTATATTTATGACAATCAACACTCAAGGATAGACAAAACATCTTCGCTTCCATATTTGCAGACTCCCTATAATGGCTGAAACTGAACAAAATTTAGCAAGTTTTTTTGCTTTCTTTTTTTGCAATCCACCCTTTAATCACATTCTTGTGCACATGACCTAAACTTCCAAATACTAGGATAATTAATTTACACTGGTAGTCAAGTTGATGGATGGCTTCAACCAATGGCTGATATTTCAACAATTTGGAAAGATAACAGGTATCCAAATACAAGTCAAAACAACAGCCAACTTCAATAACAAATACAGTGTTCAAAGCCTCGTTTACAATCACAATGTCAGGAGTGTTTGGAATGTTTTTAAAATAGTCTTTGTCAAATGTGTTATGGTAGAACCAGTTCAATTTAAACAGTCAATAGCAAATACTTAAACTAATAACAAAACACACAGTCCTCCTGATTCAGAAGTGCCAGATTTTCATAGCAAAGTCAGAATTAGCCTACCTCCTCTCCTAGGCAGGGCTGCTGTTGGCCAAATGGGTGCCCTAAGCAGGATTGTATTGTTGTGCTCAAACATTATGGAAGTAAAAAAAAAAAAAAGCACCTACTATAGGGGTCAAAATAGAACATTAATAAAATATAAAAGTAAATAAAGGGATACTCCACCCCAAAATGAAAATTGTCAATTTTCACTTACCCCTATGTCGTTCCAAACCCATAAAAGCTTTGTTTGTCCTCAGAACACAATTTAAGATATTTTGGATGAAACCGGGAGGCTTGTGACTGTCCCACTGACTGCATAGTAAATTGCACTGCCAAGGTCCATAAAAGTATAAAAACTTTGTCAAAAATAGTCCATCTGTAATCAGTGTGGTTCAATCTGAATTTTATGAAGCGACGAGAATACTTTTTGTATCATCTGTGATGGGGGGCTACCTGGATGTGAAAGTATACATCTTTCAGATCCATTGACATGAACCAGTCCCCTGGGCATATTTGCGAGAGGATCTGCTTCAATGTGATCATCCTGAACGACCTTTTTACCAGGGTGTGATTCAGGAGTCTGAGATCTAGAATAGGTCACAGGCCACTGTCTTTTTTGGGGACGAGGAAGTAGTGACTGTAGCAGCCTAACTCGCTCTGGGCTGGAGGAACTACTTCTATGGCTCCCTTTTCCAGCAGATTCGTCACCTCTGTGCGCAGGACTTGAGCGTCTTCGCTGCGCACTGTGGTGGCAACCACACCGCGGAAGCATGGTGGTCTTCAGGCGAATAACCTCATCTTATCGTAGCCATTACCCACTCTGACCCACCGGGGATGGCCTGCCAGGCCTCGGCCCGTGTGGCAATAGGTAGAATAGGCTCTAAAGATTGGCTGCATAAGGGCAGGACGCTTATGGTAGGCAGAAGAGGATATTTGCTCTCTTTTTGAAAATGTATGTGTTTTATTTTGTCCGCTATCACAGCGGTCGGACTTGGCTTGGCGGGCTGCTGAGTCGGCGCAGGCTTGGGGCAACTCAAAGCAGCAGAAGAGCTGGTGCGTTTCGGGAGGAAGTGTCGCATCGCTTTAGACGACTTCTGAGCCTCCGTAAACCGCTCCGTAAAGCCCTCCACAGCTGGCCCGAACAGGCTGTTTGATGAGACCGGAGCGTCGAGGAAGGGAACTTTATCCACCTCTTTCATCTCCATTAACATGAGCCAAAGGTGGCGTTCCAACACTACCAGGCTGGACATGGACCGCCCGATGGCCTGGGCGGTGGCTTTAGTGGCGCGCAGGGCCAGGTCCGTCGCACTCCTTAGGTCCCTGAGTGAAGCAGCGTCGAGCCCGATAACTCCTCTGCGTCCGAAGCCGCCAAAGAAAGGCTGTCATCCATGTCGTCGTCACTCCCACCGAACGAGATCATGTCGCTCACAGCCGTAGAGGGACGCTGATCAGGTTGAGTCAAGAGGACCGGCGAATCCTCTCTTGGCGGTGACGGCGAGGCACGCGGGCACTGAGCCAACGTGAGGTCACTCGTCTCTGGCCGCTCGAATCCTCTGCCCCGCCATTTCTTCCTTGCCAGTTCCTGGGAGGAAGAGAACTGGAGGGCGCGAGGGGCGGAGTCGCTTTCTGAAAAGTTTTTAGAAAAGTTTCTCCCAATGAGAGCAGTCACCCCCGCTGAAGGCAGCGTCAGCGTGGGATTTCCCCAAGCATGACACGCACTCAGCGTGACCGTCATCAGCGTGCAGGGGAGTCCTACATGTCTTACAATGACGGCATGGCATTTGAAACAACGCCGCGATAGAATTTGCTCTTTTGTGAGGCTCTTTTAGATCGTCGCCGGATGGCGGCAGCGGATAGACCGGGATCCGCGAGCTGTGTGTTGCAAGAGGTCCAAACCGGCTGCAGAGGCGTTTCAACGGTGAATCTTGCCGTCAGCGAAGAGTCAGCGAGGAAGAATCTTCGTCGCTGAAGAGAAGAAATCTGAGATGCGGCGGCGAAGCACTGGACGTGCAGTTTCACCGCGTGATAGATAAGGCTTCAGTTGAAGAGGAAAAAAGGAGTTTTTCCCATACAGGTGTCTTACAACAAGGTACGAGTGGAATATCGAAAGGGAACCATGGTTAATTAGGGTTGTGATGTCCACTTGTTTTTTTTTTTTTAAGAGATTATAGAGGCTGTGTCGTCTATAGCAAAAAGGTGGCCAAAAATGAAAGATTAAGTGGATATTTGATTTAAATATTTGGTCAATAGCCTACAAGGATATGATCGTCCTGTAAGTGTAACAACAGCAATGACCAGGCCTTTGGCTCCCGTTGCAGGCATTTGTAATAACATGTAATGTTGAAAAAAATAGACACCGTGACAAAATTTGTAATGGTTTTACTGGTTATAATGGGACTCCGTGCATAGGGAGCGGCGGTACTGCTCCTAGGTTCATGAAACGGTCGTCCATAAAATGCGTTGCTGTTCTGTTGTAAGTAATCTTAATGATTCCTAAATGCATCTACTTTTGGGAAGGCCAAATAAAGTGCTTTTGCTCTCACCTAGAAACACACAGCGTCTCCCTGACATGGCTTCATCAACACTACTGCAGTTACTGAAACCACGCCTTCTTTCTGTGCGTGAACAGTTGGGCTGCATTATGCAAATATTTCCACATATTGACGTAGACGTGGGGGCGTGTTTGAATGAGCCGTTTTAGGGGGGCGTGGCAGAGTCTTAACTTTGATAAAGAATATCTCTTTGGTTTTGAGACTAGTCTTTGCAACATCAGGGATCTTATCTATGCACAAACAGTTTGTAACACCCCAAAGAGAAAGGAAAACTTGAAATAGCACCATATGACCCCTTTAAAACTAGTGCTGTCAAACGATTAATCGCGATTAATCACATCCAAAATAAACGTTTTTGTTTACATAATATATGTGTGTGTACTGTGTATATTTATTATGCTTATATAAATACACACACATACATGTCTATATTTCAGAAAAAAAATATTTTATCTATTAAATATATTTATTTATAATATAAATTATATGAATATAAACATAGACATGTAAATACATGTAAATATTTTCAAAATATATACTGTATATATGTGTGTATTTATATATACATAATAAATATACAAAGAACACACATACATTACACAAACAAAAACGTTTATTTTGGATGCGATTAATCACAATTCTTCGTTTAACAGCACTACTTAAAATAGTTTACCATAAAAAAAAATACAGGATTGCCTTTGAACAAAAGTCATCTCTGTCAATAATAAAGTAATTCATACTGCTGTTTAAAAAATTATGTAAAATATTTTACAGTAGAAAAGGTACCGGAAAGATTTTATACAATTATTTACTGTCCAAAGTAGGGTAACTAAATATAAACATTTTAGTATTTTAACATTTTATTAAAATTTTCCTAGTACAATTACTGACATTGTTTAACATATAATAGTATTACTTAATTATTATTACTTTACTATTATTCATATACTTTCACAACTGAATTATTTCACTATTATTACTCTACTACTATACAATTCCTGTGCCTAAATTATTATTACTTTACTATTATCACTTTTCTAATATGACAAAATTATTATTCTACAATTACTACTCTTCTAATATGCCTAAATTATTATTAGTGTGTTCTGCTGTACTAATGTTCAGTGATCTGAATGAAGACATTCATTATCTCACCGGAGGTCATCTGGATCCATGTGGAGCAGAGAGAGATGAACATGAGGATCTTCTCTCCAGCTGCAGCGGATATGAGAGCGGTAGTCATTACGGCACTCCAAAGACTCCAGAGCAGAGGATTCTGGGAACAGTAGATGTAGAAAAGGCTAGAAACACCCAATGATACTGAAACACAAGAAGATTACAGTAAAACAACCCTAACCTGAAGCAAACGTGCCAAGCTGAGGACATCCTGCGAGGACTGATGTCCACAGTCCAGTCAGAGTCAAAGAGATAGAAATGTTTGGACGCATGGAGAATACTGACTGAACAACAGCAGGTGAAGAAGAAAGTTCTGATAATCCGTAACAAACGAGAATAATCATTAAAGACGAGTCAGAAACATCTGTGTATGAAGGACCGTCAAAGCTCTTGTTCTTCACTGCTGTGATGAAGCCGAGGCTCTGCTGGTCACACTGACATCCTCAAGTGTTATGGACTTGTGTGTGCCTGTGCCAGCTTGACCGCAAATGTGTTTACTTTTTAAAAGGTTCAAAACTGCTTTGTTTGCAGATTTCAATGTGCCATATGATTCCTTCCCCTAAATTAGAAAGTAAAACTGCATAAAAAAAAATCTCAATATGCCAGTATAATAATCAATTACAACTAATATACTAACACCTATATTATATTATATTATATTATATATTATCGCAAATGTTCTATATATTTAATATTCTATTTTTAATTATTAAAAAAAATCTTTAATATTTAATATTTACTACATATTACTACATATTAAATTATAAATTATTCATTATATTACATTACTATTTGAATATGTAATACATTTTATTTTCTATTTTGTTTTTAATTTAATATTTAATATTTGAAAAAAAACAATGAAATATCTATGATATATTATATTCAATTATTAATTTATTAGCTTAAATGCTTTAAATATTAGAATGAATAAATATTAAATTATTATTTTTAATATTATTGTATTACTAATTTAATATATAACTTAATATAATATAAATCTTATTTTCTATCCTATGCATAATTTAATTCCTTTTTAATTTTATATGAAATATAAAATTCTGTTTAATATATTATTATTATTATTGTTATAAATGGATTCAAATCTATATTATTATTATTATTAGTAGTAGTAGTATTATAAATTATTTTATAATATATTATTATTATTATTATTATTATTGTAAATTGATTTAAATATAAAAATGATTAAATATTAATGTATATCAGTAATTTAATATATATATCATTGATATTTTTTCTATTCTTAATTTAATGGATTTACAATTTTAATATGAAATTATAATAAAGACTAAAATAAATTAAAAACTTAAAAATATAATAGATAATATAAATATAAAATTAAAAAATAAATATTAAAGTAAATAAAAACATATTAAAAAATAGTATATTATATATATAAAATTATTAAATATTATATAAAATATATAAAATTAATATAATATAAAATATTAATATAAATAATAAAAATAATAATATTAATTATTTTAAGAAAATGTTACATCAGAATATAAAATAATAGAATGTTTGGAAATATATTATTTAATGTTATTATATTATATTGTTTTTTTTTATGATTTGCATTGCCTAATTTACTACCAGTAAATATACAAAGTAATATACAAAGGATTTGAGGTGTCATTCATATCTGTTGTACAGTAAGATAGTTTAATACCTACAACTAGAGTTTTGCTGAAATCATTAACTCTAAGTGTGAGTGATGTATTAGTGAAGCTCGCCTTAGCAAACACGGCTAATGATCAGCTGTAGTTAATTCAGGTTGAGAACATTCCTCACACTGATAGATAAGCCTCCTTCCACACATTCATCAAACTCACACTTGCCTAAAGAGTAATCGTGTGTGTGTGTGTGTGTGTGTGTGTGATGTGCATTAAATGTGCATACGTGTAAAATATATCAGCACCAATCCCTGCTAACATTAATTTATATACTTTACACATATATATAATTGTGTCGCACAAGTCAAGATGCGCCACACATCCAGTCACCCGTGATTTATGAGAAGACTTTTTCCGGCAGTGAAAGGAACTGAAAGAAGAAGTTGGCTAAAAACTTCACCAAACAAGAAAAGTGAAATGTCACACCACCAATACTGCTGAAAATACAGAAGAAAATCGGTATTTATTAGCACTGACAATTTATAAAATATATTCAGCAACAGATTCCACTGTGAAATACTGGTGGTGTTAAAGAATTAATCACCCAGAAATTAAAGTTTTGTCATTAATTACTCATCCTTAGATCCACCTTCTGCTGGTCAACAACAGTTAACAGAAACTGATGGTTTAAAACTTCAAAAAGGACACAAAAACAGCAAAAAAAAAAAAAAAAAAAGACTTATGTACATATGACTTGTATACTTTATATAGTAATCTAAGACAGGGATATTATAGCTAATTACAACTAAAATTAAAATTATAAAACAATAAAATAAAATTAATAAAATTAAATAAAACAATAAAATTAAATTAATAAAATAAAATAAAATAAAACGTTATTTTTTATTTCAGCTAGTTGCCAGGGCTACATTGTTTATGTTTGTTTAGTTTAACTAAAACAACTAAAGCTAAATAAACTAAAAATAAAAAATAAAACAAAATAATAAAATAAAATACAAGAAAACACACTTTTTTTTGTTGTTAGTTATCAAGGCTACATGTCTTATTTTGTTTAGTTTAAATTGAAATACTAAAACAACTAAAACTAAATAAACAAACTATTAGATAAAAAAATTATTAATTTATATATACATATAAAAAAGCAAAACAGTAAAAGAAAAACATACAAAACAATTACCACAATTTTACAAACACTTGTAACAAAAACAAAAGTGAAAACAGATCATATGAAAAATAAAATCTCTATGAACTTTATATAAACTAATAGTATATTAATAATAACACTGGTCTGAAGTCATTTAATAATTTTTTGGACAATTAAGTTTATCTTATCTTCCCTTCCAGTGATCTTTGAACTGTTGTAACCAGATCAGTGAACTGAATCATTCTGATTCATAAATGAATCATTCAGACCGGATCAACTGATTCTGCGTCAAAAGTCACGAACGAATCAAGGGTGAGTAAATATGACAAAATGGTTCAATATTATTGCGTAAACTACCCCTTTTAGCAACCAAAAAAAGTTTTCAATTTGAAAACCACCTAAACTAAGAAACACTGTGCAATGATTTGGAGATGACAAGGAACATCGTTCGCTCGTTTCAATACTCGGTGTTGTAGACGGTCAGATCTTTGGCATGCGTGACCAGCAGCTCCCAGGGAAACTGATTCACGGGCCGTTTGACCTTTGACCCCGTCTGTTTGCTCTCTTGCACCATGAGAGTGACATCTTCATCGTCTAATATCCGTATCAGATCGCCCTCAGGGTCCCTGTAGTTCAAAGCAATATCTTCCACTTGAAAGACGTCCCTGAGGGGGTAAACAGAGAGAAACTAATTGCGTAGTAGTTTAGAGGTCACAGCAAGTGCAAATATAAGGAGTATAATCCTCCTAAAAGAGGCAGGTCACTAAGCTTTCACTAGGCTAGTGTTTTCTGCTGGTCAGACCGAAAAGTTTGACATTTAAAAAGACTGTCTTTCTGTTCTTTCTCTCTTTTCTACCACATCTTTTTCTCCCTCTTACGTGAGTTAAGGCAAGAAACATGGTGTGAATATTAAAGAGAGACACCAGTTCTCCTCAGTGTAAGAAGAACAGCAGAATTAAAGATACTGATGATGGGAATGACAGAATAAATGCAAACATGAACTGATTAGGAGACGCTTTAACAGCATTAAACGTTAGAATATTCAATTAATGAGGTTTCCATTTTGAGGCACATTGTGAGCATACAACATGTCAAACAGAACAAAGTACCTCATTCGGGAAAGCAGATCTTCGTAAGATGGTTGAATAGAGAGATCTTCCTCAACACAAATGTCCCTACAGCAGACAATAAATACAGCATCACATTAGCTGAGAAACAGTCAGTGGGGGGTTGCCAGGATGTTGTGATGTGGTTGCTAAGATGTTTTTGTGTGTTTATAGGCATGATAGTGATTAAAAGGATAATACTTTTAGATGATCTGATGATGCGTGCATGTGTGTGTGTGTGTGTGTGTGTGTGTGTGTGTGTGTGTGTGTGTCAGACCTTGTGTCAATGCCCTCTGGCTGCAGCAGATAGCAGTGCAGGCAGCTGTATGAACTCTGAGCACGTTTCCCGGTCTTGGAAGCTCCACCCTCTTCGTCAGAGTCACTTTCAGGAAGAGGTTTAATAATGTTCACAAACGACTCTGGAAAGATTCCAGTTTTGTCCCTCACTGTGCCCTACAAAGAGAAGACATACAGCATGAACAGATGAAGACATGTCAATCAATCAATCAATCAAATCAATGTCCGGTTCTCGATATGCGTTCTTGTCTATCTACCTATATGTGTTACTGTGAGATGGTTTCTTGCATCTGCAGGGGAGATGAACTGATATGACAGGTAGAGGGACACAATATTGCAGAAGTATTAATGTCCCTAGAAGTGGGAGGAATAATGATTTCTATGTCCCTGATCTTCAGACACATTAGGTGCATTCAAGTGAAAAAAAAGGAGTTTCGGAGGCAATGAACTAGCAAGTTACGGCCTGATCTTTCTCTTTCACCCGCTCTTATCTTGATAATGTTATTTGAGGGTCCATTGCATGTCTATGCAATATCCAATTTTCCCTCTCTCTCTCTTTATGTCCCTGGAATTCAATTCAGGTCAAATCGTTCTCTTTGATCTGAGAAGATTGCAGGTATCTAACTCATAAAAACAATGTGTGTGATTGAGTGTGTGTGTCCAGATCAGATCTGCTCACTCTCAGTGTCCCACTCCTTCTCACACACACACACACACACACACACACACAAATACATAAATGTCTCTCATCTTCTCCATTATGTTTTTTCCACCATCATTCTTTGTTCAGAACACAATCTTTTTAGTGCTCTCTCAATCACGATATCGTTTAAATTATTCCCTTCTTCCTTTCTTTAGTGAATACCTTCATCCATCGTGTTCTCCTGATGCTGTATCTCCAACTAGATTGATGTATATTTGTAGGTATTTGTACGTATAGTGTACACACACATTTTCATTTGGATAGATGTTAAATGTATAATATCAGTGTATTAAGTTTAAAACTTCTTACATTTGAAAACATTAGAGATGTACAAATCTGTGTGAAACCTCTAAGGTCAATCAGAACTGAACTTGCCAGATCCTTTGCAAAAGAAAGTCCCTTTTAATGGCAAATTTAATTACAAATAAAATCCAGATGTGACTAATTAAAAAATTATGTACAAGCATGAAATATATGTAAAATACTCTGACAATGTCACATCACTATGTTTGTGTGTTTATGTTATATAAAGGACATTCATAGCTCAAGCAGTTCAAGGTCATGGGTTCAATTCCCAGAGAATGCATGAACTAATTAAATGTAGATCTAAAATCCAAAAAAAATAAAAAATCTAAATATTACTTTTATAATTATTGCTGTTGTTGTTATTAATAACAGATGATTACTCATTAGCAGTAGTAGTAATATATATTAATATATGCAACCCGAATTCCAGAAATGTTGGGACATTTTTTTTCTTAAATTTGAATAAAATGAAAACTAAAAGACTTTCAAAACACATGAGCCAATATTTTATTCACAATAGAACATAGAGAACATAAATGTTTAAACAGAGACATTTTACACTTTTATCCACTAAATGAGCTCATTTAAAATTTGAGATCTCAAAAAAGTTGGCATGGGAGCAACAAAGGGATGAAAAAGCAAGATATTTTGAAAAGATTCAGCTGAGAGAACATCTAGCAACTAATTAAGTTAATTGACATCATGTTTGTAGCATGATTAGCTATAAAAGGGATGTCTTAGAGAGGCAGAGTCTCTCAGAAGTAAAGATGGGCAGAGGCTCTCCAATCTGTGAAAGAGTGTGTAAAAAATAAATGTGGAATACTTTAAAAACAATGTTCCTCGACGTGAAATTAAAAAAGCTTTGCAAATCTCATCACATCATCAACAGATTCAGAGAAACTGGAGAAATCTCTGTGTGTAAGGGATAAGGCTGAAGACCTTTGTTGGATGCCCGTGGTCTTCAGGCTCTCAGACGACCCTGCATTACTCATCAGCATTATTCTGTCATTGATATTACTAAATGGGCCCAGGAATACTTCCAGAAATCACTGTCGGTAAACGCAATCCGCCGTGCCATCTGCAGATGCAACTAAAGCTCTATCATGCAGAAAGGAAGCCATATGTGAATATGGTCCAGAAGCACCATCGTGTCCTGTGGGCTAAGGCTCATTTAAAATGGACAGTTTCAAAGTGGAAAAGTGTTCTATGGTCAGACGAGTCCAAATTTGACATTCTTGTTGGAAATCACGGACGCTTGTCCGGTTTGAATAGGTCCAATGACAACTTACTGTACAAACGCAGCTGCACGGAGGTGTTAATGTCATGTGAAGACATCTCCACTACATTATGAAAAATACCACTTTATTTGAAGGATACAACTGGAAGTAAACGTTAAGATTTGCACGTTTCATTTTTAAAATACATCAGTGATGCGCCTTGTCAGACAATAAATATAAGCCTATCTGTTTCCACTAAAAATAGCCAGTGTAAAAGAATTAGATGAACTTTATTCTTTTTAACTTTAAAACTTTATTCTAAAATATTCATTTGATAACTGTTTTAAACAGTTGTTTTTTATTGATATTTTTATATATTTATTCTAAAATATATCAAGGATATTGGTTGACTTTTAGCAAAAAAAATAAAAATAATAATGTTTGGCACAAATGGCATTTATAGTCCGTATCCCATATTTCCTTAATGTCTTGTACCTTTGACGGTGTTAAACATGGTGTCACATGGATGGGAATATGCATGGGAATGATATGCAGATGAGGTTATGCATAGTAAAACTAGGCGTTGTAACCTCCATATATGGTGATTTCGGGGAGGAGTTGGGGTGGAGATGCACGTACGCACAATCTTCCCCTAACTGGTATTTATAAAGGGATTTTTGCACAGGTTCCGGCGTACGCGTGGTTTATAGGTTATAAATCTGAAAACTTTTGTATGTATGCAAAATCAAGCTTTTGTGCCTACGTACACTTTTAGGATGAAATCTACGGAGAGTTTTATAAATGAGGCCCCAGATCTTTCACCTCTAGAGAACATTTGGCGCATCAAAATGAAAAATACGTCAAAGATGACCACGAACTCTTCAGCAGCTAGAAACGTACATCAGGCAAGAATGGGACCAAATTCCAACACCAAAACTCCAGAAACTCATAACCTCGATGCCCAGACGTCTTCAAACTATTTTGAAAAGAAGAGAAGATGCTACACCGTGGTAAACATGCCCCCGTACCAACTATTTTGAGACCTGTAGCAGGCATCAAATTTGAAATGAGCTCAAATTTCTCAGTTTAAACATTTGTTATGTTATCTATGTTCTATTGTAAATAAAATATTGGCTCGTGTGATTTGAAAGACTTTTAGTTTTCATTTTATTCAAATAAAAAAAATTGGGTTATAGTATATATTTATTTGTAATTATTATTATTATTATTATTACTACTACTACTACTAATATTGCTATAACGATGATGATTATTATTACCAATAATCATCATTCTTCTTCTTCTTAATAATAATAATTACCATTATTATCATTATTGTAGTTGTTGTTATACTCCATTTAATAATAATATTACATTAAATGTTCTTTATGACTTGGTGAGTTTTTAAATGGGTGGGACTTTACAACAAAAGGTCAATAATTTGACATTTGCCATTTGTAATCGCTTTTGAGTCCTACAATCTTGTTACCTTAAGGAGCTATTTCTAAAACTTAAATTTAGTTTTGTTGATTATTTTAGGTTGCTTCAGGGATGGTAAATTACATTTGGTTTACTTACAATCAATTAATTTAGCTGTTACCACATGAAGCACATTTTTAATGTAACCCTGTTTTCAGTGTAGTTTAAGAAGCACCTCTTAGAAGCAACATTACAGAGACACACATGTATAACTGTATGTGTGCTATAATCACACTTACACACAAATGCCTCCAAACATAAATGAGATCACGCTGCTCCATCCTTTTTCTCTCTCCCTCCCTTTTTCTCTCTTACAAACCCTCCTCCCTCTCTCTCCTCCTTCCTACCTATCCTCTTCTACCTTTCTCTCTGCTTCTATCCTGTTATCCTTCTCTCTCTCTCCATATCTGTCTCACCTCCAGCCAGTCTGCGTTGACTCTCCGCAGGAGGAAGATCACATCTCCAGCCTTCAGACTGAGCTCCAGGCGTCCGCTGCTGCTGAAGTCAAACACCGCCTAACACACACACACACAGCGAGGACACGCAAGCGGGAAACACACACACACCGACGGAGAGAAAGAACGAAACACATCCTGAGTGAGACCGAGCTTCAGGTAGGAGATCCTCATTCTTTAAGAACTTTGAAGAGAGTGAATGAAAGGAAAAGATGAGAGTGTTGGATGAAATAGGATGAGAGGATGCTTGTAAGAAAAAAGAAAACTAGTATACAAAGTGGCAATAAGAGATTAAGGAGTGAAGATGCTATTCACAAGACAGAAGTGAAGAGATAAATGTTTTAATTGTACTTCTTTTTGAATACCAGCTAAATAGTACTGTGCAAATACTAAGTGTTTAAGGTATTTTTACATTTATTTGTCTTTTTTCTTGTCTTGCACCATAGTAATTTCAGTGAATACCATGCTATTCTTCTAAGCATATTATTTCAAAATATGTCCATTAGTGGCCATTGTAACAGATAGTAATACAATATTTTGCACATTTGTGATTGCAAAATAATTTTAGAACATGTCATTTTAAAAATATTAAAACCACAGTTTTACCATAGTACTATGAAACATATATTGTGCATGTCCTATGAAAAAAAAACGTGTATTCTTTGAATATCTTTGTATTCTTAGACACTTACCATGACCTAAATGGGTTAGGATAGGTTCAAAGATAATACCATGATATTACCATGGTATTCTTTGGAGAACATCATCATGTCAAAATACCATGCTTTTTGAGATTATACTAAAATCTACTTCTAGGTATTTCAAAGATTAACACAGTGTAACCATTGTGTGTGCCGATACCATGTTTTTGGACATGTACTATGGTAAATATTATGTTGCATTTATATTGTAATCATGCACATGAATATATGAACATATATTTTGGCTATAACATAATAAAAAATACCAATATGCACAATATGTTTTTAATATATATCCATTGAACCATGGACCATGGTGCAAGTCCAAAAACAACTTGCACCATAATTTTTAATATGATATATATATATATATATATATGTATATATATATATATATATATATAAGTGCTGTTAAGTACAGACTGTTTACAGATTATAATTACAGAAAAAAGAAAACTAAAAGAAAGTGATAAAGAAGAATAAGTAGAAATGAGTAAAAGAAGAGGAAATTGTGATGTGAGATACGTGATGAAGAGGAGTGATGTGTGATAGAGAGGTGAACGGTGGAGAGAACGTGTGTGTCCTCCAATGTCAATGTCAACCCTTCAAGCTTAGTTAAATCAAAAGAAACCAAGGTCAATTACTGGAGAAAAGCTCCTGCGTATCTCAAGAGATGGAATGGAGCTCTCATTTAAGATTTGTTCAAGTACCAACTTTGTTTTAGATGTTTCTTTTAAAATTTCTTCTGAAAATTAGACACACAAGAGGCGTACACTAAGAATATAGAGCTATAGAGAAAATCTTTTATATATATATATATATATATATATATATATATATATATATATATATATATATATATAGTTAATTTTCTAACAAATGTATAATTTTATCATTTTATATATGTAATATATACACTCAAATATGTAGGGTACACTGTTGTTTCAAAGCGCTGTGTGTAACTGTATGCTAACACACTTCTTATGTGTGCGTGTGTGTGATGGGCATGAGTGGGCATCTGTTCTCTCTCCGCCATCTCTGTATGTTTAGATAATGCTGTAAATCTACTGAGCTGTGGGTCGCTTGGTTTGTTTGCATGAGTAGGAGTGTGTAGGTGAGACGTGTTAGATGTTACCAGCTAATTACATCTTGGCAGTTGCTTTAAGTGTGAGCACGCATGTGTGTATGTCCGTGCACACTCGTAGGCAGCTTCTGAACAGAAAGATACAATTTGTGCCAAAACTCAATGTGAAAATCTCCACAAAGTCAACAGTACAGAGCAAGTATCTGAGCGCAGGCTCAGCAACATCAGATGAAGAAACTATTTCAGTACCACTGCTGCTCTGAAACCCTAAAAATGGCTTTTGGGTCATTTGTGTGGGCTAACTTTGTTATATAGTTCAGGAAAGTAACTCAGTGTAATAATTGGCTTCTTCAGCCACACCACAGTAAAGTTAAAATTAGACTATTTTAAGCGAAGGGAATTTTGTTCCGATATTCCTTTTGAAAGAGGACAGTACAAATTAACACTTAAAAATGTGACACGACCCCACAATACTAGAAAAATCTGCAGGATGTCGGACTAATATCAAAAACTAACAACAAAATAAAATTTCTTCCTCATATTGGGCTACGCTTTCTTTTGCGCCTGGTCTCTTGTCTTTGGTTAAACCACACTGGAAATTAAACAAGACTTGGAAATGTGTGAGAATGTGCCACAAACAGACTCTGCTATGTGGAAATGTGACAAAGCAATTTCCTTCCTCCCATCTCCCAATGTGTGCTAATTAGCCTAGCGCTGAGAAAAGCTCTCAGTAAGCCTTAGCATTGCCGTACCCTGCAAGGTAGCACTCTTTTGAAACTCATCTTCTTTTCATTGTCTTTTTCCACAGTCTTCTGCAGTCGCTTCATCTTGAACTACTAAACATACAGGCTACATTCAAACTTTGTAGATCATTTCAGTCAGCGATTTTGGTAAACATTATACTTAAAGGAACAGTTCACCCAAAAATGAAAATTCTGTCAGAATTTGCTCAATATTATGTTGTTCCAAACCAGTGTGACTTTCTTCTGTGGAACACAAAAGAAGATACTGTAAAGAATATTTTTGTGGAATGGACAATGGAAGTCAATGGGGTCCAAACGAAACAATGGAAGTTTAATTTTTGGGTTAAATATTTTAAATTTTCAAAAGAACAGACTGACATTCTAAATCAAACATCTCAAAAAGAGGTCCTTTAAACATCCAAAGTGTAACATTTTAAAGCAATTGCGTTAAAAAAATATGTCTTCCAGAAGAAAACACATATGAAATAGACATTTGGGTGACATATATGTGCTTTCAGGCAATCTAGTTAGCAATAAGTCGGCATATTAGCTGAAAACTACTAATTAAGTGATATGAAGACCTCAGGGCTTGTGCTGCACTTGATATCGAAGAGAACTAGGTCGAGAACAAACCGAGATAGATCGACTAAAAAGCCTAAAAAGAATTTATGATGAAGGAAGTGTAAGCTAAGTTGGCCAAATATGTCAAATTGTGGTATGAACAAAAAAAAAAGCCAACAAAAGACACATTTTCCCACAATAATACTCAAAAACAAATGGCTATCAATCTCTTTCACGTAGCAGCACTCTATTGAAGGGGTTTTTCCTGTTTGGTCATATTCAGAGAGTTTTATCCGCACGGGATCAAGGAGTCAGGGAACATCTCTAATTATAGCATGACTCTGGGGGTCACAAAGCACTCTGATTTCAATTAAGGAGTCAATGACCTCCGAAATGAGCTCATTAGCACGTGGCCGGCCAAAAGGGAGGAGAGGGAGGTGTTTTTTCCTACCTAAATGAGTGACCCAGATTGGCTCTTCTCAACTGGGGGATCAGAGCAGGATATAAAGAGAAGAGATCACTCTCTGGGGCCATGACACATGACAAAGGAGTTTAACCAAGAATGGGTGTCAGTTATTAACCTGCTTATCAATGCTCATAAAAGTCGTTCATTTGCAGATGTAATGGGTGAAATACTAAGAACTTGAGATTCAATCAACAAAAATGATGCTAAAATAAATACCTCTCTTTTATCAGACAGATAACTATCCAAAACAAGAACTCTGGGACTCTCGCCCCCAAGCTATCAGCCAAGATCAGGTGTGAAATAGCTGTCCTTTGCAAAGCGGGCCATGAAAATAACCGTGAAAATACAATAATGTGCAAGTGTGAATGCATATAATCAGAAATAGCCAACTTTAATGCTTAAACGTTATTATATGTGACAATATAATACTTAAAATATCTTCTCTTAGATCGCTCATACCGGTAACAGTATTCCTGATAGCCAAAGTGAAGGACTCTAATGGAAGCAGATCTATTGAAACCTTATCTCCAATTTCTTTATAATAGCTCACAGTTACTGTCTAAACTCCTTACAGTGATACAGAGGAAAGAAAAGGCTTTGATTTTCAATCATGCTCCCTGTCTTGTGTCTTATGAATCCCAGCAAATGGCCATATAATTCTCAGAGCCATCACACAACAAATGAAGCAACCGATTATGTGATATCTACATGACATTTTTATCTGAAAATGCACATTTGTGACTACAGGATCAGTGTCATTTGAGAAACCTGGATTAATTTAATCGTTCTCATGTCGTTCCAAACCCCTCTAGTTTAAGATTATGTGGCACGCAAAAGTAGCAATTTTGAAGAATGTTCAAGCTGCTCTTTTCCATAAATGAAAGTAGATGGGGACCAAAAATGACAAAGAAGCACCATAACTGTGGACAACATGACTACACTATATCCCAAGTCTTCTGAAGCCATATGATGATTTTGTGTCAACATTTTTTACTTTTCACTGAAGTCCAGCTCTCAAATTTATCTTTAAACTTCAACTTTCACATATTCAAACTTGCCATGTCACAATCTGATTCTTGAAGCCACTGATTTCGAACCTGGTGTTCAGAAGATCTGGCATATAGCACGTTAGTTATATGGACCATTTTTATGATGTTTTTGATTGTGGTCACTGAATGCTTCATTTTGTGGAAAAGAGCAGTATGAACATCCTGCTGAGTATCTCCTTTTGTTCTTAATGGAAGAAAGTAAGTCAAACAGGATTGGAACGACATGATTTCTCCCAAATAAAAGCATCTTGCTCAAGGCTACAATAGTGACAGCTCATGAATCATCCCCTTTAAAGTTCGAACCTACAGCCTTTCCCAGATATTTAACAGCAAAGTGACACTACCTACATATCTATCTTTCCCGGTCTTGCTTTTCAGATCTTTTGTTGTTATATCTGGTGTGATGCGAAGTGGAATCTGTCACTTTCTCCCTCTCCCGGCCACATGTCCACAACAGAATAAGGCAGGAGTCTCTTCCGCTGTGATCTCCATGTGGAGAGCAGCGTGCTTTGAATCATGTGCTCTCACTTGAGTGTATGAAGACAAATGTCCAGCATCGATCTACATCGGGACAGGACATCATGAGCGAAATGTTTTGAGGAGATATTAAAAGAGGGATGTGTGTGTTGGAAGTGTGTCTACGTTGAAAAGCATTACAGAATTTGACCTTTGGGCTCAACCAATGGCATTTCGAATAACTTGGAATTAACTGTTTGCCTAAATAATGGAAGACAAAGAGAAAATGGGAAATGGGAATCAACCCAATCATATAATAATAATAATAATAATTTTTATGATGTGGCAATTTTGTGTGAATTTATATGGTGAGATTTGTTCAAAAACGTCAGATTTTTAGAAGAACGTATTTTACAAGTGAGATCATAAAGAGTAAAATAGTTTTGAATTGCCATGAGATTTTGTTGAATCAATCATACGCTCAACATCGCAAAATTAAGTTTATTTACAATAGCGCCACCTTGCTGAGTGCAAGTATAGACATGATTTTATTTTATTTGGCTTTTTTGGCAATTAAACTTTGACTCACCCACGCACAATAAAATTCACACACCCTTCCGCCCTTAACTACAGATGGGCATGGGATATAAATCATGTTTTATGTCATTTCTTTGTGGTCACATCTGGTGTGGATGGAATGATAGAATGGCTATAATGTCTGACAGTATTGGGAGAGACAAAGAAAAAAATGGATGAAACTGTCTTGAAGGAGTACAAGTACTCCAGAGGACAAAGAGTGAGGGATGCATTAAAGGATGGAGTGAGAAAGCGAAAGATGAAAGCAAGACTGATGGGTGAACTCCGAGGGAAGAGTGGGAGAGATTAAAGGAGGGATTGAAGGATAAAGTGAAGAGTGGAAAAAAGAGCACAGAATATATTAAGACAGGAGAAAGATAAGAGAGAGAGGCTGAAGGAACGTGACTGAGGAGTAGGTGGAAGAGAGAAGGTCATAGAAAGCATTAAAGTACACAAAAATGATCCAAAATAGTCATAATTTATTCAACACTCATGCCTCTCCAAACCCTTATGACATTTTCTTCCATAAAATACAAAAGGGAAAATTATGAAGAATGTCCTGGTTGCTCTTTTCCATCCAAGTACAATGGATGGAGATTGAGGCTTTCGAGCTTCAAAAAGAAAGCAAAAGCAACCGAAAAGCATACGACTTGTTCATCAATCATGTTAGTCAATCAGTGAATTGAACGAGTGAACTAGAACAGCCCAACTCGTGAACAAATTGTTCATACGAATTGAGTTGGTTCACAAACCCAGTATTAACAAGTGGTTCATGAATCAAACTGATCTAGTTCACAAGTTCAACTCACTGATTCAGTGATTCAGATATATAATGCAAAAGTTTTATGTATGACACCTTTATTGTGCTTTTGTGTCCTTTTGAAGCTTGAAAAAATGGAAATGAGTGATCTGTATTTTATGTAAAATATCTTTTTTTTTGTTCCCTGGAAGATTTGGAGTAAATGATCACAGCTTTTTCAGTTTTTGGTGAACTAGCCCTTAAAAAAGTAGCTCAGGAAAAAAAATATAAAGAAATTAGCAAAAGAAGTAGAACAGGGCAGGAATCGTTAGTGGGCCAAAGATCTGACCTAGAAAACTGAAAGACAGATGTCTCTTGCTTTGTCTGTATAAGAGGAATGTTACAAATTTAGCGACATGACTGTAAATCTATTAAATGAGGAGTAATCAAAACCACATAATTACGCTGTCATAGTATCAGGAAACTAGATTTTGACATTTTCACAAGACAAATCTTTGGTGTTTGCCGACACGAAAATCGCTGGCATGATTGCCGGGGTGTTTTGGGAGGTTGCCAGGACTTGCTGTGTGGATGCTGGGGTGTTCTGAGTGGATTTGAGTGGACTGCTGTGCAGTTGCTAGGGTATTCAGAGTAGTTGCTAGGGTGTTGTGGGTGGTTGCTTACTGGCCCAAGTCAAAAATTCTCACCCTCAAGTCTCTAAATATGACTTAGGTGCTTCTTTCAGTCAAAGCCTATGAGATTTTTTAGCCAAAATGTGTGATGAATAGTAACAGCACACTTCTCAACAAGCTGCATAATTTGAGATATTATTCCTTTCCATAACACAAGTTACATGCTGAAGTTTAATGCTTACACTTATGCGTTTGGGCACAACAAACTTGGTCAAAATCATCAAGATGTTCTACATAAATCTGTGCAAATTATAGATACATATTCAGAATTCTCTATAAACACAAAGCAAACTGTAAGTGACACTGTGAGCATTGTGGAAGAGTCTCAGCCTCCACAAAGTTTTGTCATAACCCTCTGACAAAATGTGAGTGTTTTGAAACAAACGTTTGAGGTGTGTTGTGTAATAACCTCCTGACCAAATGTCAGAGCTGTGTGTGGTGCCTGCATGCTTGAGCATGTAAGTATGTGTGTAGTATGTAGTGTGTAGGCTGTTACTGAAAGTGTTTCCAAGGAAACGCTGGTATACCTCTGCTCTGGGTGCGGAGAGAAGGTCCGTTTTGGGCTTCACGGTTTTTCTAGTAAGACAGAGAGAGAGAAAAGAAAAAGCATTGTGAACTTCAGATGAATAACAGAAGAAGAAGTGGTTTCTACAACATCTTCTCAGAGTTTTCGAGCACAAGACAGTCAAAGTGAAAGGTTGACAAACCTAACGAGAATTTGATTGCTCAGAAATTCCTCTTTTGTAGCTCCAGGAACTTAGGTGATGTCATTTTTCATTTAGTGCTGTTAAAATTAGCGCGTTAACGCAGAAGATTAATTTTTCCAGTTTAACGGTGTTAAAAATATTTAAAGCCAGTAATGCAGGGATGGGGCTACCAACTACTGCTTCTGTCTCTTTTTTTTTCTAGAGAAAATTGTTTATTTAGACGCAGAACATCTTTACGAACACATCAAATAGGCGACTTTTCAGATGCGCCCTCCACTTCGCCTCAGCGAGAGCCGCTAGTCAAACAAGTGCGGAAACTGTACAGATGACGAGGAGCTTCAGTAGAACAACAGTGGACTGATGAGATGTTGTCAGGCCATATGTCAGTAAATGCACATTTTTCAGTCCTGTCAGCCATTATACTGTGCTCGTAGTACGTGTTCTTCAATTGCATGCACAAATATGGCAGCACGCTGTAGCCTGTATCATTTCATATTAAAGAGTGAATGAAACTACTAGCATGTGTGTCAGATCTGCGTCACATTCAGCAGCGGCAACTCTTAAAGTAATAGCAGCCAAATAACCTAATAACCAGCTGCTGTGATGTCTGTTCATCAAAGAACAAAAGTAAAAAAGAGCAAATCAATAACTTTTGTAGCTCGAAGGATTCATCTATTTTTAATCTAGAATTTAGTGTTTGATTACTTTATTAAATTTCTGTATATTTCCTACTTGCTGAAGGGCACAGGTAAATATGACATTTATTATAATGGGTTTATGTGAAGATTGTTTTAAATTCACGTAAATAAGAAGTTTTTAAAATTATAATTAATGTTCAAATTGATAGCTCTCAATTACTATGATGGCCATTCAACATTACAGTAATTGAGAGCTATCAGTGGTTAAATATTAGGGAAAGAAATAACAATTTCCATGAATAACATAAAAACGATGCTATTAAACGCATATTAAAGATATTCTGTCTTTATGTTGTTTCCACATTAATCTGAATATTGAAAGTTAAATTATTTCAACGTAATAGCATATTTCAAAACTTAATTAATCGCGATTAATCGGGATTAAATTCAGAAAAAAGTGCAATTAATTATTTTTTTATCGATTGACAGCACTGGTTTCATTTAAATCAATTTGGAAGTTTCTCCAAAAACTCCTTAGCTCAGATAAATTGGTTTTAGAACGTTTGATTTTGGATCTTGTCAAACCACCTGCTCTGAGACATCATTGAGCTCTTATAGACAAAGCATCTTAAATTTCCATTTGCACTATTTAATCACATTAAACGAGAAATTAAAAGCATGACTGACAGAGCCACAAAACTTTTCTATTGAATAACGGCAGCAGAAAGTTAGCAGAACAGCAGGATCCTGTAAAAGTACACAGTGAAGTACTGGAAGGAGAAATGTGGGATTGTGGGTAGGCTCCTACACTCTGCGTGTGGGGGGCCGCAGGCGGCGCAGGGCCCGGGGGACCTGTTGGCTGTCCGACTCGGTCTGGTAGAAAAACATCCGTATCAGATCATCCAAGAGTACCCAGGTAGGCAGACAAAGCAACCTCTAAAGAACAGAGAGAGAGAGTTTAAACTTGTTTAGTAGGATGTTTTTCGGCTGGAAATTAAATGAAATGTGTTTTTTTTTTTTTTTTGTTTTTAGACGAACGTCATATTTAAATGTAGTATTGAATGCTATTGAACAGAAAATGGCATTTGAGATGTGACGAAAACTACACTGTGGTGGAAATTTCCATGACTTTTAGAATAAAGAACAAATGGCATAATTCCCCATTTGCATATGTGCTTTATATCTACACATTTTCTTAAATTCAACAGGCTCAAAATTTCCCATAGTTGAAGAATCACCCTTAAATTAAATCAAAACTGCCAATTTAAGCTGACAGAGAGTGACTTAAAAAGAGAAAAGAGAAGTAGCAAAAAAAGGAACTGTTTTTTTCCGGTAATTCATGCTGCAAAGATTTCAACCCGTAAAACACATGAGTGCAACAATTACCAATCACAACTCCCACCAATGCAATATGACAGTGATAC